>NW_020950600.1:342817-353287 GCF_900497805.2 Vombatus ursinus | reverse complement strand
GGGGACAGGCATGCACAGGGTGGGGGCTGTCCCCTGCTGGGAGAGAGGGTGAAGCCGCCCCCCCCCCCATGCACACCTGTCCCCTGCTGGGACAGCCCCCACCCTGTGCATGCCTACTCCCTACTGGGAGAGAGGGTGAAGCCAATAATGGGGGTGGGGAGTATTCAATGGTGGGTAGAGAAGGGGTCAAAATATACCTTGAACAGGAACATCTGTTGGGGGTGCTGCTCATAATGAAGGGGGGATCCCGACCTGGGGGAAAACAAAGGGATGGGGCTTTCTGGGAGTGGTGGCCAATGTTAGTTTCATTTCAAGTGGGCATAGGTCGAGCATCAGAGTAGAAGATAGCAGCCACACTTACACGTGCCTACCTACAGGGCAGGCCTTTGGCTTCATCTCCGGATGCCCACCGGTAGCCACTGGCAGGCTCTTCTTCCTAGGGGATACCAGATAAGGGAGACTGGGGTGGGTCGGGCACCTGGGGCCCTATCTCACCCCCTCTGGGGTGGGGTGGGGCAGGGGTAGAAGTGAGCCCCCCATTCCTCCCTCTTTCCCGCCTGCCCCATGCCCCACTCAGTGCTGGAGGTACACCAGTTTGCGCAGGAGGCCGTGGTGGCCGATGCCTGGCTAAATGCTCAGGAGCCTCTGCTACAGAGCCGAGAGCTGGGCAGCAGCGTGGACGAGGTGGAGCAGCTGATCCGGAGGCACGAGGCCTTCCGCAAGGCAGCCGCGGCCTGGGAAGAGCGCTTCAGCTCCCTTCGACGCCTCACCACGGTCAGCCCTCCTCCACTCCTTCCCTCCCCTGCCTCCACATGGTCCCCAGGGGCAAGGCAGCTTGACAGCCTCCCTCTTCCTTCTCTAGATTGAGAAACTCAAGGCTGAGCAGAGCAAGCAGCCTCCCACGCCCCTTTTGGGCCGCAAGATCTTCGGGGATCCTACGGAGCTGGCGGCCAAGGCAGCGCCCCTATTGCGGCCCGGGCCCTATGAGCGGGCCCTGGATCCACTGGGCAGGAGGAGCCCAGAGCCCCTGGCCATCCCTAGCCGACTGGACTCTCCTCTGGCTGAAGGCCGAGCCAGGGTGGGCTACGTGCGGCAGGAGCTAAAGCCGGAGAGGTTACAGCCGAGACTTGATCGACTTCATGAGGGCCCGGGAGAAGCGCTGTCTGGGCTTGGGCTTGGGCTTGGGGCCGGGGCGGGGGCCGGGACCGGGACTGGGGCCGTGGCTGGGGCCGAAGAGGCCATTGGACCTCGGCGGGAGAGGCTCGAGTCCCGAGGGGCAGCCCCTGTGGAAGTCACGGTAGAGCGGGGCCGACCGGAGCGGCAAGCATCCGCCGAGCTGGAGGCGGGACGGGTGGAGGAGCTGCCCCGGCGGAGAGCAGAGAGGAATCCGGAAAGGCAAGAGTCCATGGAACCTGAGCCTAAGCCCACTGCCAGCCTCACCCTGGGCCGCTACGAGCAGCAGGAAAGGCGGAGGGAACGCAGAGAGAGAAGGTTGGAGCGCCAAGAGTCCAGTGAGCAGGAGACCCCTCGGGCAGACCCTGCCAGGGGGTGAGTCCGGCACCCCCGCCTTCCCGGGCTGCCCCGCCCTGCCCCGCCCCTTCCCCCCACAGGCGTTGTGCGGGGCTGATCCGGCCAGTGGGTGGGTCGGACACCTCGGCGAGGGAAGGCCCGGCCTCGCGGTCTGCCCCGCCCCCTTCCCCGCCCCTCCTCCCGAAGTTGAAAGGTACCTGTTGAAACTCGTAGCCACTTTCTAGCTGGGCTCCGTTCTTCTTGGGCCTCAGTTTCCTCATCTGAAGAACAAGTTTGGAAGCTCCCTGGGAGCTCTGACACTCTGGGACTCTGAGTAAATGCAGAGCACTGGGCCGTCTGAGAGGCCGGCCTGAGGTTTCCCTGGGGCTGTTCTGTATCCCCAGCCTGCACTCATTTGGTCTCACTGGGCACCATTCCCTTTCAGTCCACTCCCCACCCCCACCCCATGCCTCCTCATTTACTCCAGGACTGGGATTGAGGCTCCAAAAGAGAATAGAACTGGGTTTGATGATTAAGTGAGATCCCTCCCAGGTGCCTCAGGGCTGAACCGGGTCACCTCTGTTCTGGGGTCACATCCCTAAAGTCAGGATGTCCCTGATGTCAGGATATCTGAAGCCTGGGCAACCAGGCACTATTGCTGTGTAAGGTCCGAATGGGGTGTTTCATCCATCAATCTAGAGGCATTTATTAAAAAGGCTGCTAGGTGCTAGGCACTGGGCATACAGTAAAGAGTTTTACATTATTTTCAAGGGAAACATCACGGACACATTTTAATGGACCCAAGATAGCGAGATAGAAAGCATTTATCAAGGGCTTGTTATGGGCCAGGCTCTAAGGGCTGAAGACCCAGAGTGAATACCGATTAATTTAGGAGGGGGAGGTGCTAACGGCGAGGGAGGGGGGGAAGGGGCCAGACTCGGGAAAGGCAAAGCTCTGAAGGAGACGGGGCTGCCCCTGAGCGCAGGGGGCTGTAGCGTCATCTCCCTGGGCCCTCATGGCCACCCCTAACCCTCTCCTACAGGAAGGCCACCCTGGCTGACATCGTTGAGCAGCTACAGGAAAAGGAGTCGAGCACAGGGCCTTCAGCCAATGTCACTGTCACTGCCATTGCAGGGGTAAATTCGGTGGCCGAGGGAGGCTGGGCTGGATGGGTGCCGGAAGGCTTCAGTGTTCACCGGCTAATGGTGCCCCTTACTCACCATGCCTGGACTGGCCAAAGGAACTGCGCCTTGGTCGGCCTGAGCATGACAGGCTTCGGTCTGTAGACCTGTCTTCCCTACAGCCCAAACTCTCTCTTGCCCGCACCTGGCTGGATGGAAAGCACCCCCCCCCCGAGTCAGAACACTTGGTTTTGGTCCATCTGCCTCCCCCGTGAGCCTCAGTTTCTCCATTTGTACAAGGGGAGGACTGGACTAGATGAGTAAAGGCCCAGGCAATCCTGACTGGGGATGGGGAGAGGCGCCGCGGAGAATCCCAAAGCCCACGAGGTCTCTTTTACTCCTCCAGCCCTCGCTTCCCCAGTCCCGAGAACTCCCACCCTCATTCCCCGAACGGATGCCCCGGCCTGACCGGCCCCGTGCCCGCGACCGGCCCAAGCCCCGACGGCGTCCTCGGCCCCGGGATCCCAGCGGCGAAGGCGGAGGCGCCGGGCGAAGGTCTCGATCCGCTCCAGCCCAGGGCACCAGCGCCCCGCCCCCTCCACCGCCCAGCCACACCATACAGCGAGAAGGCTTCTTGCTCCGCAAGAGAGAGCTGGAGGGGCCCAACCGCAAGGCGTCCAACAGGTGAGCCGGGGCCAGGGGCGGGGCCGACGGAAGTGCATAGCACCGTGGAGACTGGGCATCGTGAACTGCGTGGTCCCAGTGGGCAAAGGGGCCCCCAAAAGAGAAGTGGAAGCCTAAGGCGAGGGCTCGCCCCTAACGGGGTGAATCATGGGTAGAACCAACTGAGTCCAAGTCCCCAGTTTCATTATTCCGCTTCCCCGCCCCCCCAGCCTCCTCTCCCTCCCTCCCTTCCTTCGGACTGTGTTCAGTTAGTAAGTCCTTGATAATCTCTTTCGTGAAGCTGACTCCTTCAGGGCCGGCTGAGCAGGGATGACCCTGGACCCTGGGCCCTGACACCCCCAGACCACCACCTCCCCTCAGAAAGCTGCAGGGAGACAGGTTTCCAACCTTGACTTGAGGAAACACTTCTAATAAAGAGATGTTTCCAAGTGGACCAGGTTGAGCTGGGGATGTAGCAGGTTCAGGATAGCACAATCTGGCTGACCACACTTCCGGTGGGGGATCTTCCTTTTTGAATGTTGCTCGGGTGCCTCCCACCCCCAAATTTTGTGATTCTGAGCAGCCTGGAAAGGCAGTGAACTGTTCACCCCTACAGGTATTCCCAAGGCGGTGGTGGTGGGGTGCTTGGATGTGTAGACAGAATGCCTTCTGAAGGTCCCTTCTGACCTCCTTGTCTGTGGTACTGTAAGGGAGATTGGGATTTACATTCTGACTGGGGAGATGGGACTCGCCATTCCCCGCCATTCCCCTTCTCCCCTCCTTCCCCCTGCCCCCATCATGGAATCCTAGGGCAGAACCTAGGACTAGAACCCCAGGCTTAGATTGTGGGAAGATGTAGCTGGTGATTTGTACTAGACTAGTGGGAAGCAGGGAAACCAGTTTAGGAGACCAACCCAGCAACCGAGGCAGGCAGGGAAGAGCCCAGGCTGGGGCCTGCTGGGATCAGGGACTCTGCCAGCCAAGGTCTCCTCTCTGCCCTCCCTTCCCAGGTCGTGGATGAATTTGTACTGTGTGCTCAACAAAGGTGACCTGGGCTTCTACAAAGATGCCAAAGGCCCATCATCGGGTGGCACTCATGGAGGAGAGCCCCTGCTCAGCCTGCACAATGCCATCTGCGAGGTGGCCAGTGATTACAAAAAGAAAAAGAATGTTTTCAAACTCAAGTAAGCTTGCCAGCCCAGCCCAGAGGTGGGTGCCGGGAGACCCAGGCTCCAGCCCAAACTCAGCTCCAAGTGACCTTGGGAGAGTTGCTTCTGTCTCCAGTCATTCCACAAGCATTTATAGAGTACTTGATACGTGGAGAACACGGGGTGGGGTGGGGGGGGAAGATACAGAGTTTGGCTCAAGTCTAGCCCTCAGGAAGCTTGCAGTCTAGTAAATGGGTGAAGTGCAAACAGGTTACTGTGATGCATGCTATTTCATAAGTGCCCTTGAGTGGTTCAGAGGATGCTGTGAGACCCAATACACCACTGGGATGTAATTGAGGAAATCTTCATGGAAATGTGGTTCTTAAGTTTGGCATTAAAGGCTGGGTAGAATGGTGGGTTTGAATAGGATGGTCTGCCAGGCTCTGGTTTGGGGTGGTGAGTGACTGGCCAAGGGGACTGCCCCTGGCATCCCTAAACTTATGCCTCCCCATCCCTCCCTACAGGACCCATGATGGCAGTGAGTTCCTTCTCCAGGCCAAAGATGAGGTAAGAGATGGCATTCATTTAAAAACAGGAGGAGATAGAGGGAGTTAAGACCAGTCCTCTCACCTGGGTCAAGGGCAGGGCCATTAACTCATGTTCAGTTCAACCACTTAATTCAACATTTATTTCCCATCGGTCTTGGGAATACAAAATGATAAACAACATAGGCCATACCCTAGGGGAGCTCGTATTCTAAGAGGGAGGCACATGGATGCCTTTCATGTAGTTGGCATTTAACAAATGCTTTTTAATCCAGAATGTGCTCAAATAAGATAGAATGTGATAGGGGACCAAGGGAAGATTTGGATGAAGCAATCTGACTATTGAAGGTGGGAGAAAGCACTTTCAGGGTTGTTGTTTGTCCTTTGTTCAAACTCTGAGTTTGAAAGAAAAGGATTCTGGGAGGGGAGTCTTTAAGAATGTACAGGGGCTGGATAGGGCAGGACAAGCTTGGGGAGAGGTTTGCCTAAAGCAGAGTGGGTGGAGGAGTCCAAGACTAGAAAGGGTGGTTTTATTCAGATTATGAAGGGTCTTAAATGCCAGGCTGGGGAATTAGTATTTTATCCTTCTCGTGAGAGGGACCCACTAAAAGTTGTTTGAGAAGTGGGACTTGTGTATTAGGAAAAGGACATTGGCATCTTTGGGTTGGACACCAGACTGGAGGCAGGGGCAATAGGGTGCCAGGACAATGTCTATCCACTCTTCTCAGTTCTTTAGAAAGTGTCTGTGAGGGGCGGCTGGGGGCAGGAAAATTCAGCCCCACCCCCTTTTTCCATCCCGGATCCCACCCATCATGTGTCACCTTATTCCCTCTTCTGGGCAACTGGCCCCAAAATTGGAACTGAGTCTAGAAGAGATGTCTGTGCTTTGCAGTTGGGTAGGAGGCGTGGGGGGTGACAGCAGGACTCAGGCTAGGCCTCCATCCCTGGCCTGGATGCCACCATCACCAACGCCAACCTGCCACCTTCTCAGGAGGAGATGAAGGGCTGGCTCCAGGCCGTGGAGAGCTCAGTGATGGAGCACGCGGAGATCTCCCGTTGGAGCCAGACGCTGCCCACCACATCTTCCACTGATGAGGCTAACCCAAGGCCAGAGGGCCCGGCCCCCCGAAGAGCAAGTAGCCGAAGAAAGTGACCCTGCCGCAGGGTCTCCAGCACTACTATGGACCCAGGCCTTACCCCAGTGGGCATGCCCAAGCTGAGGGCCCTGACAACCACACAGACATGTCTTCCCCTCCACCTTCCCCACCTCCACCTGCCTGGGCATGGAGACACTTCACCCTTCTCCCTTTGTGATGTGGAGAGATGTCCCCGGGGCCTGAATCTCTCCTCTGCCCAGTGGGCCTAGAGAGACCCAGACATTGAAAGAAGGGGGACTGTCCTGGGAGAAGGGTCCTGGTGTCCTCTCCTAGGATGGGGGTGGGGCCCTCCTGCCATTGGCCCCTCGCTGGAGGCCTGCCCTCAAAGCCATATTGCTGTTCCTGCCCCTTCCCCAGGGTCTTGGGCTTCATTTATTTATCTATTTATTTATTTTTTATGCAATAAATGAGGTGGGGGGAGGGGACAAAGGGAAGTAGTTTGGGTCAGAGCTGAGGGAGGGGGAGGGGAAAGCAAAATGAGCCAAATCTCCCTCCCCCTTGCTCTTCCTACCCTCCAGGGTCCCTGGCCTAGAGGAGGGGGCAGGAGGACCCTCAGATCTGTGGGAGCAATAAACCCCGCCTCAGCCCCATAGTTTTTCAGGGGACAGGGAGCGCAATGCTGTAATGAGGTCAGGGTAGGTGGACAGAGGCCTGGGGGGGGGCCAGTAAGGCCGACTCTCTCCCTGGGAATACAGGGACCCCCTATGGGGCAGCCAGCCCAGGGTGCTGGGGGATGCGGGGGTTCCCTCCTCTGCCTTTACCTCACTTCCAAAGCTGCCTTGTTCTGCCTAAGGGCCCGGTCGGGTGAGGGGGGGAGAAGAGGGGACCCCAGAGCCTGAGCCTCCCACCCCCTCCCACACTCAGCGCCACCTGGTTCCTTTTGGTCTCAGTTTCTGTTTGCAATCCTCCACCCTTCCATTGGCCTCCCTCTCACCCACCTGTAGAGACTCCAACAGCTTTCCATAGGATTTGGGGGGAGGGTCGTAGTCCAGTCTATCTGCCTCTCACCCCACGGCCAGGCGCTGTGGCCCCTGCATGCTCCAGGCCGGCTGCCCTCCCCTAGCCTCAGGAACAGGGGCTGGCCCAGGGGGAGCCCCAGGCTGCGGGGAGGGGGAGGGGAGGGCAGCGGCGCTGGCGCACTGTATGCACCTTTAATAAACCCTTGCTCTGTCCAGTCTGTGCTTCTCCATTGCTGCCCCTTCTCTTTGGATCGGGGTACCTGGGAGATGGGGTCAGGGCGGTGAGGGATGGGGGTGGGGGTCCAGAGTGTCTGCTTGGCAAGAAATAGCAAGACCTAGGCCTCAGGCCAGGAGCCTCCTAAACCCCCTCCCCACCCCCGCCCCCGGGTCGGATTTGGAACCCCTAGAGCCCCTGCCTAGCCCCCTGCTAATCTCAGAGACCCAAACCCCAAGTAAGCAGCCTGCCCTGCCCAGGAGGGCTGCCTGGGAGCATTAGGCTACCCCGCGGGGTTGTAGCGCCCATTTCTGGACCCTAGAAGGTTTTCCATGCATTTCTCCTTCCGCAGTCATATGAGGTAGGCAGTACCCATCTCATCACCCATTTTACAGAGCAGCAAACTCAGGCTCCTGGGGAGATCAGGTGCCTTGCCAAAGACCAGAGGGGTTTTTCAGTGTCTGAGCCTGGTCTTTTCTGGAAACCCGGGGCAAAGAAGGCGTGAGTCCTCGGGCCCGAAGGGGAGACCAGGAATCCGAGGGCAGCGTGTGTTTAGGGGGACAGGGAATTGTCTTTGGGGGCTTCGCGGGGGCTTTTCCGGCCCTTTAAGAGGCGGGAGCTGCTTCCGGGAGGGCGGGGCCCCTGACCAATGGCCGGAGCGCCGGGAGCCAATCGGCGGGTATGTGGGCGGAGCCTCGGCGGGACCCGGAAGCTGGCCCCGCTTGGCCCAAGCCATGGCGGCCGTGGCCGCGATGGAGATCGCGGGAGCCTCGGGGGAGTCGGGCCGGGGCCGGAGCGCGCCCGGGGAGGTCATCCACCTGAACGTGGGGGGCAAGAGGCGAGTGCCGAGCCCCCGCCCGGGGAGCCCCGGGCGGGCACGCTGTGCCCATTCCTCGGGGAGAAACTGAGACCGGGAGGGAACCCCACCCCCCCCCGGCCCGCCCCCCCCCCCCCCCTGCGTCCGCTCCCTCCCTCTCACAGCCTCCTCTTCTCCCCAGGTTCAGCACCTCCCGCCAGACGCTCACCTGGATCCCCGACTCCTTCTTCTCCAGGTGATGGGGGGATGGGGGCCCCTCCTCCTGCCCCCTCTGCGCCCCTTGGAGACCCTCCCCTTGCCCCTCGGGGACCCTCGCCCTGCTGCACCCCTGGGGGACCCCTCAGCCCTGGTGCCCACCCACCCCTCAGAGACCCTCACGCCCTCTCTACCTCCCCGCAGCCTTCTGAGCGGGAGGATTTCCACCTTGAAGGATGAGACTGGAGCAGTGAGTTTGTGGGGACACGAGCTGGGAGCTGGGGAGGGGGTGGAGGTGGGGAGCTGTGCCCTCCTCTGACCCACTCCTCTGCCCATCTCCCCAGATCTTTATCGACAGGGACCCCACGGTCTTTGCTCCCATCCTCAACTTCCTGCGCACCAAGGAGCTGGACCCCAGGTAGGCGTCCCCCAGGGGAGGGGTCTTGGGGGTGGGACCGGCTGATCCCCGCAGGGTAGGGGGTGCGGGACGGGGAGGGGGCCCTCGCCTTGTCCTGACCCGGCCTGCCTCATCAGGGGTGTCAACGGCTCCCTTCTCCTGCATGAAGCCCAGTTCTACGGGATCACCCCTCTGGGTACGTCCATACCCCTCCCCATCCCTTTCTCCAGCCCCCAAACCCCTAAAAAGGCATTTATTAAGCACCTACTGTGTGCCAGGCACTGGGCAGATGCAAAGAAAGGTAAAACACAGTGTCTGCCCTCAGGGAGCTTACAGTCTTAATGGGGCTAGCGGAGGGTAAAGATTTCCAGACTCTTCCAGAGGGAGTGGGGAGTTCCCCATTTGGACCAGGGAGCAAGAACTGCCCAGGCTGAGGGAGAGCTTGGGGTTTGAATGGTGTACTGGAGCGGCGAGGGAGGGGGTGTGGCTGCAGAAAAAAGGATACAGTGGGCCAGAGTGAACCCAGAACCCTTTGTGGAGAAGGGCAACTTCTTCTCCCATCCTGCCATCCCTCCTCAGTCCGGCGTTTGCAGCTCCGGGAGGAACTGGACCGGTCGTCCTGTGGGAATGTCCTTTTCAACGGATACCTGCCCCCGCCAGGTGGGGCCTGTGGGGGCTTCCTCTCTTCCCAGGGTAGAAGGGAGCCATCGATGGGCCTGGGAAAGGGGATGGTAAGAAAGGAGGACCACCTCCCCATCCTCAGCCCCTGCATCCTGTGCCCAGGGGCATGATGGGAGTTGTAGTCCTGGGTAGGTCAAGGAAGGATCCTCAGTCTGTAAGCCCCAGCTGGAGCCAGACTGTGAGAGGCTTTCAGTAAGAAACAGGGGGGTGTATTTAATCCCAGGGGTATAGGGAGCCAGTGGAGATTCCTGAACAGGTACATGGCCCGGGACTCGCACCCACCACTACCATCCTCTCCCTTTCTAGTGTTCCCGGCAAAGCGGCGAAACCGGCACAGCCTCGCGGGTCCCCAGCTGTCGGGCGGCCGGCCGGCCCCTGTGCGCCGCAGCCACACCATGCCCCCCAACTTGGGTAACGCAGGGCTGCTGGGGAGGTTGCTGGACGAGAAGGCACCCATGCCCCCCTCAGGTACATGTCTGAACGTTGATGGTGTCCCCGCACCAGTCTGCCCTGAGACCCCCGGCCCTGCATCTAAGCCCGTCAGTCACTCAGACGGGGAGTGGTGCCTGCAGAAGGCCCAGATCTTGGGTGCCCCCTCATTCCCTTGTGGCCACCCAGGGACCCCGGATGAACCAGGCATGGTGCGACTGGTCTGCGGTCACCACAACTGGATTGCTGTGGCTTACACGCAGTTTCTGGTGTGCTACAGGTATGGCTGCAGAGGCCATGGATGGAGATTGGGGCTGGGAGGGCCAGAAATGAAATCAGGGCCTGGAGGTCGGAAGTTAGGGGCTGGTGATCAGAGGCTGGGAGTCTGGGGGAGCCCAGGAGAGAGCTCAGGGAGGGGTGAGAGGGGCAAGGGAGGCTGGGGAGCCCCAGACCACTGGGGGGTGTCGAGGACACAACATCCCAGTAAGTAAAGAGGTCAGGGAGAAAGAGAGGGGGCTGGGGGGACCTGAGGCAGCAGAAAGGCCAGAGATGGGCCTGGGAGCTTGGGGCTGGGGCTGAGGTCCATGGGTGTGTGTGTGTGTGTGTGTGTGTGTGTGTGTGTGTGTGTGTGTGTG
>NW_020950600.1:340485-342807 GCF_900497805.2 Vombatus ursinus | reverse complement strand
GTGTGTGTGTGTGTGTGTGTGTGTGTGTGTGTGTGTGTGTGTGTGTGTGCCTGTGCGCGCCTGTGCGCACATGTGTTGTATATGTGTGTTTGCATGTACGTGCATGGGTGTGTTACGTGTGCATGTGTATGTATGTGCATGTGTGTACGTGTGTGGTGTGTGACATGCATGTGTTTGTGTGTGCGTGTGTACGTGTGTGGTATCTGTGAATGTGCACATGTGAACATGTGGGTGTAAATGAATGTGGGTGTGAATGCTGGCCCTCACTCCTCGCCAGGCTGAAGGAGACATCAGGCTGGCAGCTGGTGTTCTCAAGCCCGAGGCTGGACTGGCCCATCGAGCGCCTGGCACTGACTGCCCGTGTCCCTGGCGGTGCCCTGGGCGAGCATGACAAGATGGTGGCTGCGGCTGCTGGCAGCGAGATCCTGCTCTGGGCCCTGCAGGCCGACGGCAATGGCAGCGAGATCGGTGGGCCCTCACACCACGTGTGAACGCTTCCTGGGGCCAGATCCCTCTCCTCCCTTGGCCTCCCCCTCTCACACTTCTGGGCCCCTTCCCCTTCTGCCTTGCTCGGTCTCCCTTTCCCAGCTCCTGAAGGCCATGGTCACCTCCCAAGGGCCAGGACCCTTCCCCTGGGTTGGGGGTTTCCTGGACCCCCTGCTCTCTACCCTGCCTCCTCACCTCTGTCGTGTCCTCCTGTAGCCCTTAAGTCCCCTCTTGCTCTCCCTGGGCTGTCCCTTAAAGGGAATCAGCCCCCAGGCCCGTGGGTCCTGCACCCTCACGCTTTCCCCCCTGATCCCCCCGGGGCAGGTGTTTTCCAGCTGGGCGTCCCTGTAGAGTCTCTGTTCTTCGTGGGAAACCAGCTCATTGCTACCAGCTCAACAGGCCGCATTGGGGTCTGGAACGCCGTCACCAAGCATTGGCAGGTTCGAGGGAGAGGAAGTGTCTCAGGGACCTTCTGACCCTCCCTCCCTGGGATTCCTAGGCTTGTGCCAGGCCCTGGGAGTGAGGGTGGGGGGAGATGGGATGGAGTGAACCTCTCAGAGAAGGTTCCAGACCAAGAGTGGGCCAGAGTGTAGGGCTCACTTGGAGCACTGGAAAAGGAGCAGACTCCAGCTGGTCTGGAGTGGGCAGAGGGCCAGGAGGAGGGAAGACAGCCTGAGAAAAGGGGAGAAAGTATTTGCAGGGGTCCTCAGTTTCCTCTTGTGGACTTGACAATCAGGAACCCTCTTGTCTCTGAAACTGCTTGGAAGGAAGAAAGGAAGAGGGAGGGAAGAAGGAAGGAAGGAAGGAAGGGTGGATGGATGAGAAGGAGGAAAGAAGAAAGGGAGGGAAAGAGGGAAGGAAGGACAGGATGGAGGGAAAGAAGAAAGAAAAGGGAGAGGAAGGGAAAGAGGAAGAGATGAAAGGAAGGAGAGAGGAAAGAGGGAAGGGAGAGAGGAAAAGAAGGAGGCGGGTGAGGAGGAAGGAAGGATTATTAAGGACATGCTGTTTGCCCAGCGGGGCCTCCCTGTGTGGCCCCCACCCCATGCCCACACCAGCCTTCTCTTGCCCAGGTCCAGGAAGTCCAGCCCATCACCAGCTATGATGCTGCTGGCTCCTTCCTGCTGCTTGGCTGTAATAATGGGGCCATCTACTACTTAGGTGAGGCCTGAGGCACCCAGCTCCCTGTCCCTGCCCTGCCCTGCCCCTGTCCCTGTCCCTGCCCTGCCCCTGCCCCTGCCCCTGCCCCTGCCCTGCCCCTGCCCATCTTGGCCTCTCTGTTGTCTACCCAATATTGAAGTTGGATGAGACGGGCTCTGAGGCCCTGCCATGGCTGTGCTTTTGGTGGGGGGGGCATTTAGAGGATCCTTCTTGAGTGACCTCCTTTGCCCCTCCCCCAGATGTGCAGAAGTTCCCCCTCCGGATGAAGGACAATGACCTGCTAGTGAGTGAACTGTACCGGGACCCAGCCCAGGATGGAGTCACTGCCCTCAGCGTCTATCTCACACCCAAGACCAGTGAGCTCCTACTCCATGACCTGCACTGCCGAGCTCCCCTCTGTCTGAAACTCACCCTGTCCCTGTGCCTTCCCGCCCCCCTCCCCAAATCCCGTTTCTCTCTCTCTTCCCCCATCCCTGCCTCTTCTGTCCCCCTGTCTCCTGTATCTCTGTCTCTTCTCCCATCCCTGCCTCTTCTCTCTCCCTCATTTCCCCCGTTTCCTCTGTCTCTTCTCCTGTCCCTGTCTCTTCTGTCCCCCCGTTTCTCCTTTCTCTGTCTCTTCCCCCATCCCTGCCTCTTCTGTCCCCCCATTTCTCCTTTCTCTGTCTCTTCCCCCATCCC
>NW_020950600.1:329556-340475 GCF_900497805.2 Vombatus ursinus | reverse complement strand
CTGTCTCTTCCCCCGTCCCTGCCTCTTCTGTCTCCCTCATTTCCCCCGTTTCCTCTGTCTCTTCCCCCGTCCCTGCCTCTTCTGTCCCCCAGTTTCTCCTTTCTCTGTCTCTTTCCCTGTCCCTGCCTCTTCTGTCCCCCCTCCTCCCATCTCCCCTGTTTCTCTGTCTCTCCCCTTATCCCCCTGCCACCCGGTGTCTGACACTCTCTGCACCCCCCGGCTCCAGGTGATAGCGGTAACTGGCTGGAAATAGCCTATGGCACCAGCTCGGGGGGGGTCCGCGTCATTGTGCAGCACCCAGAGACCGTGGGCTCAGGGCCCCAGCTTTTCCAGACTTTCACTGTGCACCGCAGTCCTGTTATCAAGATCATGCTGTCTGAGAAGCATCTCATCTCTGGTATGTGGGGCTCCGCTCCTCTCCCTGGCCTCGAGGAGCCTTAGCCCTCTTAGGTTAGGTTGCCTCTGGTGGGGGAGGGTTAGGGGAAGGGGTCAGGCCAGGGGCTCCCAAGGGTAAGGGAAAGGGTTCTCATGTCCCTAGTGTCTTCCCCCTGCCATTGGCCTGTCTTCTCTCTCTAGTCTGTGCTGATAACAATCACGTGCGGACGTGGTCGGTGACCCGTTTTCGGGGCATGATCTCCACCCAGCCAGGCTCTACCCCCCTGGCCTCCTTCAAAATCCTGGCGCTGGAAGCGGCAGACAGCCACGGGGGCTGCGGTGCTGGCAACGACATTGGTGATGCCTCTGCGCAGGCCCGCTTCCTGATTCTCCCTCCCTGGTCCAGGCAGCCCATGCCCAGCCCTCGCCCCCTCCGTCCCTCCCCCGTGGCGCTCTGCCTCCGACTGGCAGCTTTCGTCCTCCTGTCCTCCGTCCCCTCTGTCTGCCCGTGCGCCCTCCCCATTATGGCTCTGGGGGTATTGCACTAGGAGGATTCTCCATTCCCAGCCCCCTCTCTCTCTCTCTCTTTCTGTACCTCAGCCCACCATTTTCCCCTTTTCCCATTTATTTGAACTTCTTGCGTAGCAGAGTTTCCTCAGCAGGGGGTCCCCAGGTCCCGTCCCTCGCCATACCTCATCCCCTGTCCATGGTCTAAGCCCCCTGAGGGGGGCTGGTCCCTCTGACTCTCAGGAGAGTTTGGGGAGTAAGGATGGACATTGGGAGGGTGCTGAAGAGCCCAGGCAGGGATTGGGGACCTGGGGGTGACCTGTGACCCTTTGGGTGCTGTCCAGGCCCGTATGGGGAGCGGGATGACCAGCAGGTTTTCATCCAGAAGGTGGTGCCTAACTCCAACCAACTCTTTGTGCGGCTGTCATCTACCGGCCAGCGGTGAGGACCCCCTGCTCCCGCACCCTGTCTTCTTCTGCCCCTCCCCCTGGGTCCCAGACCACGGCATTGGGGAAGACTGGATTCCTTAGGTCATGGGGGGCCTGGGAACATGGGGGGGAATAGAAAGGGAGACCCCAGGAGAGGGGGGTCAGGGAGGGCCAGAGCCTGGCCCCTGGGGTCCCAGGGAGAGTGATCCCTGCCTCCTCCCCTCGGACCAGAGTGTGCTCGGTGCGTTCTGTGGACGGCTCTCCTACGACGGCGTTCACTGTCCACGAGTGTGAGGGTTCCCGGAGGCTGGGCTCACGGCCCCGACGCTACCTCCTCACCGGCCAAGCCAACGGCAGCCTCGCCATGTGGGACCTTACCACGGCCATGGACCGGCTGGGCCAGGCTCCAGGTAGATCCGCTGCCCCTGCCCCCCCCCAAGCCCCTGACTCTTCCTTCCCCTAAACCGCTGGACTTTGAGTCAGGAAGACCTGGGGGCAAACCTTGCCACCTCTGGGATCTTGGGCACATTGCTTCTTGTCTGAGCCTTGGCTTCCTTGTCTATCGGATGAGAGGGTTGGCCTAGATGATCTCCAGAGCCCTTCAGGCTCTAAATCTGTGCTCCTGGGGTTTCTCTGACCCTCACCCGGCCCCTGGTTTCCCCTGTACTCTGCCCCTGGGAGCCCTGACCCCGTCCCTGACCCTGCAGCGGGAGGCCTGACAGAGGATGAGTTGTTGGAACAGCTGGAACAATGTGAGCTGGCCCCCCCTGGGCCGACTGTGCGGAGCCTGGCCCCCAGCCCCTCGCCCCGGGCTTCCATCTGCAGGTATTTGGGAGAGGCGGTGAGGGGCCCCCCCGTTAGGGTAGGAATGGAGGACACGGGGGCCCCTGAGGGCGTGGGATGGGGGTCTGGTCTCTGTTCACGGGGGGAGTAGAGGGGGGCTGGGTGGCTTCCCCTATCTCTACTGATGTGCAATTCTACCCCCACAGCTTCCAATCAGAGGCTAGCATAGACTCCAGTCCGAGTCATCGAGGGAGCCCAGGCCCCCCACAACCGGAGGCCCGGAGGCGCGGGGCCGGTAGCTTTGTGGAACGGTGTCAGGAGCTAGCCCGGAGTGGGCCAGATCCCCGCCGGCCCCCCACGCCGGCCCCCCGGCCTCACCCAAGCTCTGGGGTTCCCCTGTTAACCCCCAAGGCTCCACTCAGCGAGACGTCCTTCTGAATGCCTGGTCTTCCTAAGGGAGGATGTGTGAGGTGCTTTCGGACGTCTGTCCATTGTCCCATTCCCTCTCCGTCACTGTGGGGTCGGGGCTGGGGTCCCCATGGAGCTATCGCTGTTAAAACCCTGCCACAAGAAGCCAAAATCACAAAAAAGCATTCTCCCCACTGCACACCAATAAAGTGTTCCTCATTACTGCCTCTGTTGTCCTCAACGGTCATTTCCTGGTGCTAGGCTCTGGGCTACTTCCTGCCATAACTTGAAGGCCTTTTTATTTTCTGGCTCTCTTCCCCACAACTGCTTCTGGGGAGGAAGGAAAGAAAGGTCTTTGTGGCCTGTGGAGACTTCAGATACCAGGTCCAGGAATCCAGCTTGGATTTATGGGTGATGAGAGGCCTGAAAGAATGGGTGCCTCTGATTGCTAGGTAAATACCGAGGACCTTTGCCACCTTCCAGAGATCAGGAGATGAGCCGTAGGAGCAGAAGGTTACCAGTTTTCCCAAAAAAGAGAAGAGAGCTGAGCTTGCAAATCATAGGTCAGGACATTTGGCCTTGACATTTGAGGGTGTGTTGTTATTAACAGAATTGTTGGTAAATGCCTAGAAAAGGAAGTGGTGACCAAGCCAACCAGCACATTTCAAGAACTGGTCATGCCGCTGCTAACCTCATTTCCCTTTTTGTTGGGAGTTAAGCTTGTAGGTTAGGGAAATGCCGTAGATAGAGTTTACCTAGCTTTGTAGGAAAGGGCTTTCATGCTGTTAGAGACAAGAAGAAATTGTGGGCTCCAGTGGAGTGAACCAGGGATCTGCCATGTTGGCACAGTGCTGCAAGAGATAGCCATCATACTGGATGACAAAGTCAGGATCAGCAGCCTTGGTTGTTGGGATGAATTTAATAAGATGAAATTAAGAGTGGCAGTTTGAAAAAGATCTGGAGAGGGACAGCTAGGTAGCATAGAGGAGAACCTGAGTTCAAATCCAGCCTCAGACACTATGTGATCCTGGGCAAATCACTTAACCCTGATTGCCTTCGCCTCCCAAAAAAAAAAAAAAATGAGAAAGAAAAAGAAATGGAGATTTCAGTGGACCATAAGCTCAATATGCGTCAGCAAGTTCAACCTCCTCAAGTTATAAATGGGGAAACTGAGGCACTGAGCGTTTAAGTGGCTTGCCCAGGGTCCTGCAGCTAGTGTCTGAGGTGGGATTTGAGCCTAGGTCTTCCTGATCCTGATTCCTATGTCTTATCTACTATCACCCTGCCTCTTAGACTATACCCAGTGGAATTTTTTTTAAGTGCAGAGACTTTTTTATTCTTTTTTTCCAGTTCCAAATTCTCTCCCTCCTATTCCCCCCTCCCTTGCTATTAAGAAGGCAAGAAAAATGATACCCATTATACGTATGTATAGTCATGCAAAACAAATTTCCACATTAGCCATGTTCCAAGAAAAATAAAAAAATTCTATTTCAATCTGCATTAGTCTTACCAGCTGTCTGTCAGGAGGGGGATAATAGTATGTTTCATCATGAGTCCTTTGGGATTGTGATTTGTTACTGTGTTGATCAGAGAAGCAAAGTCTTTCACAGTCGATTATAATTTTGCTGTGACTGTCAGTTGTTCTCCTGATTCTGCTCACTTCCCTCTACGTCAATTCATACAAGTCTTTGCAGGTTTCTCCAAAGCCAAACCCTGCATCGTTTCTTTTTTATCATTATTATTTTTTTATTTTCATGTTAGTCATGTTGTAAAGAAGAATTAGAACCAATAGGAGGAACCACAAGAAAGAGGAAACAAAACAAAACAGAAGAAAAAAAAAGTAAATAGTATGCTTTGATCTGCATTCCAACTCCATAGTTCCGTCTCTGGATGTGGATAGCATTTTCCATCATGAGACCTTTGGAGATGTCTTAGATCCTTGCGTTGCTGAGAAGGGCTCAGTCTATCAAAGTTAGTCATCACACAATGTGGCTGTTACTGTGTACAACGTTCTCCTGGTTCTGCTCACTTCACTCAGCATCAGACCATTCAAGTCTTTCGAGGTTTTTCTGAAGTCTGCCTGCTCATCATTTCTTATAGCACGATAGTATTCCATTACGTTCATATACTACAATTTGTTCAGCCATATCCCAATTGATGGGCATCCCCTCAATTTCCAATTCTTTGCCACCACAAAAAGAGCAGCTACAAATATTTTTGTGCATGTGGGTACCTGCACCATTTCTTATAGAGCAAGAGTATTCTATCCCATACATATGCCACGCCTTGTTCGGCCATTCAGTGGGACAAGAGATCATCACTCCTGTGGCATTTTATTCTTCTTACTGTCCTGGCCAGGCTTGACTTAGTCTCATAACAAATGAAATGAAACGCTCCTAGACCATCAAACGTTTAACACAAAGGAAGCTCAAGGATCACTACCATAGAAGTAGCAAGGATACAGCACTGTCCCAAGGTAGTGAGTCTGAGAGACATATCTGGTCAGAAAGGTGTGTGGAGTGCCCCCACAGTAGGACGTCTGTCAAGTCTGAGGAGTGTCCACTTTGGGGCTTTTTATGCCCCTGGCTTTGTCAGTGACTTCAGCCCTGGTCTCCTGAATCGGTCCAATCTCAGGGATGGCTTCCCTGTCTTTCAGGGGAAAACTAACTTAGCAGGGATTCTGGCGGGAATATTGCTCCTACTAATCTGTATCAGGCTACATCTGGGGGATTGTGTTTGGTTCTAGAGTTCACTTTTTTAAATAACTCAACAAAACTCTATTACAAATATTAGAATGTAAATGACTTGTGGCCATATACAACATTAAAGAAGAAGTCTCCATAACATGGTACCCATAGCTTCTCAATCCTGGTCCTGCCCTTCCATTTCCTCCTGTAGTCTTTCCCCACTCATTCTGAGTGCCAATTTTACGGAAGACATCAGTAAATTGGAAACTTCCAAAGGAGACTAAGCAAGTTGGTCCAGAGACTCCACATGATGCCAATATGATGACCCATCAAAGGAACTAGGGATGGTTCTTCCAGAGGAGAGAAGCCCCAAGGGACCCCTGAGAGAGCTATGTGCTGGTGTCTGAAGGGTGACCATTTAGAAGAAGGATCGGATATGTTCTTAGCTCCCCAGAGCAGAACTAGGAGTGATGGGTTGGTTTCCAAGAAACACATTTAGGTTGGATGAAAGAAAAAATCCTGATGATTGGAGTCACCCAGAAGTCAAATGGGCTAATGAGATGTGGTGGGTTCAATTTGTCAAGTCTTTTTTAGGTGGGTGCTTGGGCCTGGTGTCTCCCTCTTTAAGTCAAGCTGGATAAGAGAAGGGGGTGGTGAAGTGGGGAAGGGAATAAGCATTGTTAAGCACCTACTGCGTGCCAGGCACTGTGCTAAGCACTTTATAAACATCTCATTTGATCCTCACAACCCTGGAAGGTGAGTGCTATTATTATCCCCATTTTATAGCTGAAGAAACAGCTAAACAGAAAATAAGTAACTTGCCTAGATTCACCCAGCTAGTAAGTGTCTGAGTCTGGATTTGAACTCAGGTCTTCCTGACTCTGGACTCAGCCCTCTATCTACTGCACCCCCAGATGCCTTCCTGATTAGCATCTGTAAAGTACATTATAGACAACATTCTGCTTCAGGTACAGTAGAAAAACTTGATGGTCTCTGATGGCCAGACCATGAGATTCTGTGATCAAGGCTGGGCTCTGTATTATGAAAAGTAATGAGAGATTAACCAGAGTTGGATATTTAGAATTTAGAGCAAGAAGGAACCTTAGAGGTCCTCTCATTGGACAGATAAGGAAAAGTAATCCAGCACTTTTTATTCCTGACAGCTCTGGTCTATAACTCACTGTGATTGAAAGTTGGAGGATGAGAGGTTGGGGTGGAGGTAGATCCTGGACCATAGGTTGCTTCTCAAAGTACCACAATGAAGGGTCAAGACCTTTGCAATCCTGACAAATTTCATCACTAATGTTCTAAGGGCCAGTCTCAATGACAACCAGAGGGAGTAGAAGCATATCTCCTGCTGCCCACTGGGGCATGATAGGCTAAGAAGAAGCCCTACTCCAGTCCTGCTCATTCTTTTGACCTTCCTGGAGCTCAGATAGAATGGATTGCTTCAGGATATGGTGAGCTCCCTAGAACTAGAGGTGTGTAAGAAGAGAATGCTAGTCTGGGATGCTATGGAGATTTCTACACAAGTATGAGATAGCTGCCTTCTGAAGACGCTTCCCATTCTGAGATTCTGAAATTCTGTGAAGTCTGTTCTCTTCCATTATGGGGGAAGGGACGAAGACCAGTTTAGAACACAGAGCACCTGGAACATAGGCACAGCTAACATTTGAATAGTCAGCTCTTTATTCATTTGCAAGAGTCACATTTTAGGCAAGAGAATGACAAATTGGAGTAGGTCTGTAGGAAGGTGAAAAAGATCATGAGACTGGAGAGCACCTTTTACCTTTCATTGGAGAATTGATTTAGTACTTTGCATATTCTGACTGAGCCAAGACAATTTGTCTTTCTATGCCCACAAGGGAAGAGCTCTAACATAGATGTGCAAAGAGGTGCTGTAGCCAGGTCTTTTTCTAAAATGGGGCAAATCTGAACATTTTATTGTCTCTTTTTATTGAACCAAGAATGCAAAAAGATAAGTAAGGGCAGTGTGGAATTAGGAACAGCTGGAATATTCCAGGAACAAGTAATACATAAAGAGTATAAGGTTCCAACAGGTTGATCAGCTGTTTTCTATTGAGAGAGAGAGAGAGAGAGAGAGAGAGAGAGAGAGAGAAGTTTCCCTTGGGAAAGACAATTTCCCATAATCATTCAGAATAGCAAGGTGTAGTCTGACCATAGCCCTTTGCTAGAATGTCAAGTTGTAAAACCTGGAAAGACTTGTATAAACTGATGCAAAGTGAAACGAGCAGAACCAAGAAAACATTGTACACAGTAACAGCAACATTGTATAATGACCAACTAGGAATGACTTAGCTCTTCTCAGCAATACAATGATCCAAGACAAATAAAAGGACTGATGATGGAAAATGCTATCCACATCCTGAGGAAGAACTGATGGACTCTGAATGCAGATTGAATTTTTTTGTTTTTTTTTTTCCTTTTGGTCTTTCTTCTTCCACAACTGTGACTAATACAGAAATATATTTTACATGATTGCACATATATAACCTATATCAGATTGCTTACCATTTTAGGAAGAGGGGAGAGGAGAGAAGGAGAAAAATTTGGAACTCAAAATTTTGTAAAAATGAATGCTAAAAATTTTCTTTACATAATAAAATACCATTAAAAATAAAATAAGACCTCCAAAAAACAGAATGTCAAGTTCTAGTGCAAAAGAAAAAGATAAGCCTAGAACCTAGTTTCCACCCATTCAAGGGTCAGTTGAAGGAACCAGAAATTCCTCAAACATAGTTAGTATTTAATAACTGCTGGTTAATCTATTGAAGAGAGGCTGAACCAGACCAAGTGCACACTGAGGAAATCCATAATGGAAGAAACAAAATCTTGGAGAGCACTGAGACATAATTTTATAAGATATCTCAGGGAAGGGAAGGTACCAAAAGGTTCCCCCCCCCCAAAAAAAATTAGTGCCTCCATCCAAAATGGCAACTTCTCCTCAATAGCTGTTAATTCCCATGTTTATTTCCTCCTTCTTATAAAATCTTCTCTTGATTCTAGCCAAAAGACCAAGAAAAATTTTCTTTCCACAGTCTTTATGAGAAATGCTTTTAGACATATTGAAAGCATCCATGAAGAAAATATGAGAAGGAAACAGTCAGGCTTCTGTAAATTATTTTCTTTTGTTGTTGTTCAGTCATGTCCAACTCTTCATGACCCCATTTGGGGTTTTGTTGATGAAGAACCTGGAGTGGTTTGACATTTTCTTCTCCAGATCATTTTACAGATGAAGAAATTGAGGTAAACAGGGTTAAGTGACTTGCCCAGGGGCACACAACTAGGATGTATCTGAGGCTGGATTTGAATTCATAAAGATGAGACTTCCTGACTCCAGGCCTGATATTCTATCTACTTTACCACCGAGCTGCCCACTATTTCCTACATTAAACCATATCTTTGAAGTTGCACTATTGGTTCAGAAGAGGAGAGAATCTAAGATTCCTCTGTGTTTATCAATCAACAACAACAACTTGACCTGGTAAGGTACAGTGCAACCTGAAAGGTTCTCCTCCAATGAGGAGTCATACACATGTTAAGATCATATCAGAGGGGCAGGTAGGTGGAGCAGTGGATAGAACACCAGCCTTGGATTCAGGAGGACTGAGTTCAAAATCTGGCCTTAGATGTATAACATTTACTAGCTGTGTGACCCTGGGCAAGTCACTTAACCCCATTGCCTAACCAAAAAAAAACCCCCCTAAAAAAGATCATATTAGAGTCCTTGGTAAATGAAACCACAGAAATAACTCCAGCCATCTTTTAATATTAAATGTTTAATATAATATATAATTATATGTGATATAATAATTAATTAAATTTATTGATATAATAATTTAAAACTAAAGTTTTAAATTTTTTAAATTTTATACTTAAATACAAAACGAGGATAAAAAAAAAAACATTGTCATGTACACAGCAGACCATAAAGGGTGATTCAATATAACTTTAATTATTAATGTTAACCAGGCATGTACAACAGACATGTCTGCTCATGAAAAGCATTCACCACATCCTGAGGATGTCCTCTGCAATGTCTGAGTGGAGGAGAAATTCCCCTCTAAGCTCTCTAAGATACTGTCCCAAAGCTGTGTGAGCTTTCTGGGGAGGTGACGATTTCCTCAGTGTTGGAGATCTTTGAGCGGGTTAGGTGACAATTTGTCTGGGGTGTTGAAGGGATGGATGCACCTGCAAGTACAGGTCAGACTAGATCCCCTTGGAGCCCCCTTTCTGTTATGAGAATATGAAGGCTAGAAAATTCAATTCTATTGAACAATTATTAAAGGCTTACTGTGTTCAGATCACACAATGGACTTGAAATGCCAAGACTTGCTATTTAAACTACCCAGGGCACAGCAAAGGCCCCCTAGCCTTCAGTGCGTTTGGAGCACTCTATCACCTAGAATGCAGAGACTCTAGAGTACTAGGGCACCCTGAATTTTGAGGCCAGGGGAACCTAGCAGAATCAGCTACAAAGAATTTTGGAGTTGGAAGGTCCATCCATCTATCAGTCACCTAGGCCAGTCCCTACCCAACAAAGAATTCCCACCACAACACACCCTACCAATGGTCATCTAACCGCTACATGAAGACCTCCAGTGGGTGTTCCTCCCCTTCCCCTTCCATCCATCACCTCCTCAGACAGCTCATTGCAGTTGTGGGGAGCTCCAGTTGTTTCGAAGTCCTTGGGTTTTTTCTTCTGATGTCATACCTAAACTCTCTGTTTCCTAGTTCTGTCCTCTGGAACCAAAGAGAACAAGTCTAATCTCTCTGCCAAGTGTTAGTCCTTTAAATATTTGAAAACAGCTCTCTTCTTTCCCCCCACCCCACCACATCCCAGTCTTCTCTTTCCCAGGCTAAACATCCCCACTTCCTTCTACCAATCTTCACAGAGCATGGACTCAAGACCTTTCACCAGACTGGATGCCGTTTCTCTGGGCACTTTCCAATTTAACAATGTCCTTCCTAAATTGTGGCACTCAGCTGGGGTCTGGCCAGGGCAAAGGATGGCAGACCTTACTCCTTTTCCTGGAAGGCATGCCTTTTGATGCATTCTAAGATCACACTAGCTTTTGGGGCTGCCATGTCACAGGCAAGCTGCCTAGAACCCAGGAAGTGGTGACCCAGATCCCAGGCGAGTCTAGAATACAACCTAGAATCCCAGAATAAGAATTCAAGAAGGTAGGGGTGATCCAGAAGGGGCACTGGGCTCCAGTAACTACCCCACTCCATTTTTCTCCCTTCTGCTTCCCATGGACCAGGATGAAGATGCAGTTGCTTAGCAACCAGAGGGTGCAGTTTGGGATGACTCAAAGGAGGAGGAGCCAGGGGTACAGAATCCTCCCTGTGCTAAGAACCTGGGGTGGGGGGTGGGGGCGGGAAATATCATCCCAGAGTTGGGGGTGGGGTTGGGTTGGACTCCTCCCTGTTTTAAGAGGCGGGGCTGCTGAGGGGCGGGGCTTTCAGGCCCGGAGTTGGAGGGTTTTGGCCAAGCCTGAACAGGCTGACCTGACTCCCCCTCCCCACCTCCGAACAAGGGAAGGAAGGAGGCGACGGTCTGGGGTGGCAGGGCAGACTGGGGCAGGGGCGAGAAGGCCCTGTTGAGGGTAGAGGACTCCGGAGTCCTGGCCTGGAAACAGCAGGTAGGGGGGGCTGGGAACCACACACACACACACACACACACACACACACACACACACACACACAC
>NW_020950600.1:325630-329546 GCF_900497805.2 Vombatus ursinus | reverse complement strand
ACACACACACACACACACACACACACACACACACACACACACACACAATCCCCCAGTCCTGGGCGCAGAGAGCACTCACGGGGCCTCCCTCCCACAGGCTCCGGGGAGCCCTGGCGGTGGCTGCATCTGGGGACCAAGGAGGAAGAGGAGGCACCAGCTAATGCTGCCAGGAGAAGCAGGGGCCGATGCTGCGCCTGGTGAGGTGACCCGCCCCCTCCCTCTCCTCCCCTTCCTTTCCCTCTCTTCTCTTCCTCTTTCCTCTTCTCCTGGGGCAAGTCCCATTCTCCAAGTGTGTCTGTGTGCACTTGTGTGTAATTGCGAGTATTCTCTGTGTCCCTGTGCGTGTGTCTCTGTATGTCTATTTGTACCCAGTGTGTATAATTGTGTAGGGTGTGCATGCCTGTGTCTTTGTGTACTGTGTCCTTGTATGTATGCACTTCTGTATGTCTGCATGTGCCTGGAGTAATTGGGTCCATGTCTGTGTATCTTTCTGTGTGTAGCTTGCTCTCTGCATGTTTATATGTACCTTCAATTTGGCACATGCCTGTCTCTGTCTCTGGGCATCCCTGTGTATTCTCTGGTGCAACTCTCTCTCACTCTCTCTTTCCATGGGCACCAGGGAGTAATTGTGTGTGTCTGTGTGCCTCTATCTCTGTGTGCATGTGTATGTCATGTATTCAACTAGTTTTGTGTCTCTCTATAGATTTGAGTATTTTTTCCTATATGTGCACTTCCACATTTCTTTGTGAACCTTGAGTAATTGTATGTGGACCTGTCTGTGGGCACCTGTGTGTAATTGTGTGTGTGCAGAACTCAGCTTCTCTCCTTGCACTCGTATGTGTGTGTACTTTGGAGGAATCCTGTGTTCCTGTCTGCGTCTCTGTTCATGTGCATAGCTGTCTCTAGGTACCTCTGTTACCTTCTTTGTACTCTATCTGTCTCTGTATCAGTGGGCAACACTGAGGCTGTGGGGATGTCAGAGAACACACATTCACTCATTCATTTTACAAACATTTCCTCAGGTGCAGAAAGGGCCCTAGGAAAAGCTATGGGGACGTGAGAGATGAAGCCCAGGCCTGGCTCTAAGATAGCTCCCAGGCTGGCAGAGGCTTTCAATCAGACGCAAACCAAAACAATAATTTATAGCACTGGAAAATAGGGAAGGCAAGGATTTGATGGTCCCTTTTACAGAAGCTTGAAGGAGCTGAGAGTTAGTAATTTGTCCAACCACACACAGGAAGTTCCTGGAAGTGGAACTCCAACTCAGATCTCTTCACTCTCCCAGTCCAGGACCTGGTCGGGGTCAGGGGAGAGGGGCTACCATAGGAAAGTAGGTGAAGAAGACCTTGCTTTAGAATGGAGGGAGGGGGAAAGAGCAGTAATGAAGAGAAGGGAGGATAAAGAAAGAGATCCCTCGAGGCTTTCTGAAGGTTGCACCTGAGTTGGGCCTTGAATGGCAGGACATTTTGGAGAGCTTCAACGGGCCTTAGCCACCATCCATACCCTCAGGTTTTCAGCAGCCCGCAGAGGAAGACTTATGTGTGAGAAGAGCTGGGGTGGCAGCAGGGAGAAGCTGCTTCTGTCTTTGAGTCTCCCTCTGTGTCCAGTCTTCCGTCTCCGAGGTCTTTCTCTGTCACTGTCTCTGTTTCTTTCTCTCTTTCTGCATGTCCTCTACCTCAGAGGTCTTTCTGTTTCTCTGTGTCCTCTATTTCACAGGCTCCATGTCTCTGTTTCTAGTGTCTTTCTTTGTCCTTCTCTGTCTCTGGGTATCTCTGTCCTTCTTTTGTACCTTCCTGTATCTGACTGTCCTTTTACTCTTGGGGGAATGGGGCTGGGGCTGAGGGCCTAGGGGAGCGACACTGGGCATGGTCCTAAGCATCCGGCTGATGGGGGATAATCTGGGGGTTTCCTTCCTGGCCCCGCCCTCTTCCAAACCCTTCCTCGGCTCCTCCTGTGATTTCTTCAGGAGGAAGGGAGGTTGCGGATGGACGAATCCCCGGAACCGGAGAGGGAAGAGAGGCTGCTGACTCTGCTGGGCCTGGTAGGCACAGCACTCAACCTGCTGGTCCTCGTCTGTGTCTACGTCTACACCACCCTCTGAGCTGACGTCACCAACTTGGGGCGGGGCCCGGGAAAACCCTCTAAGGTTTTCCTTAGAGTCTATGGAGCTGGAGGCGGGGCCGGGGAGCAGGGATGGGGCTTGGAAACACTCTGAGGGAAGGGCCACTGGTGGCGGGAGGCGGGTCCTGGAAAGAAGGGGAGGGGGCTTTCCCACCTACGGAGGGCGGAACCTTGGGACCCGGGGCAGGGAATGACTTTAGTCTCGCATGGCGGGGCCGGGTGGAGGGAAGCGGAGCAGGTAAGGAGGGAGCTGGGTCTTTCGGTGCCAGTCGAAACACCTCTATTGGGGGGCAGAATGGATGGAGTCCTACGGGCTCTAGATGCCTTGACCTCAGCGCCTCCCACGTGGAGACTCAGTGAGGAGGGAGGAAGGCCCTGGCCCCAAACACTCCGATGCAGAACCCGCCAGCATAGTCTACACCAGCGTGGAAGCGGATTCCCAGCTCAGTAGGGCTATCCCTCTCTCTGCAGTCCCTGTGGGGCAAGATTCCCGTGTGGGGTCCTGGGGACCTCTAAAGCCGAACGCCTGAGGGTTTTGCATCTCTTCAGAATCTGAGGTCGGAGGTGGGGAGGATGGAGTCTCTGTTCCCGAGGATCCCTCTGGGGGTCTGGAGGAGGATAAGATGGGGATTCTCTTTGGTACTACCGAATGTGAAATAAATTCGCCCTTGGCCATGGTAACAGACTTGGAAGAGCCAGCCTCTTCACTGCGCCTGGGGCCAGGGGCCCGAGGTTGGAACCTACTGCGGGATTTCCTAACCCCCCGGCCTCCTTACTCTGGCCTGCTGCACGTCGGAGTCCGAGCGGGACGGGGTTCATGGACCCCTGCCCCCAAGGGATCCACGCGAGATATTATTTGCCACCCACCCGTGGGCAGTCCAGGGCACCCCCCTCTTCACTCCCCCAAGTCCTCAAGGGCACCTGTCTCAGACGCCCCGCCCCGGTGACATCCTCATTGGCCCTTTCCTGGCACCCCCAGACGGCACTGTGCTCTTATTGGTCAAATCCGGGCTCCCCGAGCCGGCGCCGCACCCCCATTGGTCCAAAGTTGGAGCCCGGGCAGCGGGGGGAAAGTTGGTCTGGTGAAGCTGGCGGGGAGGGGAGGGCGGGGTAGGAGGAGGGAGCCCAGGGCGCGGGAGACAGAGGGGCCAGAGCCAGGGACTGGACGGGCCAGGGACAAGGGTAGGGACAGGGACACGGAACAAGACAAGATGCTGCTTCCCAGCCCCTACTGCTGCCTCCACCACCGCCCCCTCCTCCTGCTTCTCCTCTTGCTGCTGCTGCTGGTTCGCGAGCCGCGCCCAGGCCAGGCCGTCGGGGCTGCAGGGACACAGGGGAGTAGGGGCCGGGGCCGCCCAGGGGGCCAGGCCCGGTAAGTCCGCTCAGTTCCCTGATTCGCTCCCTTTCCTCTCACTCTCAAATAGCAGCCCCCGGGGAAGGCGGGGAGGGTCTCACATGGACTGAAGTGGGTGGGGGGATTCAAGGGAGGAGGGGGGGCCCATAACTCATAACCCCGCCCCTGCGTCCCAGGTGGTACCATCACATTCCCCCCGCCCCAGCCTGTAATCGGCGCCCCCAGAAGTAGTAGAAAGGGAGGAAGAAAGGAAGGGGATAGGGAGGAACGCCGAACCCCCTGAGCGTGGACAGAGAACAACCGCCCCCCCCATTCTCAGGCAGTGCCAGCCCGCCCCCTCAGCCTGTAGTTGGTTTCCCCCCATGGTCTCCGCAAAAGCGGGGAGGGAGGGACAGGGAGCCCCCAGTGCGTGCACAGGGAGCCCCCCTCTCCCCCAAAATC
>NW_020950600.1:176016-325620 GCF_900497805.2 Vombatus ursinus | reverse complement strand
TCGTCCGGGGTGGAAGCCCAGGCCCTATCCCCAGGTTTTGGGTAGAGAGAGTGGGCTGTGCCTGGCTCTTCCCCACCCCGCCCCCTGCCAGATCGGCCCCCGCGCTCCGCTACAAAAGGCCAGGGCTCCGGCTCCCGCCTCTGCGAATCCGCTTAGTAACCCGAGCTCAGCAGTGCCGCGCCGCGCCGGGGCGGGGCCGGGAAGGGGTTAACCGGCAGGCCCGGGGGGAGGGGGCTTCTCCAAGGGTTTTTTCCTCCAACTCTCCTTCTCCATGGGGGCAGCAGGGCCCTGGGACTGGCAACCAAAGGCCTGGCCGTACTGCCCCCCACTCCACCCCACTTTTCTATCCCTTTCCCATCCTAGGGGCCTGAGAGCCCGTGGGTCTGGCAACCCCCTCCAGGAGAGAATGGAGCGGTCTTGGAGGGGTGTGGAGGAGGGGGTGCGCCTGCGCAGGGGCTGGAGGTGGAAGGGGAGGAGGGACGCAGGGGGTTTGGGGGCCCCGGGAGCCTGGCCCCAAGCGCTGAGCCGGGGCCTCCGGGAGGGCGGCGCCACCTTGTGGAGGCAGGAGGGAGTGCGTCTGGGGGGCCTCGGGGAGCTGGTGGAGGCTGGAGGCTAGCAGCCGAAGCTGTGGGTGGTGATGCCCAGCTGACCTCGGCCTCTCCTCCCTCTGCCGACCCTCTGCTTCCAGCTCTGCAGCTGCCTGCCGCCGCTGCTGCGCTGGGCGCCCTCCACGCCCGGGCCCCTGTTCTAGAGGTGAGTGCCCTCCTGGGGCGGAGGTTGGACGGGGCGGTAGGGGTCGCGTGGGCAGGGGCAGAGCTCTAGGGGCACTCTGTCTGAGCTTCTGCCTCCGTCTCTGGGATGGCACTGGGCGCGGCGCGGGGTGGATGAAGGCTGGGTTGACAACGCTCCTACCTCTGGTCCCGCGGAGCCCGAGGGGAGAAAGGTGCTTGCTCACATAGCCCTGGTCTCTCCCCTGCAGCTCCCTGTTGGTCTCCGCAGTGCCCACCAGGGGAGCAGTGTGGAGCTCCTCAGCTGTGCCCCTGTCGGCCCAGCTGTCGGGCTGTTCGGGCTCCCCGGGCCACAGCGGCCCCCGCCCCTAGCCCCGTGCCCGTTACCCGTAGAGAGGCCTCCCTCACCTGGCAGCCGCTGACGTGAGTGCAGACTGGGGGCTCCCTTCCTGACCCTAGTCGGTGCTGCCCTTGCCTCTGGTTGTCCGTCTGTTTCGTTTTTCTCTCCTTACTGGACTGGCTGTCCCATAGTGACTGTGGTTCCCCACCCTCCCATTCCCCCAGTTCTCTCTGCCTCTTGGGAGTCGCTGTCTCTCTCCGGGTCTCGACTGACTGGGTTCACCGATTAGAGGTGTTCTCTGGGTCTCTGCCTCCATCCCTGTCTTCTTCAAGAGGCTTCGTGGTGTTTGGGAAAGGAGGCTAGACTCAGAGTAGAGGACCTCGGGGCAAGCAAGTCCCAGTCCTTCTATTTTGGCAGGTACTTAACCTTCCTGGAGCTCGGTTTCCTCGTCTGTAAAATGAGGGGGTTAGGCTAAATTATCTTTAAGGTCCTTTCCAAGCCATAGATTTTATGCTTTAGAATGTTATTGTATTGTGTCTCTGTCTTCCTGTGGAAGACCTGGAATCAGTACTCGGATCTCTTCCTTTCCCCCAAGTGGTGAGGTCTGTCTTCTCACCGGGGCTCTCTCGCTTTACACGTGTCATAGATATCACTACGTCTGCTCTCCTTCATCTCTCTGTCTCTGACTCTTCCCCAGCTCATCTTTATCTCTCGCTTTGTCTCTCCCTTTCCTTCTCCCCCTCTCCCCCTCTCTCCCTCCTTTCTACCACATGTTGGTCTCTGGTGTCTTCCCTGTGGGCGGGCCCCTTTCTGTGAGTCTCATCTTTCTGTGGGTGTCTTTGCTCCCCCCACCAGTCTTTCTGTATCTAAGTTGTTCTGCCTACGTATCTGTATCTCATCGGAGTGTCTATCTCGGTCTTGTTCTCCTGTCTTTCCTCCCTAAGCCTCTTTCTCCTCTTACTGCCTTTCCACCTTTTCCAGGCTCTGTCTCTCTCCATGGTTCTATCTGTATGCCATCTGCGTCTCATGTCTCTGAGTTGAATTCTCTGTCTCTTTGTCAGTCACACTGTCTTACTCTCCAGCCCTATGTCTCTCATCTCTTTCTCGGTCTCCTTTGCTCTCCAGGTTTGTCTTTCCCAAAATCTCGGGTGAGACAGTTTTCCTCAGTCACCTCTTGGTATCTCTTGCTTTCTCTGTCTCAGAGGAAAGCCTCCAGCTTTGGATCCTGGTGGCCCTCTTCCCTTCCCCTCTCCCCAAGTCTCTGCCTCCCAGGCTCTCTATCTCGTCTGGGTGTGTCTGTCTTTTTAATGCCTCCACAAATCTCTGGCTCCCCCTCCCCCAGATGATATTCTCAGTTTCTCCATGTTTGTGTCTTCCCCCTTCTTAGGGGGAGAGGCAGGGTGGGATGAGGACTCTGCGTTGGCCTTTCCAGTCACAGTCTCTCGCACCCGCTCCCAGGTCTCTCAGCCTCTTGGGGTCCGTGTCTGGATTTCTGTCCCCTGCTCTGTCTCTCTTTCTGTCCTACTCACTGCATATCTCTGACTGTGTCATCCCCAAGTCTCTGTTTCCCGAAGGTCTCAGTCCTCTCTTTCCAAGTCTCTACTGCCAGGACTCTGTGCCATCTGCTTCTCCACCGATCAATCGCATCTCTTTGCAGGTCACTAGATCATTCTTTGCCTCTGTCTTTAGTCTCTGAGTCTGTCTCTGCCTCAGGTCTCTTGGGGTATCCTCATCCTTCGGGCAGTGCCTGCAGGGGGCGCCTGCCTTAGCCTCAATGGGGAGGAGGGGGGAAAGCTAGTGGGTGCGGTGGGGGTTTTGCCCCAGGAGGAGCCAGGGGGCGTCCTCCCGGCCCCGGCCTGACTGCTTCCCTTCCCCTCCCGCAGGCTTCAGGAGGCCCGGGCACTGCTGCAGCGCCGCCGACCCCGAGGGCCGGGACACAAGGGCCTTCTGCGGCTAAGCCGCCAGCTGGAGAGAGTGGCCGCTGCTCCTGCCCGGGCCCCCGGTAAGCGTTTCGGCCCCTCCTTTCTTCTCCCCCGAGACCGATAAGGCCGTCTGGTTCCCACGCCCTGCATTGTCCAAGGGGAAACCCCAAGGGACCGGGCGTGCTGGTGGCGCCGCTGTCCCGGGCCTGGGGTGCCCTCTTGCGGGACTCTGGCGATTCTTTTCCCCAAGCCTCAGGGGGCCCAGCGCTGGAGATGGAGTGGGGAGAGGGGTCTAGGGGCCAGGCTTTTCACGCCCTCCGCTTAACTCTCTCTTTTCCTTCCCCCAGGGCGAGAGCTTAGGGTCCCTGGCATCCGGCCCCTCTCCCAAGGTGGCTCCGTGACAGCGGGAGTGGGGGAGGGAGGTAAGGTGCCGGGGGAGGGAGATTGTCAGGGAAGATGATGTCCAGAGCCGCTGACCCACGGGGCGGGCGGTCCAGGGAACATATCCTACCCCCACCCATTTAACCCTTTCCTGGTCGCCAGCGGGAGGAACTCGGAGTCCGAGCCCCGCTCCAATTCTCAAGGGAAAAGGCAGGTGGGAAAGGAAGAGGGGTCCCAGACGGGCCCCGTTGGCTAGGGAGCGAGGGGCGTCTGGCGGAGCCCCCAGTCCAGACAACAAAGGGGATTGTGGAGCTGCGGCGCTGGTGGAAGGGTCTGGTCTGATATTTCGGGACAGGGGGGAACAGAAGAGGAAGTGGGGATGTGTGTGAAGGAGAGACCTGGCGGTGCAGCCAGAAAAACTGGGAGCCCTGCCTCCCCCTCCGGGCTGGTCCACCTTTCATCAGTGCCCCTGCCTTCAGCCTCTTGAAACATCTGTAGCCCCAGAATCTTCTCCAGCTGTGCCCCCCTGCTGCCAGTTTCTTCCATCAGCTACAGCCCTCTCGGTCCCCAGATGTGCCCTCCTCAGAGCGCTGTCCTGCCCCCGACTTCTTAGTCCAGCAGTGCCCCGTCCACTCGACCCCAAATGTACCCCCTTACTGCCTGGCCCCGCCGGGACTTGGTCTTCCAACTGTTCTTAGTCTTCTTTGCAGCTGTGTGGGCCGGCTTGGAGCGGAATGGGGGGGGGAGTAGATTCCAGGTGTGCGCCCCTGGGTCAGCTACTCAGCTATCCGTGAGCCTCAGGAAGCGCCTGTGGGATCTCTGGAGCCCCCACCTGTTCCCCCCCTCCCAACCACTTGTTGCAGCTGGACGGGACTGGGCTTGGCCTGGACTGGGTGTGGGGTAGGGGGAAGGAGTGAGGAAGGGGAGGGAATGGGTTGAGGAAAACAGTGTGTGTGAGTGGGGAGGGGGGCGGTGATCAGGCCCGCGCTCTCCCCCGCGTCGCACACAAACATTGGTGTTGGCACGGAGCCCGGCCCCACGCGCCCCCGCGCGGTTGCCAAAGAACTAGGAGGGGGTTGGCCCGGCTGGGTTGGGCTGGGCCGGGCCGGGCCGGGCCAGGCTGGGCCGGGTTGGGCGGGGGCGCGTGGGGCCGCCCCCTCCCCGGTCCATCCCCCTCCCCTCTGTTCCCCTCCCTTCCCCTCCTTTCTCCTCCCCTCCCCTGCCGCACTGCGCAGCGCTAGCTGCTGTCTGGGCTTGGGCCCCTCCGGCGGGCGGCAAGGCAGCTCAGTGCGCAGCTATGGCGGGCGCCCGGCAGCCCCGGCGCCTCGTGTTCCTAGTGCTGTCGCTGCTGCCACTGCTGCCCGGCCCAGTCGCCCGGCCCGGGCCCCGCGAACGGCTCCGAGTGCTCTTCACCCCGGCTGTGTGCCGCCTACGCTGCACAGGGAATCGCTGCGTGCCCCACTGCGTGCGCGCCAACACCACGAGCGTGGAGAGCGGCTCCCCAGGCGGGGCAGCACCCGCGGGGCCAGGCTTCCGAGTCTGTGAGTGCCAGTCCAAGGACGGGGCCGGGACTGAGGGACAGGGAAGGGAGCTGGGAGCCTCACAGGGGAGGGAGCAGGGTGCCCCTGGATGGATCAGTGATATCCCTAGGGGAAAGGCACAGAAGAGGGAGCCGGACACCCTTTGCCAGGGGCAGGGAACTACACAGAAAAGGAAGCAGGATGCCCGTGGAGAGGGCAGGAAGCCACATAGTGGAGGGGCACAAGAGAGTCAGTTTCCCTGCTCAAGGTCGGCCCGGAGCCTCCAAAAAGGGAGGGAGCCTTCCAGAGCCGAGAGGAGGGCAAAGGGTGCTCCCTAGGTGAGAGGCTAGCATCCCCAGAAGACACAGGGGAGGGAGGGCGTCCAGGGAGCCCCTTCGAGGTGCAGACTATGGGACACTGGGGAGATGGGACTGCGCACCTCAGAAGGGGCCTCCTGTATTAAAGTGCTCCTTCGAAGCAGCGCCTGGGGACCCAGGGGGAGAGCCTGGTTCTCCCGACTAGGAGATGGAACTAGGTGCTCCCTTCAGGTGCCAGCTAGGTGTACAGACAAGGCCTTGGTGGTCGGGTGGGGTGGGGAGTGACGACTGTACAGTTCCTGGGAGACAGCAGGGGTCCTTTAAACTAAGAGGAAATCCAACTATACATGGCTCCCCACCCCACCTGTTCCTCTCAGTGGAGGGCAGGGGAGGGGATGAGGCAGTATTGACCTAGGCTGGACACTGGACACCTGCCCCTGCTGGGCCACCCTTTTTCCCCCAGGCTTCAATTCCCCTCAGCGAGACGTCGCTCAGTCTAGCTGTGCCTCGGATTGCGGACTGAGGGGAGAAGAGAGCCTAGCTCCCCTATTCTGAGCCTCGACCTCTACCCCAACTTTGCGCCTCTCCCCATCTCCTCACTTGCCCCCGGGGGTGGCCCCCAGCCTCAGAGACTGCGGCAGCCGGCGAGGAGGGAACTGGGGGCCCCCCGGGCGCCGGGAACAGGCCAGGCCTGGCCCAGCTCCAGACCCGGCCGGCGTGAGCTCATCTCCCGCTTGGCCCCCGCCCCTTTCCCCCGCCCCTGCCTCACAGACCCAGCCCGGGGGGCCCCGGGGGAGCCAGGCATTCAGGCCCACGATGCCAGCTCTCGTGCCAGGGGCTGATCCCTGAGATGGTGCCAGGATCCTCTGGCCTCTTGCCTGAGGAGGCAGGCGCAGTCGGGATGCTTGCAAGACCGGGCCTGACCTTACCAAGACCCCGGCATCCTCGGCCCCCAGCCCCTCCTTTCCCCCTCCTCCCAAAGGGGCGGGAGGAATTGGCATTACCCCCGAGGAGCGCCCCGCCCATGGCGTGGGCCTGGCCCGTGGGAGCGGGGCTCTGCTGGCGCCAAGAACAACGGGGAAGAATTTCCACCGGACCCCTCCCGCCCCTGCGCCCGCCTCTCCCCCTTCCCTTCCCCTGTGAGACCCCAGCTTACAACACCAACACGAACTCTAATCTCCAAAACTGAAATCTCTGCCCACAAGACCTTGGCTGTAGTCTTGTCCCCTCTCATGTCCAGAGAACCCCTTACTTCCCTTCCCCCTCTTTTCTGTGAGATTCTCCCCCCTACCCCACCCCAGCAGCAAAACTCCTAGTCCTAGGGCCTCCTCCACTCCCTGAGACCTAGGACCCCAGAGTTCCGCCTCCACTCCGGGCTTGGCTGGCCCCCGCCCGGCCCCACCCCACAGCTGTCTCCAGCTGTTGCCGCTGGCGGCTTCGGGGGCTCCCGTGGGGGAAGAGGCCGGCGGGGTAGAAAGGGGAGAGAGGAAGACTCAGAGCAGGACCCGCCCCTGGTCCCCCGGAGAGCCAAACAAACAGCTGCCCGCAGCTGGGCACAGCTGGGCATGGGCTCCAGGAAGGCGGAGGCAGAAAAGCCTACTTTTTGGGTGGGGAGGGGATAGAGTTGCACTCCTCAAGGCCCCCATGCTGAGCCAGGGGAATGCGGAGCCCCCCATCGCGTTTGTTTACCCGGCCTCACCAGTGGAGGCACCACACCCGAATGTCCCTGCGTGCGGGAGCTGGGCCTGATGTCCCATATGGGGACCACGCGCTTCCCCTCCCGGGGTGCCGCTGGCGGGGAGAGCTAAGCCGTAAAGTGGGGTGGAGGAGGAGCAGCTGAGGGAAGAGGACATTTGGATTGTGTGTGGGGGGACTGTTGAAGGGGACGCTCAGCTTCTCCGAAGGGATGGAGGACAGTCATTCCTGGTTCCTTGAGGAGCAGAGGGAATAGTTGAGAGAAAGGAAAAGATGGGTTCTTGGACAAAAGGAGGGGAGAAGTGAGAGAAAGAGGTTTCTGTGTTTTGCTGGCAGAGGGAGGCGGGGGAGGAGCGGACGCGTGACTCGCTCCTGCCCCTTCCATCCTTTCCCAGTCTTGTGTCCACTCTTGTGCCACAATGGGGGTGTGTGTGTGAAGAAGGACCGCTGCCTTTGCCCCCCGGACTTCGCGGGCAAGTACTGTCAGCTGCCTGCCTCCCGCACACGTCACGAGGCGCCTCCGCCTCCCCCACCTGGGGTCACCAAGTCGGTGTACACGCTGCCCCTGGCCAACCACCGGGAGGAAGAGGACGGTGAGGGGAGGGGAGGAAACGCACGCCCCCAACTGGGCAACCCTCCTGAGTCTGGGAAGCGGGGCGGGAAGCGACAGGGCTCTCTTGGGGGGTGCAGTGGAGACAGGTCGGGGCAATGAGTCTGGGCCTGGCTTCTACCCTGGATCTCCTCCAGACACGTGTGGAGTTGGCCAAGGTCTATTCTTCTCTGGGCCTGAATTGAGCTATCTGCAGGGCTAGATGAAAAGCATCTATGGTATGATGTAATGGAAAAAAGAGCTGCATTCGAATACTGGGTGCTTCTCTGGGCCTCAGTTCCCTCATCTGTAACGTGAAGGGCTTGGACTAAAGGATTTCCAAAGTCCCTTCCAGATCTAAATGCTCTCTTTCCAGCTTTCATTTGTGTGATTTTAAAACCAGATTGATGCTTTTGGGTGGCCTCTTCCCAGTCCACTGGTCTCAGTTTCCCTACCTGTGAAATTTCTTAAAAGTCCTTCCTAGCTTTCCATTCTTCTGACTAGAATCATTGTCTCTCCCATGCTCTTTCGTGGGTCCCCGCATACCTCCTCTTCCCGGCGGGACTTAGGCTTCCCCTCCTAGACCGTCTCCCGTGGGACCCCATCCCCCACCCCGACTGTGTTATCGCCTAGTTCTAGCTCCGCAGAAGCACTCACTCTACTACCCCCTAACCCCCAGGCGTGGCCTCCCTGGTGAGCGTGCACGTGGAACACCCCCAGGAGGCTTCAGTCATTATCCATCAAGTGGAGCGTGTGAGCGGCCCGGGGCCCAGTCTGGGCCCCGAGGAATCGGAGGCTACGGGCCAGGGCCAGGCCCGGGCCTCGGGGGTGCCGTCGGACCGCGCCGCCTTGTACACGGTGCTGGCCCAGAGCAGCCCCCGGGGTGAGGAGGAAGAGGGCGGCGGTTACACTGACGCCTCGGGCTTCGGCTACTGCTTCCGACAGCTCCGCGAAGGCGAGGTGAGCCCTGGACCTGGGACCCGCGAAGGGTAGGTCGGCGCTGGCTCCTGGGCGAGCTGAACCCCTTCCTTTGTCCTCTGCAGTGCGCGTCCCCCCTCCCGGGGCTAAGAACTCAGGAGGTCTGCTGTCGAGGGGCTGGATTGGCTTGGGGAGTTCACGACTGCCAGCCGTGCTCCGAGCACCTAAGTAAGAAGGAATCTGGCCTGGATTAGGGAAGAGCCCCTCTGTCCCCCTCCCTCCCCTCTCCCACTGCCCAAGAAGGCGCAAGCACACTGAAGAGCGCCAGGTGCTAAGTCTCTCCCTCCTATCCAATCTTACTCCCTTCTGGTGGGTGTTATCTGTACTAAAGCCACCCCTTTCACTTTTCATCCCCTCAGGCCTGGGGGAGGTCGGTTCTCATCAAGTCCCGCCTCGACTCTAATCTCAGTTTCTCTGGCCTGGGGCCAGGCTAAACTACACCCTCTCCTGTTTCCCCAGGCAGCGTAGGCCGAGTGGGATCCTCAGACGCTGCCTGCCCCACTGGCTTTGAAAGAGTCAACGGCTCCTGCGCCGGTGAGGGGGCACTCGAGCGAGGCGGGGCATGAAAAGATTTCCGGGAATGGGGCTGGTCAGCGCCTGGAGAACGGGGACGGGCGTAGGGACACTGGACCCTACCCACTCCACCAGGCCGGCCTGCCCCCATTTCCCTGTCCCCCTTCCTAGATGTGGATGAGTGCGCTGAGCCAGGGCGGTGCCAACACGGGGAGTGCGCGAACACTCGAGGCGGCTATACGTGCGTGTGCCCCGACGGCTACCTGCTAGATTCATCCCGGAGCAGCTGCATCTGTGAGAGACCCCACCTTGGCATACTCTGCTCCTCCCTCCCGGCCTTTGTACTTCAAGACCGCCTACCCCTAAGCGAACCCTCAACTCATGATCTCCGCCCCACTCCTTTCCAAAGCCCTAGCCTGCCCCCTCCTAACCTTTCCCAGTTCAGATCCAAGCCCGCCCCTCCGAATGCCACTGTGTGCTCAGTACCAGGATTCTCCTCTGCTAGTCCAAAGCCTTGCCCCCTTTTACCTCTGCTCACCCAAGCCCCGCCCCCATTCCCAAACCCTTTCTCCCCGCTCACTGCAAGCCACTCCCTTCCACCCAGCCTCTACCCACTCGTCTCCCTCTTCCCAAAGTTTTCCCTCTGACCACAGCCTCTGGTCCCCGGCTCTTCTCTAGCCCAGCATGTGATCTCAGAGGCAAAGGGCCCCTGCTTTCGGGTACTCAGGGCTGGAGGCTGTTCGCTGCCCATCCTGCGCAATATCACCAAACAAATCTGCTGCTGTAGTCGGGTGGGCAAGGCCTGGGGCCATAGCTGCCAGCTGTGCCCACCTTTTGGCTCAGGTGGGCCCCAGGATTCCTCTGTATCCTGGTCTCTGTATCCTCATTCTATATCCTGCCCCCCCCCCCCCAACTGTTACCTCAACCTCCAGCATTTTCCAAATCCTCTACCATCTATCTTATTCTGACTGCAAATACCCACACACTGAGGGGATGCCCTAACCTGTACAGTCACACGTCTTACACTCAATCCTGGTACCCTGGCCCCTAGGTCACCCAAATTCCACTTTCTGGATAGCTCTGCATCCCAATTCCCTTCACATCTCATAGACTGGACACTCACACAACTATCCCATCCTCTTTACCCAGCAGTACCCCCTAGGATCCATATTCTGTACACCTTTGTGCCTAGGGGCCCAGCACTCCCCAAATCCTACACTCTGCCCTCACATACCCCAACTCAATAGCTCTGCAAGTCCTACTCTCTCTGCCTGCCTGTCTTACTGACCTGCATCTCTCTGTCTCTCTCAATTTATCTTTATAGCACTTTTTCATTCTCTCACCTTCCCACTTTTCCAATTTCTCCTACAGAGGGTTTCAGGGAGATATGCCCAGCTGGACCTGGCTACCATTACTCAGCCTCTGACCTCAGATACAACACTCGCCCCTTGGGCCAGGAGCCACCCCGAGTACCCATCAGTCAGCCTCGGATACCTCCACCTGCCACCCCAGCACCCCCAGTCTGGGCCCCTACAGGTAAGCTCTGGATATTTGGGCCTCTCCATCCACCTCAAACTAAGTGATACAGGCAAAGATGGAGGTAGATGAGTAGCAATGGGCACTGCTGGGAAATGAGAAGAAGGCGTGGATGGCATCAAGTGCCCATAATCTTGACCTGACCTTTCACCTACTTCCCTGTCCAGTTGTCTGGAGCTACCCACCTACCTCCCGCCCAGAGCCCAGACCCAGACCCCGGCCTCAGCCCCAGCCTAGACCTGAGGAGCCTCTACCCACTGTCCCCATCCAGCCAATCCGTGAATTCCCTGAAAGAGGTAAGGAGCTGAAGATGATAGGTGATCTGGAATGGGAACTTTATATGGAGAAGGGACCAGAAGGTAAGATCTTGGGAGAGAGGAGGAGATTCTGGAGGCATGAGGAAGATCTGAGGGGAGAGGGGAGAGAGAAGCCTATTCAATGGGGAAGGAGACAGAGAAGAGTACATTTCAGGAGAGATTAAAGGGGAGGCTTGGCATCAGAGCTGGGCAACATGCTGATCACTGGCTGGTCCACCAGGCCCAGTGGCAGGGGGCGTGTGTCAGCGGAACCCCCAGATATGTGGCCCAGGGCGCTGTATCCCCCGCCAGGGTGGTTACACGTGTGTGTGTGACTCGGGCTTCTGGCTCAGCACCCATGGAACACACTGCATTGGTGAGACTGGGGACCAAAGGGGGAAGGATGGAGAACCCTAGAGGAAGGAGGGCCCATCACCTCTGACTCCTCTGACTTTACCTCCCCTCCCTGTCCAATTCTCTGGGACAGATGTGGATGAGTGCCGCCAGGTACCCCGACCTTGTACCCACGGGCGCTGTGAGAATTCAGCAGGCAGCTACCGCTGTATCTGTGCCCCTGGTTTCCAGGCTAGTCCACAGGGCACTGAATGTCAGGGTGAGTCTTTGTCCCTCTCCTTCTCCCAAATCTGGCAGGATAAACACTTTGCCTTCTCCAACTGCTCTGATCAGCTCTGCCCACAGGCACAGATCTTGGGGGTCTGCATGGGGTTGGGGGGAGGAGCAGGAAGACGTGGGGATGCCCATAGGCAACCAAGCCTAGGCCTGGCATGCAAGCTAGAATTGTTATCCACTGCTCACTTTTGATCCCTGGCTCTCCCCAAATCCTTGTGCCTGAAGATGTGGATGAATGTGTCCAGCAGCCCTGCACCAATGGGCGTTGTGAGAACACTCCTGGCAGCTATCTGTGTGTTTGTCCAGCTGGGTACAAGGCTGCTCCCCATGGAGCTGGCTGCCAAGGTAAGGGGGTGGGGGAGAGAAGAATCAGCACACAGCTGGACAAAGGGAACAGGGGAGGGAGGCTTAGGGTCAAGGGGATATGGAGGGTGGAGGATTGGGCTTGAGGGGCAAAGTAGAGGATTGGGAGTGATCTTTGAGGAATTGGACCCCACTTGGGTGCGCTCGGAGTTGAGAGTCAGGGGGTGAGTTTTTGGGCTAGCCAGAGGAATCCCACAGGCTCTTTGGGGGCAGAAAGGCTTCCTTAGGTGTCCATGTGGACTGGTGGCAAAGTGGGACCCTAACACCAGTTACGTCTCCCTTCTCAGACATCAATGAATGTGCCCAGAGCCCAGGGCCCTGTGGCTGGGGCCACTGTGAAAATCTGCCTGGCTCTTACCGCTGTTCCTGCCCACCTGGCTTCCAAGGCCCTGAGTGTGAAGACATAGATGAGTGTGCCCGGGACCCCCCTCCCTGCGGGCCTGGCCGATGTGACAACACGGCCGGAAGCTACCACTGCGCCTGCCCAGCTGGCTACCGCTCCCATGGGCCTGGCGCACCATGCGTTGGTATGGTTCTTTTTCACTGACCCTTTGGCTCACTGGTACTATGCCCTACCCCTTCCTCTCCCTCTATTATGTGGAGGGGCTCATAGATTTAAGAGCTCGGAGGGAACTTAGAGGTCATCTAATCCAACTTACTCATTTACAGATGAGGAAACTGAGTCTCATTTCCATCATGTGACTTGCCCAGAATCACACGGCTGGCGTCAGAGGCAGGGCTTGGACCCAGGACTCTTGACTGCAAAGTCAGCTCTCTAGTCACCCCTCCATGTTGTTTCATTTCTTCCCTGTCCCATCTCCTCCTGATTTCCTGGGCCAGCCCAGCCAGCCCTCTCCCATGCTTCAACCTTGGTTCCTCCGTCTATAAAATGGGGACTTCATGGACTTGAAAACTTCCAGTTCTGAACTCCTGCTGAAAAGGAGACCAAAGAGGGCTCCCTGACACTTGCTTAGCTGTGTAATCCTGGCCAAATCCCTTCAGATGTCTGAGCCTCAGTTTCCCTATATGTAAAACGTAGATAACGACTTTATAATGCAGTGAGGGTAGAGCTTGGTAAAGCTTAAGATAAGCTATTTTGTAAGGGGCTCCCGTTGGTAAATATGGGAGCTGGGATTCGAAACCATATTTCTCGGCTCCAAAGCCAGTCTCTTCATTACTGTCATACTGGCCTCAATATCACTGTCTGTAAGATGGTGGGGAGGGAAAGAGGCAAGATGTACTTAATAGTTGCACCTTGAAGGAAGGAAAGATTTCAACCAGTAGGGATGAGGATGGAGTATGTTTCAGGCAAATTCCTGAAACTGAAGACTGGGAGATGGAATAGCATCTTACTGGGAGTTGGGGATCTATCTGGCTTCTAACTTCTTGCTCTGTCCCTGACCTTCGGTGTGATTCTGGGAAAAGCTCTTTGCTTCACTGAGCCTCAGTTTCCCTATCTGTAAAATGAGAGGGATGCACTAGATGGTCTAACAAGGGGTCATTTTGTTATGATGTAGGGAAGAGGGCGGTGGCCAACCTCAGCAAGACCCTGTAGTTGTGCCTGCGGTTGGGGCTGGGGAGTCGCTAGGCCCTGTGCCTAATCTGTGCCGCTTCATATCCCGCAGACGTGGATGAATGCCAGCGAACCCCGTCGCCCTGCAGCTACGGACGCTGCGAGAACGTGGATGGCTCCTACCTGTGTACCTGTCCCACTGGCTTCCGGCTCAACGCCGCGGGCCAGGCTTGTGAGGGTGAGGGGGCAGGACGAGGAAGGGGAGGCGTGGCTTAGGCGCCCAGGGGCGGGGCTTATGCCCTTCACTTGCTCTGTTCCCTTTCCCCCAGACATAGATGAATGTGAAAATCACGTGGCCTGCCCTGGGCAAGAATGTGTCAACTCGCCCGGGTCCTTCCAGTGCCGGGCTTGTCCCGTCGGCCACCGATTGCTCCAAGGGCACTGTGCTGGTGAGACTGGTGTCCCAGGACTTTTTTCACTCCTAGCTCACCCAGCTGGCCCCTGACGCTTGTCCTTCTGATTTACGGCCCTGAGACACATTCTCCCCCCACCTCCCATCCCTCTGATAGGGAAGACCTGAAACAATCCCCGCACACCCTGTGACCTGAACCCCAGACTTTCAGACTTCTGATCTGGGGACCCTGTGACCACACACCCCCAATCCCTCCGACGGGGCGTCCCTGGAATATCTGTCCCCACCTTGTGATCTGGACCCCGGACCTTCAGACCTCTGCACCTGACACTTCTCAGTTCCTCCGATGGGGAGGTTCTGGAGCACCATCCCTCACCTGGACCCCAGACCTTCTGACCGAGGTGCAAGCCCGTCGTCCTACATCTCTCCCGATCTGGGAAGCCCAGGCCCCATGACGCCGTGGATGGAATCAAACCCCCGTATTCCTTCACTCACTCAGTTTGTACTTTAGGCCTTCTCCCCGCCCCTTTCTCAAATTTTGGGTGCCCCAAGCCTCACACCCGGGCGTCCGTCATTTTCAGACGTGGACGAGTGCAGTTCAGGTGCCCCCTGCGGACCCCACGGACACTGCACCAATACGGACGGTTCCTTCCGTTGCAGTTGCGAGCCTGGCTACCGGCTCCCACCAGGCGGGCGATCCGGTCCTTGCGCAGGTGGGCGGGGACACGGGGAGTGTCTGGCTGGCCGGCAAAGGCCCGGATCTCTCCAGCCCTAACCTTCACCCTTTCCCTGCTGCCTTCCCTAGACGTGAACGAGTGCCTGGAGGGAGACTTCTGCTTTCCCCACGGGGAGTGTCTCAACACCGACGGCTCCTTCGCCTGCACGTGTGCTCCAGGTTACCAGGCTGGCCCCCGCGGATCTTCCTGTATCGGTACGCCTGGCCCTAGAACAGAAGCGGGCTTTGGAGGGACTCAGCCTGGAACGTGGCAGGGTGGTATTTAGAATGTGGGGCATCGCAAACGGGGATGGGGTGTAACATGTACTTAAAGAACAGGGGTCTGGGACCGGGAGAGTGTCAGAAGGGGTTGGTGGAGAAGATTGGGTGGGATAAAGCAGGAGGGCAGGGGTGGTCCGTCCTTGCGCTTCCTTCCGAATCCTGTTGCCCTGTCCCCTAGACGTGGACGAGTGCCGGGATGGAAGCCTGTGCCAGGGAGGCCTTTGCACCAACACGGACGGCTCCTTTGAGTGCGCCTGTCCTCCGGGATACCGCGCCAGTGCCGACCTGACCTCCTGCAGCGGTGAGCGCCCATGCTACCCCCTTTTCCCTCAAGTGTTGGGCCTTTAGCATCCCCCGGTGAGTGACCCCTTTCTGGGTCTGTGCTGCCTTCCTCAGATGTGGACGAATGTCGTGAAGGAGGGTCAGCCCTGTGTGGGACCCAGCGCTGCGAGAACTCCCCAGGCTCCTACCGCTGCGTCCGCGACTGTGACCCGGGTTACCACGCGGGTCCCGAAGGCAACTGTGATGGTGAGAGGACCCACCGAACCCGCGCGGTGGGTTCAGACACCTTTCTGTCCTCAGGCTAGCCAATGTCCTCCTCCCTGTGCCCGGGGATGCAAGTGGGCTGGGGGCAAACGGGCTGAGACGGAGCAGGTCGCGCCGCCCTGGCCCTGACGTTCTGTCTCGGAGGGTTCCGGTAGCCTGCGGTGTTTGGTCAGAATCCCAGCGGAAAGGGGACAAGGAGTGACCGCCTTGTGTGGTCCGCTTCTGCGCACTCGGGCTCTCAGAGCTGCGGGCCGCCGATCCCTCTGCTGGCCACGAGGGGGCGCGCCGACGCCCGTTTCTCTGCCTCCTCTTCAGTACTCTGTTCTTTTCCTCGCAGATGTAGACGAGTGCAGAGAATACGGACCCGCACTGTGTGGGGCCCAGCGCTGTGAGAACACTCCGGGCTCCTACCGCTGTGTCCCCTTCTGCGACCCGGGCTACCAGCCCACTCCCAGCGGTGGCTGCCAGGGTAATACATGTTTGTGGCATGAATGAACATATGAGGGATGCTGGGTAACTCCTCGCTCTCTGAGACTGTTTGCCCATCTGTAAAATGATGAAGGTAGACTGAGTGGTCTCTAATGCCACTTCTAGTTTTAATTCTTGGGGCCAGGAGGGGAAAAATGGCTGGGCAATCTTTTTTGTGGGGTAGGGAAGGAAATAAGCAATTATATAGTGTCTATTGTATGCCAGGCACTATTATTACCCTATCTTCCAGCTGAGGAAACTGAGGCAAAGGTGAAACCCAGGGTCTCATAGCTAGTAAGTATCTGAGGTCAGACCTGACTCTATCCACTGGGTTTGTAGTCAGGAGACCTGGGTTCAGGTCCTGACTCAGCCTCTCACTATGTGTGAACTTGGGCAAGTTACTTGGTCATCCTGATCTGTAAAGTGAGGCAGTTATACTAGACAACAGAGGCCAACTCAATTCATCAAGCACCAATTAAGCACCTACTGTGTAGTCTGCTTGGGTGCAGAGGTTAAAATGTCAAATTGAAATTATAAATATATAAATGAAACTGTTCCATCCAGAGCTAATTCTGTGGGCCTAGGAATACCTGTTTCCCCTAGACCAAGTTCTTCTATGTTCCAGACTAGCTCTGGTCTCAGTGTCTTCCCTGAGGCCACTGTGCCTCACCTCGGTTCCCCATGCTTCACCCAGAATAAGAATATGTGGAGAGAAAACAAAACTACAGCTCTTTGTTGATGATATGATGGTGTGCTTAGAGAACTGTAGAGAGGAAATTAAAATAACTAACAACTCTGGCAAAGTTGCAGAATATAAGATTTCTATATAGCAGTCACCAACAAAACCCAGCAGGAAGAGCTAGAAAGAGAGATTCCATTCAAATTATTACGAAAGCTAAGAGATACTTGTATCTTTTTATACTTGTATCCCAAGGTGCATCCAGGAACTATATGAATCTAAGTATAAAACATTTGTTGCTGAAATAGATAGCCCTAAATAACTGGAGAAAGATTTATTGTTCAGGGGTAGGTCAGGCCAATAGAATAAAAATGACAGTGGGAAGGAAAGGGGTCTATCAGTACCAGTCTCAAACTATGCTACAAAGTAGTAATTACCAAAATGATTTGATGTTGTTATTAAGTCATTTTTCCAGTCGTGTCTGGCTCTCTGTGATCCCATTGGGGGTTTTCTTGGCAGAGATACTGGAGTGGTTTGCCATTTCCTTCTCCAGCTCATTTTGCAGAAGAGGAAACTGAGGCAAACAGGGTTCAGTGACTTGCCTAGGATCAGACAGCTAGGAAGTATCTGAGGTTGGATTTGAACTCATGAAGATGAGTCTTCCTGACTCCAGGCCAGGCACTGTATCTACTGCTGTTCCAAATGATTTAGTACTAGTTTAAAAAAAAAGGGGGGGGTCTATGCATTCTCCAGTTCTCTCCCTACTGTAGGGCCTGGATAGGGCCCCCCAACCCCCAGTCCTCTAGACTTATTCTGGCTCATAAGGTCCTTTCCCAGTAGGATTTTCCAGTGTCCTTAGGTAACTTCCACACTTTTGTCCTGGGTTTTCTCCTGTCTTGGAGAATTTCCTGATAAGATAACTGTTAATCGTTCAATAGATTTCGAGCCAGGAGGGACCTTAGAGGATGTTAAGGCCAATCCCCTGATTTCACAGATGAAGAAACCCAGGCCAAAAGAAATTAAGTGATATGTGACACAGGCAGAATCTGGGCGTAGGTTTTCCTCGCCCTAAGTCCAGTGTTCCATCCATTATAGCACATGGTGCCATGTGATGTTGGTGCCATGTGATGCAGGTGCCATGGGGGGCCAGTCCTTTCTCTCCCAGTCCCAGAGTCCTAGGAGTGGGGAATGGGTAGGAATCTATGTAAAATTGCCGGTTTGATTGCAGATGTGGACGAATGTCGGAACCGCACCTTCTGCGGGGCCCATGCCACGTGTCAGAATTTGCCAGGCTCCTTCCAGTGTCTCTGTGACCAGGGCTATGAGGGAGCCAGGGATGGGCGCCACTGTGTGGGTATGACGAGCCCTAAGGGTTGCTGGAGGGAGGAGATCCTGGGGGTGGGGTGGGGTGTGGATACACGTGGGTGTGAGGGAGGCTGGTCCCTTGACTCCTTCCTTTCCTACTCCCCACAGACGTGAATGAGTGTGAGACCCTCCAGGGCGTGTGTGGGGCCGCACTGTGTGAGAACGTAGAAGGCTCCTTCCTCTGCGTTTGCCCCACCAGCCCTGATGAATTCGACCCCATGACTGGGCGCTGTGTTCCCCCAAAACCCCCTGCAAGTGAGTGTCCTTTCTCTCTCTGTTTAACTGATGCTTGCAGCAGACCCCTGTGGGTGTGCAGCCTACAGGAGACTAAACCAACTCGTTCAGTTGGCCACAAAGCTGTCTGTGCTGCTTGCTTGGACCTCCTCTTCAGTCATTTCACTTGTGTCCTACTCCTCATGACCCCATTTGGGGTTTTCTTGGCAGAGATACTGGAGTGGTTTGCCGTTTCCTTCTCCAGCTCATTTTACAGAAGAGGAAACTGAGGCAAACAGGGTGAAGTGACTTGCCCAGGGTCACCCAGCTAGGAAGTGTCTGAGGCTGGATTTGAACTCTTGAAGATGAGTCTTCTTGCACTATAGCGCCACCTAGTGGCCCCTTAGGGCTCTTAGCAAGTAAAATAAATAATCAGCAGGTGGCCTTGAGGCCAAAGGAAAGCTAGCTGTGTGGCTGTTCCCTCCCCGGACCCTTTCTGTCTCTAAGATGAGGGGGCTGGCCCTGCCGGCTCTAAAAGTCCACCATCCGGTAAGTTATCACAACATTGGCTCCTGTCTTGTCCAGCTGCACGAACATTTTGATGTGCCCCTGTGGGCCATTGGTTAAATTAGGAAATCAGGAAAAAAGGTCAAGCTGAGACCCAGGCCTAACCTGGTGAGATTCCTGATCAGTGGGGGACATGGTATGTTTTTATTCTGGGGCCTTGACAAGAACCTCCCATTTTCTCCTTTCTCAGGGTCGAGTCCTCAGCTGCCCTTGAGCCCAGGGCTCCCTGCCCGACTGCCACCTCTACCAGCTCCACCTCGTAGACCCACGGCACCAAGGCTGGGCCCTGGCCCTGGGGCTAGCAGCGGGCGAAGGGAGTGTTATTACGACACCGGGGCCCCTGATGCCTGTGACAACATCCTGGCGAGGAATGTCACCTGGCGGGAATGCTGCTGCACCGTGGGCGAGGGCTGGGGTAGCGGCTGCCGCATCCAGCAGTGTCCAGGCCCTGAGACAGGTGTCGGGGGATGAGGAGGCTGGCAGAGAATGGGGGCGGGGGGCCAGACCAGTGAGGAGGTGGGAGGGGGGCACTGGGTGAGAGAAGGGAGGGCTGGAGATGGAGTCCAACCTCTACAAGTCACCAACGTACCCTTCTCTTTGCCCAGCGGAATACCAGTCTCTGTGCCCACATGGCCGGGGTTACCTGTCCCCCCCGGGAGACCCCAGCATCCGCAGAGGTGAGTCTTTTGGCACGGTGGAAAAGGGTAATGGATGCTGAGTTAGTGTCCCCTCCTGCTTTTTACTCTTTGAATGACCTTGGGTAGATCACTTCTTTTTGGGCCTCAGTTTCCTCATCCCTAAAATGAGGCCTGATGAGATGACCTCCACAATCCCAGCTGGCTCGGAGCCCATGGGTCCCATGAGCCTGCTCCCACCCTGATTTCTGACTTTCTCCGCTTCTCCCAACGGCCCTTCTACCCCAGCTTCTGGCTCCTGCCAAGGGCTGACTTTGTGTCTGCCCCATTTCCTTCTCAGTTTCTCTCTGGGCTGTTGGGTGGGATGAGGTTGGTGGAAGGTGGCCCTGACCCCCTCCCTTCCACAGATGTGGACGAGTGTCTGTTGTTCGGGGACCAAGTGTGCAAGAGTGGGGTGTGTGTGAACACAGCCCCTGGCTACTCCTGTTACTGCAGCAATGGTTACTACTACCACACTCAGAGGCTGGAGTGTATAGGTAATGCCCCCTCCCAATGCCAGGGAGCCTTCTAGGAGTCTGGCCTTCGTGCTTCCTTCAGAAGAGGACTGGGCAGGAGAGGGCTTCGGAAGGGGTTGGGGCTGACCTTCCCCATGAAATCCGTCCAGAAGTCTCACTTTTATTCCTTCTGATGCAGCAAGGGAGGTGATAAAATGGGGGATTAGGGGGAAAAGCTGAGGTCAAATGCCACCGCCCTGTCCTTCTTGGGAGGCCTAACCTCCATCCTTTCTGCTTGAGCAAAGGAGATGAGCTGTAATGTGGAGGTGGCATCTCTGGGCTTCCCTCCTCATCAACCCCATGTCTCTCCAGACAATGATGAGTGCTCGGATGAAGAGGAGGCGTGTGAGGGAGGCCAATGTGTCAACACTGTGGGCTCCTACCATTGCACCTGTGACCCTCCCTTGGTGCTGGATGGCTCCCGGCGGCGCTGCGTCACCAATGACAGTCAGAGTTTGGGTAATCCACGGCCCTCATCTCACCACTGCCCTGGGGTAGAGGGAGGGACAAGTTTCCTGTGTGGAGAATGGAGACCGTCCTCTGTAGCGTTCTCCACTCAGGGTTGGGAGGGAGCCCAGGCCTTGGGTGTGGAGCTCATTCTGGAAGAACCAAAGAGGGAGGGGTCGTGAGGACCAGACTGGGGACTAGGCCTGGAAGGCAGGGAGAAGAGAGGAAGAGACAGATCTTTTGGAGGAACTGACAAGGGATAGGAGGGTGCTTCCAGGGCATGAAGCAGGAAACAGGGCCAGGCAAATACCTTCCTTCCTTTCTTCCCTCTGCACCCCTATTCAGATGACAACCTGGCTGTGTGCTGGCAGGAGGTGGGACCAGACCTGGTGTGTAGCCGCCCTCGACTAGACCGGCAGGCCACGTACACTGAATGCTGCTGTCTTTACGGGGAGGCTTGGAGCATGGACTGTGCTCTGTGCCCAGCCCGAGACTCAGGTACTGCCTCCTTGCCCCTAAACCCTGGGGCTTACCCATGCCCTCGGAGAATTCATTTCTGGATGGCAGGAAGTCAGCCAGGCTCGGGCAAGGAGAAGCCTGGTGGGTGGTCTATCGCCTTGGGCACTACCTGCCACCTGGTGGCCATTGCTGGAATTACAGGCATGGCTCCCAAGAGGAAATCCCATTATCTCAGAGCAAGGAGGCCACCATTCAAATCATAGATTTAGAGCTAAAAGGAACCTTAGAGACCCCCAAAATGTACATGTGAGGAAACTGAGGAGAAGACAGGGTAAATATGCTCAATTGTCATGCGGATTTTAAGTGGCAGAGCCCAGTTTTGAACGCGGGTCATTACTGTTGATAACAAGTATTAATCGTTAGCATTATTGATTGTTAATAGATAATTATAGCATGACATATTACTATAATTAATAACGGTGTTGATGTTTGATATTATCATTTATTGTATTTAGTGTTTATTATAATATTAATTATATTTGTATATTTATTATTTAATAATTAGTTGTTCAGTCGTTGGCAGCTGTGTCTGATTCTTCATGACCCCATTTGGAGTTTTCTTGGAAAAGATACGGGAGGGGTTTGCCCTTTTCTTCTTCAATGCATTTTACAGATGAGGAAACTGAGGCAAACAGGATAAAGTGACTTGCCCAGGGTCACACAGCTAGTAATTGTCTGAGGCCAGATTTGAACTCAGGAAGATGCATCTTCCTGACTCCAGGCCCGATGCTCTATCCACTGCACCATCTAACTACCTGTTAATAATTAGTCGTCATCATCAATAATATTATCAATATGCTGTTATATCACAATAGTATAATGTGTTGCTATAATTCATAACATTAATCATTAATACATTCTTGATGACATTATCGGTTATATTAATTATTAATAATATTGACCTGAGTTCCAAGGCGGGACTTTCACGATGTTCATCAGCATTAATATATTTCCCTCACAATAACCCTGTGAGATAGAATCCGTATTCCCCCCATTTTCATTGGCTGAGAGAGACTGTTAGGGACCTAGGATTTAGGTACCTAGACCAGTGTAATCACAGTTTGGCACCCAAAGGAGGACCACATGGCAAATTACATATGGGAGGTGAGATCTGAACCCAGGCCTTCTGACTCCAGAATCTGTGTGCCTACTACCATCCCACCTAGTTCATAAGATCAGAGGATTTTGAACTAGAAGGGATCTTAGAGATCTAATCTTATGCTCCCTTTTTATAGATGTGAGCACTGACGTTCAGAAGGGATGCCCTAGTTTACACCAGTCAGTGACAGAATTATTCGTTCTATGAGATGGCTTTTGGGGAGGGGAAGGGAAGGGGTGCTGGGGGAAATGATGGTGATATAAAAAACCAAAAGACATTAATAAAAAATTATTTTTTAAAAAGGCAGTGGAAGTGTTAGGCCTTGGCCTAGCACTCAGGCTCCTGGATTCCCAGCTCTTTCTCAGGTCCCAGGCAGAGAGAAAGAGCTGAGGACTTGAACGCTGATCTGGGCCCTTTGGCCTCCTTCCTTTGTTCGTCCAGATGACTTTGAGGCGCTGTGCAACGTCCTTCGCCCACCAGCCTATGGCCCAGCCCGCCCGGGAGGCTTTGGGATCCCCTACGAATATGGACCAGACTTTGGACCAGGCTATGGAGGTCTCCCCTATGGACCGGAGCTGTACCCACCCCCACCCCCACCAGTCCCTGGGCTGGGCTATGACCCTTACCCACCTCCTCCGGGGGCCCTGCCTTTCCCTGGCCCAGGCAGCCCCTATGGCCCACCACCCTTTGAGGTGCCTGACTTTGACTCGGTTGCTGCCGGGGCCTATGGGGATTCTGGAGGCCGCCCACCTCTAGACTCTACTGCCCGATGGCGCTATCGGCCCCGGGACACGGGTGGCTCCTTCCCAGAGCCTGAGGAGGAAGAGGAAGAGGAAGCTGGAGCCCCCTATGCTGGTGAGCACCCCCTGAGTACAGACACCAGCACGCTCATGGGCTGTCTGAGGCAGCTGGACGGCACCACTCTGGGCTTCCCTCTGGGGTTATAGGGTCCTGACCCATGCAAGAGAGGCATCTGGTCCACCCTGACTCAGGAAGGGCCTCCTTCCACTCCTGCCCTTTATGGCAAACCCATCATTCGTTGCCACCTCCTCAGCTCCTCCCCACCTTCTCCTAGGAATCCATCTTCCCCCTCACTAAGGACCAGAGTCCTCCAGCATCTGGTCTCTGTCGGGATCTCCGCTATCTTGGCCACATCTGTGGGTTCCCATTTATCGGCCTGGTCCAAGGGGGCAGCCATGACGCAAAGAGCTCCCTGTCCTTGCCCACCCACCTCCTCCGGAGACCCTCAGTGAAGGATCAGTCAGTCACAGGATTAATCAGTAGAAGGGAAGACTGCCCCCAGCTAGCTAGATCTGCTCTTTCCTTTTCCACATCATCGGAAACGAGTCCTGGAGAATGGAAGGAAGGTGCCCAAGGTCACAGCACTGTGACCTCCCCGTTTTTTACCAAAGCTCTGAAAGGGATAGTCGGTCAGTGGTTAAACACTGGTCTGGTGATTCCTTCCTCGGCCCAGGCCCTGGGCCTTCCTCCTCCCGCCTTCCTCCCGCCACACGTGTATGATGCCCAAGGCTGGGCCTCGTTCCCACCCATGCACACACAGACGAGCTCTCTCATCCTGGACGGGCACGCAGTCAGGGCGTGGCCCCATGATGTTTCCCACCCCTCCCCCCAGCTGCGCGCTATGAGCCCTTCGAGGGGCTGCAGGCTGAAGAGTGTGGCATCCTGGACGGCTGTAACAATGGGCGCTGCATCCGAGTCCCCGAGGGCTACACTTGTGACTGCTTCGATGGCTACCGGCTGGATATGGCCCGCATGGCCTGCGTGGGTGAGCTCGGGTGGGGGAGCTGGACAAAGGACGGGGGAGGGCGCACTGCGGCAGAGGCCCCGCCCCGCCCCCCAGATCCTGAAGGAGGCCGAGTGTGGAGTGCCGGGCCCCTGAGGGTCTAGTTGTCTGGGTTCCCTTTCCTTGGCACCCAAGAGGTCTGGCTCCCTTAGGGAGGTGGTGGCACCGGACTCCTGGGTCCTAGAGGTAGCTAAGCCAGGTTTTTTGGGTGAGGAGCCCTGAATGTCCCGGCACTCAATCCATCCCGCCTCTCCTCCTTCAGACATCAACGAGTGCGAGGAGGCGGAGGACCGGACCTCGCTGTGCGTCAATGGGCGGTGCCTCAACTCTGATGGCTCGTTCCGATGCGTTTGCCGGCCGGGCTACATGCAGTCTCATCAGCCTCACCGATGTGTCCCTGCCCGCCCTCAGGCCTGAGCTGGGTCTTCCCGCCCGCCGTGGACCTGAGCCGGAGAAGGGCTTGGGGTCGAATTTGAGCCCGAGCCCCAGGGCGCTTGCTTCCATTGGGGGCTGGGCCCATTCAACATGGCTGTATACCCCCACCCCGCTACACTGCACACGCGTGTCCCATCCCGCACACACGCTTTGCCTCACTCCTCTGCTCAAACGCACGGGACACATGACTGGATGGAGAGATGGGCAGAGGGTCAGACAGATACCACTCCCGACACATGCCCTCCACCTCAGCCCAGGGTCCGCAGCAATCCTTTTCCTCTTCCCCCTAAAGGAACTGTGAGGCCCAGAGGCATGAGTACCTGGGTCCTGGCTTATACCTCCCCTCCCTAACCCCTGAACCTCCCCACCTTTTTTTTCAATAAATTTCCTTTTTCCACCTGTTGTCTCATGGATGTCGCCACAGCCCAGTTCAGAGGGAAAGAAGATGTGACCTTGGGCTTGGAAATCCCGCAGCCCTTTTTGCTAAGAGAGGGCCACCTGTGACCTTGCCGTCCACTTTTCCTTTGGGCATGTCTGCAGCACCTTCTCTGAATGGTTTTTCGGTGACTCTTGGAAGCCATCTCTCTGTCATGGGATGGGTCTTCATCAACTCATTCTTAGTAAACACCTATCGGGAGTGATAATCATCATCATCATAGCTAACATGTATGTAGCTAGGTGGCGCCATAGTGCATAGAGTACTGGTCCTGGAATCAGGAAGACTCCTCTTCATGAGTTCAAATCTGGCCTCAGACACTAGCTGTGTGACCCTGGGCAAGTCTCTTCACCCTGTTTGCCTCAGTTTCCTTGTCCGTAAAACGAGCTGGGGAAGGAAATGGCAAACCATTCCAGTGTCTCTGCCAAGAAAACCCCAAATGGGGTCAAGAAGAGTTGGACATAACTGAAACAACTCAACAACAGACAACTCTTACTATGTGCCAGGCACTGTGCTACGCAAACATTATCTAATTTGATCTTCACAGCCATCCTGGGAAACAGATGCTATTATTATCCCCATTTTACAGATGAGGGAACTGAGGCAAAGGTGAAGTGACTTGCCCAGGGTCACACAGCTATTAAGTGTCTGAGATAGCATTTGAACTCAAGCCTTCCTGTCTTCAGGGTCAGCCCAGAGATCCAGAGTTGGAAGGGTCCTCAGATTCCATCTGGCCCAGTCCCTTCACTTATTGATAAGCAATAACAAAACATGGCCTGACTTGAGGAAACTCACAGCCTAAGTACGGGATAAGATCGAGACTCCTGAAAGGGAGACCTGCTTGAAGGTGCCTTTGTCCAGTAAGCCCACTTGTCCCGCTGGTGGATCTTCTGCGATTCGGTGAATCGTGTGCCATGTGTCACATACTGTGCAAAGTGCCGGGGACACTGAGACAAAACCAGAAACATTCCCAGGCCTCAATGAACTGACATTCTTCTGGGGGAAAGGAGACAACCTTCAATCTAATAAGTACAAAATGTATTCAGAGTTGTTGGGAAAAGGCACCAAAAACTAGGGGATCAGGGAAGGCTTCTTGGAAGAGGCAGGGCTTGGAATTCCAAAAGGTCATGGAAGAAGAAACTTGTACAGAAACATGGACATAGAAGAGCGAGTGTCAACCACAGGTAATAAGCCAGTTTGGCTGGAATAAAGAATACACTGTGTGGGGTGAGAAGGGAGAATAATGAAAAATTAACTGGGAAAATAGGTTGGAGCCAGAAGCGAAGGACCGGTAATGTCAAATGGAGGAGTTTATCCTGGAGGAAATAGGGAGCCACTCATGATTCTTGACCAGGAGAGTAACAAAGTTGGAACTGCATTGGCCGATATGGCTTTGGAGGCCATGTGCAGGATGGGTTGGAAAGGGGAGGGGCTGGAAGCAGGGAGATTCCTTTTGTAATGGTCCAGGTGAGAGATAAATGAGTACCTGAACCAGAATGAAGAATGGGGCTTCATTCTCTGGGGCTGTTCCTGTTCTCATGAAATGTAGGGGTCAGCTTTGGGCACCCACTTCTCCTAAATTACCACACCGCAGCTTGATCACCTAGGTCATTGCTGCTTTCCTGATGTGGACGACTCTGAGGATCCCTTGGCCCTGGCGTGCTGCCGCATTCAGAGCCTAGCCTGGGGTGGAGGTGGGCGTGTCTCGGGTAGGAAGGGCCAATAAATAAGTACAAATTAAGTGCCTGCTATATGCAAAAGATGAAACTGGGAAGCTTACCTTCTAAAGGGGAGATAAGGATATAGGTGTATGTATATGTATATGTATATTATATACATGTCTACTGCATAGATATGTATATAATATACACTGATAGTAATAGCTAACATTTATATAATGCTTTAAGGATTTTAATTTCAATTATTCCCCATTTTGGGGGCAGCAAGGTGGCGCAGTGGATGGAGCTTTGGCCTTGGAGTCAGGAGGACCTGAGTTCAAATCCAGCCTCAGATTCTTGACACTTACTAGCTGTGCGATCCTAGGCAAGTCACTTAAGCCCAATTGCCTCACCAAAAAAAATTAAAAAAAAAACTCCCCATTTTATTATTCCCATTTTATGGATGAGGAAATTGAAGCTGAGAGAGGTCAAGTGACTTGCCTGGGGTCACACAGCTATGTAAATGTCTGAGGCACGATTTGTCCTTCGGCCTTCCTGCCTGCACACCAGCTGCCTCAAAGCAGTTGAATACAACTTTTGTTGTATTTTGGGAGAGAGAGTACTAGCATTTGGGGCTGGGGGTCTGGGTAGGAGGACACAAGAAGGTCCAGCACGGCTTCATCCTTCACTCCCTTTTCCTTTAGCCCATGCGGGTGAACAGACCTGAATGTGGAATCACAGGGCCATGGGTCTGACTGTCAGCTCTGCTGCCGGAGCTCTGGGTGAAGAGAGCCCTGCCTGCCTCTCAGGTTCCGTCCAGCTCAGATTTCCCTTACTTCTGCTCCCCGAAGTTCTCTCTGCAGCTTCTTCTCCATCCTCGACAGATCGCCCTTCGTCTAGAAAGACCATTCTTCCTGCACTCGTGGAAGCTAGGCTTCCTTAGGCAAACACTGTATTCCTATCCCAAGGCAGCACTTTGCAAACTTTAAAATACTAGGTAAATACTAGCTAATAGCCATTATTAAGTTTCTCGAAGTCTTCAGGTGTCCCCAAACAAGAAGGTTGCTCTGTGAGAAGTCAAGGCAAGGACACTGGCTGCCATTTCTGTCTTCCACCAGCCAGAACTACTACTAGCTCTCCTTTGAGGGGGAGCTTTGGGCTGGTTCAATGAGGCTGCCATGCACATTTGACTTCAACGGTGCCCACGGCTTACCTTAGGGCATAAAGCTGAGGCCCAGGCTTGACTGTGCTGTTTCCTGAACATTCATTTCCCACTGCCATCCCTTTGTACAGTCTATCTCCCGTCCCCAAAGTGTGCTCCTTCCTTATCTCTGCCTCTTGGAATCCCTAACTTTTTCCCAAGTCTTTTCTGATCTTCCCAGGGTCAGTGTTCTCTCTCTCCCCTGAGCCTGGATGACCTGATATCTACTGCTCTGTGTACCTGCTCTGTCCCCCAGGAGGATGTAAGCTTGCTGAGGGCAGGCAGTATTTCATTTTTCTCTTTGTGCTCCATAGCACCTCAGTGCCTTGCACATAACACATACCTAATAAATGTTTAGCTCAGGCCTGGAAGGAGACAGATTTGAGATTGTTATATGCTTTTTGTGATGTATCTTATTAATCAGCTACTTGTGAAGGGGATCTCTCTCTCTCTGTCTCTCTGTCTCTATCTGTCTCTGTCTCTGTCCTCTCTCTCTCTGTCTCTCTCCCTCCCTCCTTCTCTCTCTGTCTCTCTGTCTCTCTCCTCTCCTCACCTCTCCTCCTCCCCACCACGATATGCCTTGGTGTGTAGCAGCCAAACTACTTATGTCCAGGAGGAGACACTCTCACCTGTAGTCAGAGAGTCAGTTCAAGAGAGCTGAAGGCACAGTTGAGGGAAAAAAGACATACTTCAGCCATACATAGATCCAGAGAGACACTTATTCCAACCTGGAAGCAGCATCTAGGAGCACAGTCCCTGACAGCAGAGAAGAGAGCCAGCTATGCCATGACTTGCAAGTGAATTGAGTTTAAGTGAGGCAGTGCTGTGCTAGGTCACCAGCCTCACTTTCTTCTCTGGAGCCAGCTAGGTCCAGTGGCCAGATATCCATCAGGATGATCAGAGATGGCCCAGGATGCAGTGGGAGACCTTGGCCTTTTCAAGCTAAGGTCCTTAACAGGTCTCAGTTTGACTGAGACAAAGCCTATTCAGTGATTAAGGATTAATAAGAAATGAATCGAAGAATGATCTCTTAAAAGAGAGAGAGAGAGATATGTCTATATATGCAAATACACACAGAGAGTGTGTGTTGTGTGTGTATATATGTGTGTAAACACAACAGACATATCGCTAAGAGATAGTTGCTGCCTCTGGCACATACTGGCCGTATGACTCTGGGTAAGTCATTCACCTCTCAGAGCTTTAAGACTACCAGTTGGGGAAAAGGTGCTAACTGGTGCCAGTAGAAGAACTTTCCTCCTCTGGGAGTTCCCTATGCCAGTGAAATCACAGGTCCAGTCCCTAGACCTTTTCCCCCTACAATTTTTGGAATCTTGTAAGTACCAGACAAGGACAGGAAAAGCATGCCTGGGAGAGGAGTTACAAGGTACTTTGAACATTAAGGTCATTTGGGTAAGGTCATATCATGTCAAATTGCAGGGAAACCAAGCAAAGCCAGGAAACATGCCTGAGGGAAAGACAGTGTGACAGTGAGCACACAGCTACGGGTCACTTAGCTGCATTGGGGACCCTTTCTCAGGTTCAGTGGGCACAGCTGGTGGTGACCAACCATACTGGGGGCCATGCAGCACATCCTAGAGATTCACCTGGTGACAAGCCAGAAGGCGGATGCTTTCCCCAGAGTTGGGGAGGATGGAAAACACCAGTAACCGAGAGAGGGAGTCAGTGGGAGGCATTTGGGGCTGGCCTGAAGTTGCATCGTCCCTTTTGGATGTCTGAGCCCCAGAAGGCTCCAGGGGTGATCCTCAGCCTGTGGGGAGCCCTGCGGCAGAGCGAGGTGCGCAGAAGCGGGGGAAGGCATTGGGATTTCGGACCTTGCCGGGAGCAGCGGATGGAAGCGCCGACGTCAACACCCAAAGCCTTCCTTTGGGAATTCACAGGGAGCGCTCCTTCCAGGTTAGCGCCGTGGAGATAATGCATGCAAGGAGCCCCACTGAAGGCGACTAAAATCATAACGGGAATGAGGGCACGAGCGAAACGCGTTCAATCAAGTATGAATCACTGTGGGAATCTATTTATATCCTAGTTAGAACCTGGGAAAGGCGCTAACAGAATAGGGGGGAACTTGAGGCTTGCATCGCCATCTGGTGGCAGGTACTGAGATTGCACCCTGAATAGCTAGACAAGAGGTCCAATTTTCCCCCTGGAAGGCTGTGTGGGAAGGAGCACCCTGGCATTCTGACTAGCGTTCATAACCTTTATGGGCCTCATCTGTAAATGGGGGGAGCAGGACTGGATGATCTCTGTAACTCCTTCCACTTGTTTTTTAATTTTTATTTATTTATTTATTTTTCTTCCACTTCTAAATTGATGCTGCTGTGGGCTCACCCTCACTTGTCAAATCTGGGCTGTTTCCAATAGCTCTCTTTCTCTCCCTTCCTCTTCTAGTCACCAAATCTAATGATCTTTTCTCATTCCTCGTCCTTCTTTCGGCATTCCACACTGTCCATCACCCTCTTGTCCTGGGTACTTTCTCCTTTCTCTCTCTTTTTTTTTTTACAATACTTTTTCCTGGTTTCCCTTCTCCCTGACCAACTGCTCCTTTCTCCACCTCCTTACAATCACTAATCATTAGACTGGAAGCTCCTTGAGGGCAGGGACTGTCTTTTGCCTTTTTTTGTATCGCCAGCACTTAGCACAATGCCTGGCACATGGTAGGTGCTTAATAAATTTTTTTTTAATCGAGTCAAGTCCATTAGTATTTGTTAAGTACCTATTATGTTCCAGTCACTGGGCTAAGTGATTCGAATACTCAGAAAGGCAAAACCAGTCCCTGCTCTGATGGAACTCACAGTTTCATGGGGGAGACAATATATAAACAACTGTATGAAAATAAAATAATAAGCTCAGCAGAAATTGGAGATAATCTTGGGGGAAGGCACTCGAGGTAAGTGGGTGTCCCCTATGGCTCTATCATGTGCTCGAGTCTCTTCTCTCTCTGTATTATTTTACTTGGTGATCTAATCACCTTCCATGAGACGATTCTCAGATCTACTTAGCCAGCTCTCACTTCTCTCCTAACCTCTGGTTTGCATCTCCAACTGGACCCCTGAAAATGGATTGCTGCAGGTTTCTCAAATTCAACATGTCCAAGACAGAACTCATTATTGTCCCCATGGAACTCTCCACTTTACCTTAGTTTTCTATTCCTGTTGAGGGAACCACCATCCTCTCAGTCACCAAAGGTTATAACCTAGGTACCATCACTTTCCTGGCTGCCTCATTGGAGCTGACTCATGCTGAGCTTGATGCCCAATGAGCTGAGGATGTCTCTCTGTGTCTGTCTGTCTTTGTCTCTGTCTTTGACTCTGTCTGTCTCTGTCTCTTTCCTCTCTCTCTCTCTCTCTCTCTCTCTCTCTCTCTCTCTCTCTCTCTCTTTCTCTCCATAGCCAGTACTGTCAATTCCATTTTCCCCCAACATCTTTTGTATCCACATTCTTCTCTCCTCTGACTTGCCACTAATTTGGTGAAGGCCCTCACACCTTATACCTGAACTATTAAAATAGCCTGATGGTTGGTTTCCCTGCGTCAAATATTTCCCCACTGCAGTCCATCCTCCATTCGGCCACCAAAATGATTTTCCTAAAGCCCCAGTTCAAGCATGTCATTCCTATACTCAATAAACGCCGGTGGTGCCCTATGACCCAAATGCACAATCCTTTGATTGGTGTTCTGAGCCCTTTGTGGTATCCCCCCAAACACCCTTTGCCAAGTGTTTTTATACCTTACAGCCCCACATCCAATGGCACTGACTCCCCTGCTCCTCTGTAAACAAGACACTCCATCTCTAAGCACCGGCCTTTTTCTGACTGTTATCCATGCCTGGCATGTTCTCCTTCCTCATCCCCATCTCCCAGCTTCCCTGGCACCTTCTCCAAGAAGCCTTCCCAGAGCCCCCTTAATTCTAGTGCCTTCCTGTCTCAATAATCTCCATTTTATTCCATCTATGGATTGTATATTGCCTCCCCCATTAGACTGGAAGCTCCCAGAGAACAGGGAGTTTTCCCTTTCTAGTATCCTCTTTGCTTAGCACAATGCCTGCACGTAGCAGATGCTTAATAAATGCTTGTTGACCGTCTAATAGCATCTTAACTGGCCCTCTCAATTCAAGTCTCTCCACTCCGCAGTGGACTCTCCTTACATCCTCTGTCCCTGTCCTATACTTGACCACAGCTATAATGCGTCCTTCTCAGACAGTGTTGTCCAGAACTGAACCCGATTCTCCGTATGAGGTCGTATGAGGGCAGAGCAGAGTATAACAATCACCTCCCTATTCCTGGAAGCTTTGCCTCCTTTAATGCAGCCTAAGATAGTGTTCACTTTCCTGGCTGCCTCATCGGAACTGACTCACACTGAGCTTGATGCCCAATACTCCTCCCTGCCCCCCACCCCAGTGTTGTTCAAACTGCAGCCTCTCCATTCCTCCACCATTTTGTCATTGGGAGGTTGATTTTTGGTTCCCAAGAGTAAAATTTACATTTACCCCTTTGGAATTTCATCCTTCCAGTGCCCCAGCGTCATCTACATCTCCCTGTTCTGTGTCATCTGCAGATTTGATGAGCATGCTAGCTATGCCTTTATCCAAGTCAAGTCAAGCCAACAGGTATTTTTTAAGCAGCTATTATGTGCCAGGCACTGTGCTAAGCTTTGGAGATGAAAAAAAGAGGCAAAAACAGTCCCTGTTTTCAAAAAGCTCACAGTCAGAAGGAAGGAAAGAAAGAAGGGAGGAAGGAAACTGGCATTTATTAAGCTCCTACTATGTGCCAGACACTGTGCTAAACTCTGGAGATACAAAAAAAAAAAGGCAATCACTATTCTCAGAGAGCTCATAGTTGGAAGGAAGGAAGGAGTGAAGGAAGGGAAGAAGGAAGGAAGGGAGGGAGGGAAAAAGGAAGGAAGCTAGCATTTATGAAGCCCCTACTATATGCCAGACACTGTGCTAGGCACTTTATAAATTTTATGTCACTTGATAATGGGGGAGATGTCATGGAAACAGTTATGTATAAACAAGATATAGGCAGGATAAATCAGGGCTAGCCTCAGAGGGAAAGCATTGAAATGAAGGAGGCCTAGGATAGGCTTCTTGCAAAAGGTGGTATTTGAGCTGAGACTTGAAGGAAGCAGGGGAGCCAGGAGCTAGCAAAGAGGGAGAGAATCTCAGATAATTAAACAGTTCAGGATCAAGCACAGATCCCTATGCCACTCCACTACAGACTTCTTTCCTCACTGACACTGGACCATTAACCATTCTTTGAATCTGACCATCCAGCCAGTCCTGAATCCTTCTGACTTTGTTATTATGTGATCCGGACCTTCCCATCTTCTCCAGAAAAGTAGTGTTTTTGTTGTTCAGTTGTTTCAGTTGTGTCTGACTCTTAATTACTCCTTTCGAGGTTTTCTTGGCAGAGACACTGGAGTGCCATTTCCTTCTCCAGCTCAGTTGACAGATGAGGAAACTGAGGCAAACAGGGTGAAGTGACTTGCCCAGCGTCACATAGCTAGTAAGTGTCTGAGGCCAGATTTGAACTCTGGTCTTCCTGACTCTAGGCCTGGCACTCTATCCACTATGCCTCCTAAAACAGGACATTTACTCTCTTATTTTCCCACAATTTTTAAAATATCATTTACAGATTCTCAGTAATCAGATCTTTCAGTTCTTTTCTCACCCAAAGACGCACAATGGTGTGTAAATTAATTAGAATAAAGCTAGATGGCGCCATAGTGGATAGAGTCCCAGCGCTGAGACCAGACTCATCTTTGTGAGTTCAAATCTGGCCTTAGATATTTTCTAACTGTGTGATCCTGGGAAAGTCACTTAATCCTGTTGGCTTCAGTTTCTTCATCTGTAAAATGAGCTGGAGAAGGAAGTGGCAAAACCACACCAGTATTTTTGGCAAGAAAACTCCAAATGGGGTCACAGAGAGTCAGATACAACAACAAAATAAATTCACTGCCTCTTACAACAAATCTTTAAAAAACATTAATGTGTAATATATCCTCCTTTTGTTCCATTACTTATTTATATGATTTGACATTGAGTTTCAAAAATCTTGATACGTTCTTTAATTCTCCATGATGAAACCATACCCCACTTTGGATTTTAAGTGTATTTTTTTTTTTTACAAACATTCCATGACTAGCTTTGATTATATCCTTTAGGTTTTCCTTTTTGAAAATGGAAAATGACTTTTATTTAGTGTACAAAACAATATATGAGTTCATGAGATTGACTATCATGACTTCTCCTGAAAACTTTCACACAAAAGCTGTAACTCTACTAAAACTTTCCAAATCTGTGTTCCAACAGGAAATAGCTATTTATGCGGTAGCAGTGACATAATGCATTATTTCAGAGCACAATTCACTTGTTTACAATTTTATAGTGAATATCTTACCCATGTTAATCTTTGACCCAGTTTTAATGGATAAGTATAGAAACATGTTACTTGAACTACACTCACATTCAATGCAAGAGTTGACTAATTGTAATAGTTTTTTTTTAAACGTAGGTTCAAAGCATCTTGTCAGCTCTCAAAAATAGTGATTAATGATGCCTTTTTATGGTGTTTAATAAAAGAAAGTGCTTCTCTTAAAAATAGAAGTCAAAGGATCTATGGCCTGAGAGAAACAACTTCAGCTAGTTATAACATGCTGAATGAATATTTTTCAATACAAAAATCCCAAGAATGCGTATGGTGGATATATACTGTTCAGTTATATGGTAGGATTTATGGATATTAAAGGCATGAATCCTTGACCTTGTCAAGGGATTAAGCAACTAAGGAAGAGTTTGCTGCTCACCATTTAAAAAGGACCATTATTTCTCCCAACAGTTTATTATTCCCTAGAAAATGGACTCTGTCTCAATTATTATATATTTTAAATTACATTTTTACAGAGCTATTTAGTACCCAACATATAAAAACAGTAGCAAGTAATTCTTGTTTTGAGAATCATTTAACATGAAATTATAAATACAATGTGTAAGCAACACAAATCCACATTTATCATAACACAGGTGGTAAAGGACAAAGTCAAAATAAGAAAACTTAACCGGTTGCTGGGCAGCTAGGTGGCAGTGCAGCAGATAGAGTACCCTGTCTGGAGTCAGGAAGATTCGTCTTTCCCAGTTCATATACAACTTCAGGCACTTATTAGCTATGTGACCTTGGACAAGTCACTTCGCCCTGTTTGCCTCAGTTTCTTCATCTGTCAAATGAGTTGGAGAAGGAAATGGCAAACTACTCCAGTGTCTTTGCCAAGAAAACCCCAAATGTGGTCATGAAGGGTTGAACATAACTGAACAATTTTAACAACAATCAGTTACTATATACAATCAGACACAGTTGTGTCACGTACACTAAAAGTCTTTAATGAAAGACATCTCAGATCAATAGAAGACCATGCTCCATCCAGAGTTATCATCCTGCAAGATAGGTTGCTGTAGCATCTGCACCTGTTTTCTCCATGTCCTCCTTTTGTACAGCTGGTCATTGTTTTGGTGATTACCACTCCTTCAGGATGCCTGGCTATATATTAGGCTTGGTGGACCACTGTCCTCTCTCTATCCCTGTCCACATCCACAGTTCCCATAGTTACACTCAGTAAGCATAATCATATCTGCCCTAGACACTATAATTTTGATCTCCACTGTAGGCAATATTGCTTAACATCTATCTCCTGGATCATTCTTGTTGTTCAGTCATTTTTGGTCATGTCCAACTCTTTGTTTTTCATGTCCAACTTTTTGTGACCCCATTTGGGGTTTTCTTGGCAATCCTGGTCCATAATAGCTATTAAATCTTTGGTTCCAGTTTTGGTCCTGACCTCAGCCATGAGCCTCAGTAACACCAGCTGCAGCACCTTTTCCTTCTGTCTGTTGTTACTGTTACTGCTTGGATATCGACCCCTCTGGGCTATTCAACTTTGATTTTACAATTCCCAGAATCCAGTTGATATGTTTTCTAGTAATTCTTTTAGTGATAGAGTGGATGGAGTGTTAGGTCTGGGAGTCAGGAAGTTGTTCAGATGTTTTTCTGTTGTGTCCAACTCTTCATGACACCATTTGGGGTTTTCTTGGCAAAGGTACCGGAGGGGTTTGCCATTTACTTCTCCAGCTCATTTGACAGATGAAGAAACTGAGGCAAACAGGGTGAAGTGACTTGCCCAGGGTTTCACAGCTAGTAAATGTCTAAGGCCAGATTTAAACTTAGGTCTTCTTGCCTCTGGGCCTGGTGCTCTGGTCACTGTGCCACTTAGCTGCCCAAGCTTAGCCCAGTTTAGCTACCAATAAACATTTTACCATCAATCTGCTAGTTCTTAAATTAATTTTGGAGTCACCTCCATGATGAACTCCTCCATGTACTCATTCTGACCTCAATCAAACACAACCAGGTGTTTTCTTACTTATCTCATGTATCAACTCCCATAAGTCACTTTTTGTTGTCACTTTTAGTGCACAGATCATCCTTGAAATTGGGCTATACAACTTTGATTTTACAGTTCCCAGAATTATACGATTCTTTGCCTTGAAGGCAAAGAAAACAAATAAAATAAGAGTTAAACAGATTCTCATTCTCCCTGTTGACAAATCCTAGGGGGGGGAAATCAATGGTGGTTTCTAATAAGCAAATGGCTTAGGGCTGCAACCTAGGAATTGTTCATTATAGAACAATGAGAAATTCAAACTGAGGGTAATAGAGAAGGTGGGAAGGGAGCAAGTCCCCTTCTCTCCAGTCTCACATCTCTTGAGATATTGTGAACGGAAAAATGACCAGCTTTGGCTACAGATTGGAGAAGGTGAGAGAAAGTGAGCAGTCAAGGATGACATCTAGGTTCTGAGACTAGGTGATTGGGAAAATGGCAGTACCCTCAAAAGCACTAGATAAGTTAGGAAGAGAGAAGGGTCTAGGGAGAATAAAATTAGTTCAGTTTCAGCCATGTTGAATTTAAGATGTCTATGGGATAGCTAGTTTGAGGTGTCTAATAAACAAGTGGAGATGAAAGACTAGAAGTCAGGAGATAGGTTAAAACTGGACATGGATATGAGAATCATCTGATAGAAATGATAATTAAATCCGTGGGAGCTGATGAAATCGTCAGGAGAAGTAATATAGAAGAAGACGAGAAGAGGGCTCAGGATGGAGCCTTGGGGGATACCCATGGTTAGTGGAACTGACCTGAATGAAGATGCAGCAAAGGAAACTGAGAAGGATGGTCAGAAAGGTAGGAGGAGAGGCAGGAGAGAGAAAAAAACCCTAGAGAGAAGAGAGTATCCAGGAGAAGATGGTCAATAGTGTCAGAGCTTGCTGAGAGGTCAAGAAGGATAAGAGAAAAAGTTATTGATTTTGGTAATTAAGAAATCACTAGTGACTTGGAGAGACTTCCAGTTGAGTGATGAAACTCACCCACCATGTGCCACTCAGAATCAATAACTGGCTTAAATTGGCTTAATTGGAATTGTGTTCATTGTACATGGTGCCTTTCTATTTTCACCCTTCTAATTGGTCATTGACTTCTAAATTTGCTCTAATTAATTAGTGATCTGGTGGCTGAAATGACATCACATCTGTAATCAGTGATTTCCTTTCAATTAAGATTTGGTCAATTTCATTTTTGGGGTGATGTTTTGAAATTCAACCAACTCTTCCTTTTTATTGTTTAAAAATTTTTGTTGCTATCTTTTGTTTTCATATCATCAATATTTTTCAATATACTCTTCTACTCCTTCTCCCAGAAAGACAACAAATAAAAAAGAGGAAAAAACAGTTTAGAAAAACCAACCAACATGTCAACTAAATTTGACACGGTGGTATTCCACACTCATAGTCCCCCATTTCTGCAAAAGGAAATAAAATATGCTTTCTCCTATCTCTTTGTTGGGATCAAGCTTTATTGTTATCATTTCAGAGCATTTAGATTCTATTGTTTTGTTGAAGGACAACTCTCTCTTTCTTTAAATATTTTTTTTTCCAAATTACATGTGACAACTCTCTTCCTGAAGAAATTTTTCATGATAGGCATGAGTTTCTGAGTAATCTCCAAGCCTTTGGTGTCTTTCATTTCCCTCTTTCATTTCATGATCCCAAATCTTTTTGCCATCCTCCCCTGTGTCTACCTTTACATTGCTGTTGCTGACTATCAGGGTTATGTTGACTTGGTCTGGAGAATCTCCTCAAGGGTTTCTCTACCTCTCCATCATTTATATATATATAATATATATTATATATATATATATATATATATATGAGTGTGTGTGTGTATTGGTGTATGCACTGCCATGAACTTCATGGTGGGTTGTTTGTTTGGGTTAATGCTAACTATGAATACTGTCAAGTGGGATAAGCCTTCAGTGAGCTTGGAAAAGTGGGGAAGGGGAGGCATGAACTCTGTTGAAGAATGTTGGAAATGTTGTTTTAACAAGGTGAACTGGGGCTTTAGGACTAGGGGGCATGCTTGAGTTGGAATTAGGTTCCTCTTTGGAATGTCATTGGGGAAGGGAAATCTCCTGCACCTCTCCCCCTCAGGCCCATCTCAAGCATCTTTCTCATTTTTTCTCTGCTACTCAAGGGGCTTAGAAACCTGCTAAGGTCTTTTCCAACCCTGGATCTTTGCTTCTTTTTCTGGTGATTCTAGTCCACAGATGCAGGACACAGAGCTGATATTTATCATGGCAGGATTTATCCTGGAAGTTTAATCAGAGAGAGGGCTCCCAACTCTCCCCCTTATGTGGTCTACCAAGACACAACACTCATGGACTTGAAGGCACAGAACTGGAGAGAGCCGGTGAACATTTTTCTTCCACAAAAACAACATGGCAGGAAAAGCTGGTCCAAGTTTTCATTCACTAGCATTGTCTCCAGGTCTAAATGACCCAGACTGTCTGGAGTGGTTTTCAGATACTTCAAGATGGGAAAGCAGTGAGTCACTTGTAGAACATCTGACGGTTAACAAAAAGAGGTTTATTTGGCCCTCGTGGTGAAAGGCTGTTCACAGCAAGGAAAGGATACGAGGCAAGAATGCAGCATTGATTCACTTTGGCAGAGTCTCCATCCCTCTGTGTTGCCCATAATGGTCTGCCAGTCAGAAATCGGAGGGAGGGTCCAGGTGACTAGGCAGGCCCTGGATTTTATACTAAGGGTTCCAGAAAGAAAATAACCTGAGCTTTTAGCTCTCTGGTCCAATTAAATATCAAAGATGGTTTCATACTGTTTAAGGAAAAAATTGGTCTAGCTTGTATAGCCGAGGGTCTTTGGATAGTCATTTGACTCACTGCACCATTTCCCCCACTATAATTTCTTATTCTCAGTACTAAGTTACTGTCATTGACTTGAAATGGATCCAATGTCTCCCTGGGCTCAGACCTAGAAGATATGATGGAGCTCTGCTCTAAGAAGAAACTGGGGTCCCCCTTTCCTCCCTACCAAAGCCCTGACCTTCAGATCTATGCCCTGCATCTATGAATGAGGGTCACCAGAAGGAGAAGCAAAGACTCCAGAACTGGAAAAGACCTGAGTAGGTTTCTAAGCCTCCTTGAGTGGAAGAAGAAAATGTGGAGATAGACCTGAGCGGGGTACAGAAGGTTTCCTTCCCTAATGACATTCCAAAGAGTGACCTAATTCAAATGTAGGCATGCCCCCAAGTCCTAACACCCCAATTCACCCTATTAAAATAATGGCTCCAACATTCTTATTCTATCTCTGGTCTTCCCAAAGGAGACCCAGGGCCTGGCTCTCTCTACTGCCCCATCCCTAGGAGCAGAAACCATAGACCTCCTAGGGAATAGGAGAAAGGTGAAGCAGGATCTGGAAGGTAAGACCGGGTGAAGAAAGAAGCACATCCAGCCTCTTCTTCCCTAAGGAAAGTGGGAGGAAATGAACTCTCTTCCATTCACTTGGATCCTCTTCCAGAATCTTGGGTGACCCATGACTTCCTATCATAATGGAAGAGAAGGGGGACTCAGAGCACTGCTCTGTTCATTCTTCACTTAGAGGAGGATCCCTAGTAGCAGAAGGAATAAGAAACTAGGAGAGTCCTAGGGAGATGGAGGCAGTAGACAGGGACCAGCCTTGACCAGGGATGATGCTTTCCTGTATAAACACTTCCAGAGTCCCTTCCTCTAAATCGGGGGTTGTGAACCTTACTATCCACACCCCTGGAGGAACAAGAGGCTTGCCAAGGAGATACAAGGAATATTTGGTAAATAATATTGTAACAGGGATTGGAGCATTGAGTCTCCGGAGGTGGAGAAGCTGGGACCTGCTTCTGGGAGAGTCATGACCACACAGAATGGAAGTACTTTGGAGAGACTGGGGAGAGTGCTGAGACGTCTGTATCTGCTCCAGGTCAGGTAACCACCCAGTGAGCAAGAGACTCTTTGATTGGCTCTGGGGCATTCCAAAAGGGCCAGTGACCCCAGCCTTGGCCACTTTCTTCTTGCTTTCATGCTCTTGGCCGATTCCTTCACTGATGGCATCCAGTGGTAGATAATGACGTAAGGCCAACATGTGGCCTCAGGAAAACAAGCCTCCATCCCTCTGGCACCTACTACCTGGGCACCAGGTATATTACATTTCACTCCTCCCTTGGGATTCTCTGGTGTCCTTCAGGAGGTCAGGGCTGTCTAATCTCTGCCATTGGTTCAAACCCCCTACAGGTTCTGTTTCCCCAATTTTGGGCCATTTCTAGCACCCCAGTTCTAATTAACTCCTTAACCTTCAGATTGGTTTTTAAAAGGAATATTTACTTCAGAAGTATAGCAAAAATAAACATACAGACATTCCCCTGAAGCATGGGGGCCTAATCCTCTTTTGACACTCTAGTTTGTCTCTAGGAAGGAGAAGGGGAAATGGTTTACAATTTAGGTCAGTTTTTAAATAGCATCAGTTCCACCAAGTTCCAAGCACAAAGCCCCCTTGGGCCCAAATACCAGCACCCTAGCTTCTCTGGTGCTTCCTGGTGAGCTGGTAGCAACACTGGCCTGGAATCCTGACCCCATGTCAGGCCACCATGGCTGAGGACTCCACTGCCTTCACCTAGAACTGAAAAGAACAAGCAAAGCAGACCAAAACCCCAAGCCCATTTCTTGAGGCCACAGTGCCCAAGGGAAGAAAAGTAAAGTGAACTATGCCCTGGGGGAAAGAGAAAAGAAGAAAAGGGAATAAGAATCTATATTGGACCCACTATGTGCCAGACACTGCTAAAGCACTTTTTTTTTTAACAAATATTATTTCATTTGACTCGCACAACTACGGTGGGACATAGGTACTGTTATTATTCTCATTTTACAATTGAGGAAATTGAAACAAAGAAAGGCCAAGTGACTTGCCCAGGGTCACACAGCAATTGTCTGAGGTAGGATTCAAATTCAGGACTTCATGACTTCAGGCCCAGTGCTCTGTCCTCTGCACCACTTGAGAGATGAGTGTGCTCCCCTCAGGCAGATTTAAAGGCTCAGCTTGTTCTGGTCACATAGCTCTTGCCTGGGTGGTTAAGGAATGCAGAATGTTTTCTCCCACAAACAGGTCCTGCTCTCTCCTATATGGGCGCCTCCATTTTAGTCGATCTATTCAGTCTCTGTTCTATATCATTTGTTCTTTTCCATTTTATTTTATTTTATTTGTTTTTTTGTTTGTTTGTTTGTTTTTGGGAAGCAATTGGGACTAAGTGACTTGCCCAGGGTCACACAGCTAGTATGAGTCTGAGGCCAGATTTGAACTCAGATCCTCCTGACTTTAGGGCTGGTGGTCTATCCACTGTGCCATCTAGATGCCCCTTTTTTGTTTTGGGGAGGTAATTGGGGCTAAGTGACTTGCCCAGGGTCTTTTCCATTTTGGGTACGGGAAATTAATATTAAGGCTCCAACTTCCATGAAAGTTCAAGAGAATGAACATTGGGGCATCTGGGCATCCCACTAGCTGTGTGTATAGGGTTTACAGCTAGCTCAGCATCAGCACCTCAAGGAACAAGGAGTAACCTTCAAAATCCAGCCCAGCAGGAGCTAAGACAGACTCATCTAGAAGTCATGCTCCCTTGGGATGTGAACTTGGTGGTACCAATGTTACCTAGAAGTTGCGCTGAGTGAACCCATTCCCCAAACACCGAGGTAGTATGGGGAGAATGTGCTCCTGAGTTGCTGGGGAAAATATTTGTATGCTTGTTCTTACTGTGTCTTCTAAGAAAATATCCCTTTGTAAAAGCTAACTGATATTAAGTAGTTAAATAGAACTGAGACATTAACTGCTTATGGCTAACGTTGAGGAAAAGGAAGGAAAGAGTATTCATTAGGTGCCTATTGTATACCAGGCTTTGTTCTAAGCACTTCAAATTTGATCTTCACAGCAACCTTCTAAGGTAGAGACTATTGTTATCCCCACTTTACAGCTGAGGAAAGTGAAGGAAATAGAGGTTAAGTGACTTGCCCGGAGTCAAACAGCTAGAAAATGTCTAAGGCTATAACAATAAAACAAGAAAAAGAAACTGAAGTTATAAGAATGGGCAATAAGGAAACAAAACTATCACTTTTTGCAGATGATATGATGGTATACTTAGAGAACTCTAGAGAGGGTCAACTAAAAAACTAGTCAAAATAATTAAAAACTTCAGCAAAGTTGCAGGAAAACAAAGCCACACAAATCATCAGCATTTCTATGTTTACCAATAAAACCCAGCGGGAAGAGATAGAAAGAGAAATCTCATTTAAAATAACTGCAAACAGTATAAAATACTCGAGAATCTACATGCCAAGACATGTATAGGAACTGTATAAACACAATTACAAAATACTCTCCACACAAATACAGACATCTAAATAACTGGAGAAATATTGATTGTTCATGGGTAGGCCAAGCCAATATAACAAAAATAACAACATTACCTAAACCTAAACAAAACTATCTAAACTAACTTACTAATTCAATGCCATACCAATCAAAATGCCAAAACCAATCAAAGAATTACTTTATAGAGGTAGAAAAAATGACAGTAAAATTCATCTGGAGAAAAAAAGGTGAAGAATATCAAGAGAATCAATGAGAAATAAATGTAAAGGAAGACAGCCTACCAGTACCAGATCTCAAACTATACTACAAACCTATAATCATCAGAAAATTTGGTACTAGACAAGAATTAGAGTGGCTGATCAATGGAACATATTGGGTACAAAAAATACCAAAGCAAATAAGCACAGTATTCTTGTTTTTGATAAGCCCAAAGATCCCAGCTACTGGGGCAAAAACTGTTGGAAAAGCTGGAATGTATTCTGGCAGAAACTAGGTATAGACCAAAATCTCACACCACATAATAAGATAAGCTCAAAATGGGTACATGGTTTGACATAAAGGGTGATATAGATAAATTAGTGGAGCAGGAAAGAAATTATCTGTCAGATTTACAGATGGATAAAAAGTTTGTGACCAAACAAGAGATAGAGAAGTTCAAGGGAAGTAAAATGAATAATTCTGATTATATATAATTAACAAGTTTTTGCACAAATAAAACCAAAGTTTAAAACCTTAGATTTTCTCTGTTTTGATCAATTCCCAGTACAAATGAGCCCTCCGGGGCAGGAAGAGGATGTGTGAAGTGGGACATGAGGTCAACAGAGCTGCAAGGCACAGATCCACATGGCTTTATTCCTCTCCTGCTTCCAGTCCTGCCCCCCCCCCCCCCCCCCCCCCCGCCTTTTTTCCCCCCCCCCTCCCCCCCCCCCCCCCCCCCCCCCCCCCTTTTATCTTCTCTGCTTGGTCAGATTGATAATTCTTTAGCATGCCAAGGTTTCCCCCCCACAGGGAAGGAATCAGAGGGATGGGAAGCACCTGGGGCTTGTGCAGCCTCAAGGGATTAGCAGAGAGTTGCTGGAAATATCGTTCAACTGTCAGGCTGCAGAGAAAGGCTAGCCAACTGCTTTGTGCCAAGCTCACCAGGAGAGGTTGAGATGAGGACATGCAAGAAGCTGGCTAGTGATACTGCAAATGTGAAGAGATTGATGTATGAGTTTGTGGGAGCCGAGACCCATGAGGGAAACTCATGGTGATGCTGGAGACCTTCTGGTGACCACCAGGAGCAGAGAAGATTTGACCACTGAGTGCCCAGAAAGCATCTGCCATTTCTCTCCCCCACACACACTTAATAGTATTTTATTTTTTTCCAATTATATGTAAAGATAGTTTTCAACATTTACTTTCATAAGATTTTGAGTTCCGAATTTTTCTCCCTCTCTCTCTTCCCTTTCCCTTCCCCAAGACAGTAAGCAATCCAATATAGGTTATACATGTACAATCATATTAATCATATTTCCACATTAGTCTTATTGTGAAAGAAGAGTCAGAACAAAGGGAAAGATCATGAGAAAGAAAACAAAAAAAAAAAGAAAAGGCAAACTAATGTGCTTCGATCTGCATTCAGCTTCCATAGTTCTTTCTCTGGATGTGGACAGCATTTTCCACCATGAGTCCCTTGGAATTGTCTTAGATCCTTGTATTGCTGAGAAGAGCTAAGTATCATAGTTGATCATTGTACAATGTCGCTGTTACTAAGTACACTGTTCTCCTGATTCTGCTCACTTCATTCAACATCAGTTCATGTAAGTTTTTTTCAGGTTTTTCTGAAATCCAACTGCTTATCATTTCTTTTTTTTTTCTTTTCTCTTCTTTTTTTTTTTCTGGTGAGGCAATTGGGGTTAAGTGACTTGCCCAGAGTCACACAGCTACTGAGTATTATGTGTCTGAGGCCGGATTTGAACTCAAGTTCTCCTGACTCCAGGGTTGGTGCTCTATCCACTGTGCCACCTAACTGCACCTGCTCATCATTTCTTATGCAGCTGCCATTTCTATAGGAGTCAGAATGAGGATTCCCCCCAAGATGAGACTGTACCTCTCCCATCATTTTGGTTGAAAAATCAGCATGACAGAGTAGATGGGGCACTGGACCTGGAATCGGGAAGACCTGTTTGCTGCCTCAGGCCCTTACTGGATGTCACTTAGCCATTGGGGAAAGTCGCTTAACCTCTTTGTGCCTCATTTCATTCATCTATATGATGACAAAGTTGGGCTTGCTGGGCTGTGGGATCCTCCCAACTCTTGATCTCTTAACCTATGACTGTGGTCTGAGGAGGATAAGTGATTACCCTGCTCTGTAAGATGCTCCTAGGAAGATCTATTCCCTTCTGTGAAAGAGGAAACCGAGAAGTCAGCTCTTGTCAGGAGTGGAGATTTCAGAGCCTCGCCAGAGAAGTGACATCCCTTGAAATTTTAATGTATCTTCTAATTTCTTATCCCATCCCATAAATGTATTCTAATCACTACTGCAAGTGTGTATTCCTCTGAGCAACCTGAAGTAGGGAAGGAGTTGAGTAATTGAGAGGGTTGGTCTAGAAGACCTCCAAAATCCCACCATGGCACATCCTTCTCCTGCCCAGGAGGGCTCAGCCTTGCTGGACACATTTACCTGGCCTTACCATCATCTGAGCAGTTACTCTGAGCCAATGTGAAATGTTGAATGATAATGACTTTTACATTTAACAGCCTTGAGTGAGCCAAGTGGGCAGACCCTAGGAGTCTGGGACCATTTCTTCTCAGAGGTCTTGATAGGTAACCTAGACCTAGCCTTTCAGGAGCTCAAGGCTAGTGTGGGCCAGGAGCACCACCTGGTGGCTTAAACAGAGCTTGCACCCTGAGGTGCTATTGTAGTCCTGTCCACAAGATTTCCTTCTCTTCTCATCCAGCTTCCAACCTCGTCAGTCAACTGAGATTGCTCTCCAAAATTACCAATGATCTCTTAATTGCTAAATATGATGGTCTTTTCTCAGTTTTCATCCTTCTTGACCTATCTGCTGCAATAGACACTACTGACCATCTTCTCCTCCCAGATATTCCTTCCTCTCTGGGCTTCCATGGTATTATTCTCTCCTAGTTCTCCTCCTATTTCTCTGACTGCTCGTTCTGTGTTTGCTGATTCATCATCCAGGTCATCCACCCTATCTGTGAACACTCCCTAGGTCCCCTACTCTTCTCTCTCTGTGTTGTCTCTCTTGGTGACCTCATCAGCTCCCATGGGTTTAATTACCATGACTATGCCAATTACTTCCACACCTATGTATCCAGCCCCATTCTTTCCACTGAGTTTTAATTCTTCACCACCAATTACCTGTTGGTCAAATCAAAGCAGCTGCAGACATTTCCTTCGACACCAACCTCTCTTCCCAGCCTCCCTATTTTTGTTGAAGGCACTGCCATTCTGTCAATCTCCCAAGGTCATAACTTTGTTCTTATTGTGGACACCTCACCCTCCTTCACCCCAAATATCTAGTAAGTTGCCAGACTTGCTGTTTCTACATGTAGAACTTCTCTTGAATCTAACCCTCTTTACACACAGTTATTCCCTCTCACTTAGCCCATCCTCCAACTTGCCAGCTTGTTTTTAAATGTAGATTAGGTGTATTTTTTACTATGTCATTTCCTTATTCAGTAAACACTAGTGGTTTGCTGTTGCTTCTAGAAATCAAACATAATCCCGTCTGTTTAACTTTAAAGCTCTTCCCAACCAGGACCCAAGCTATCTTTCCAGTTTTATTACAGCAGTCTGTGATTCAATTAACCTGGTTTTCTCTGTTCCTCATACAAGACACTCCATCTCTCTCATCTGTCTGCTTATGCACTGACTATTCTCTCTGCCTGGAATGCACTCTTTCCTCCCCTCTGCTTCAAAGAATTTCTGTATTCCTTCAAGATGCAATTCAAACACTAACCTGCATATGAGGCCTTTCCTCACTCCCCCCACCTGCTAATGCCCTCTTCTAACCACCTTGTGCTTGACTGTTTCATTTTTTAAAATATATTCATTTATTTTAAAATATATTTATGATATGTACTATTTTCCCTCCATTGAATAACAACAATAAAAAAATGAGAAACAAAGTCTTCATCATAGACATTTATATATGGCACAGCAAAGCAAATTCCCACATTGCCCATGGCCAAAAATGTTATATCTTTCTATACATTTTAAGTTCTGGGTGGTTAGGTGGCGCTGTAGTGGATAGTGCACTGGCCCTGGAATCAGAATGACCTGAGTTCAAACATGGCCTCAGACACTTGCTAGCTGTGTGACGCTGGGCAAATCACTTAACCCTTGATTGCCTCCCCCAAAATAAATACATAAAATAAAACTATGGGAGAGGGGAAAAGTTCATCACTTCTCTGTCAGGAAATGAGTGACATGTTTTACCTCCAGTCTTCTGGGCTCCTGGTTTATCATCACATTCATCAGCGTTCTTAAGTCTTTAAAAGCTATTTTTCTCTACAATGTCCTTGTCATTGTCTCTTAATTTTGCTCATTTCATTCTGCATCAGTTCTTAGTGGCCTTCCCAGATCTCTCTCAAACTGCTAATTTCATCATTTCTTACGGCATAATGTTCCATTACATTTATATATAATTTGTTTAAACATTCCCCAATAGCAGGACAGTCCCTTAGGTTCCAGTTTTTCACTACTATGAAAACAACTGCTATAAATATGTTGGCACATATAGGTCCTTTTTCTCTATTTGATCTCTTCAGGATATAGGTCAAGTGGTAGTTTTGTTTGGTCAACATGTATACACAATTTAGTGAATTTTCAGACATAGTTCCAAATTGCATTTCAGAACGGCTGGACTCATTCACTGCTCTGCCAACATTGCATTAGTTTCCCTGTTTTGCCTCAGTCCTCCAATATCTGTCATTTTCTTCTTTTGTTGTCTTTGCCGGTGTGATGGGCATGAAGTGGAACCTCAAAGTTGCTTTAATTTGCAATTCTCTAATTTTTAGTGATTTAGTGCATTTATTCAAAAGACTCTTGATAGCTTGGGTTTCTTCCTTTGAAAACTAGCTGTTTGTATCCTTTGATGATTTGTCCATTGGAAAGTGACTTTTAGTTTTATAAATTTGAAACTGTTCCTTATATATCTTGGATATGAGACCTTCATCAGAGAAACTGCCAACAAAGATTATTCTCCATTTTCCCCTTCTAATTTTAACTACATTAGATTTATTTGCACAAAAACTATTAAATTTAATATTATCAAAATCCTCCATTTTATCCTGTGTAATCCTCTCTATAGATTGTTCAGTCATAAACTCTTCCCTTATCCATATATCTGAAGGACAATTTCTTCCTTGCTTCTCTAATTTGTTTATGATGTGACTTTTCATATCTTTAATATCTATATTGAGCTTATCTTGGCATATGGTGTGAGATGTTGGTCAAAATCTAATTTCTGTCAGATTGTAGTCTAATTTTCCTGGAGAGTTTTGTCAAATAGCAAGTTCTCTCCCCAGTCTTTCCCCCTGGGGTCTTTGGGTTTAACAAACACTAGGTTACTGTGATTGTTTTTGCTTGTTGTTATATCTGATCTGTTCTAGTGATGGGCCTCTATTTTTTATTTTTATTTTTTTCTTATTTTATATATATATATGTATGTATATTGAGTCTTATTAATTTATTTATTTTCAGTTTTCAACATTCACTTCCACAAGATTTTGAATTCCAAATTTTCTCCCTATCTCATCCCTCCCCCCACACCAAGATGGCGTGCATTCTGAATGCCACTTCCCCTGATCTGCCCTCCCTTCTATCTCTTCCCCCCTTCTCTCCTCCCCTTCCCCTTCTATTTTCCTGTAGGGCAGAATAGATTTCTATACCCCATTGCCTGTATACATTATTTCCCAGTTGCATGTGAAAACAATTTTTAGCATTTGTTTTTAAAACTTTGGATTCCTATTTTTTAATCAGTACCAAATGTTTTTTAATGATTATTGCTCTGTAGTATGGTTTGAGATCTGATATTGTTAGACTTCCTTCCCATTTTTTCCCTATTATTACCCTTGAGATTCTGGACCTTTATTCCTCCAGATGAATTTCATTTTTTTTCTGGCTCTGTAAAATATTTCTTTGGCATATTTAACTACCTTGTATTTATTACATATTATTATATTTATATGTGTATTTCTTGTCTCCTCCTTTAGAATATAAGTTTGAGAGTAGAGATTGTTTCATTCTTTGTATCTGGATCCCCAGCACCTAACACAGTGCCTGGTGTTTGAGGACTGAAGTAGGAATTGTCTGCCCATCCCACTATCTTTCTACTCCCAGTGCCTATGTAAAATCAGGTACCTCCACAGAACGGAAAATCCCATCTAACTACCCCATTACACTAGACCTTACTTGGAGACAGCTGGTGTAGCAGTGGCTAGAACCCTGGGCCTACAGTCAAGAAGACCAGAATTTAAATTTGGCCTCAGATACTTCCTAGCTGTGTGACCCTGAACAAATCACTTCACCTCTGCCTGCTTCAGTTTCCTCTACTATAAAAAAAGGGATCATAATAGCACCTACATCCTAGGATTGTTTACAAATATTTGTAAAGTGCCTAGTAGACAGTAGATGCTATTTAAATTCTAGCTATTATTATTAACTCACCAGAGAAGTTACTTCAGAACTCATGGTGTCAGTAACTTGAAAGATGGGCATCTTTTAGGGAGAAAGGTACATGTCAAGGGTTCAATGTCTGAACATTAGAGAATCTTCCTCACTCTATGCCAGGGGTCAATCTCTCAAAATTTTCATCCTAGTTTGAAAGTCAGAATCTCTCATCAGTCCCTGAGTTGAGAGTTGACAGCCAGAAATGCAGAATCACAGGAAAACTGACTTAGAGCTGGAATGGACGTTGAAGGTCACCGAGTCTGACCTCCTTGTTTTACAGGTGGGGAAACTGAGGCCCAGAGAAGTGATTTATACAATGTCACACAGGCAGAAAGCTTTTCCCAAGCGTCCTTTATCATTGGGACACAAAGCTTCTCTCTGTCTGGGATGGGCCTTAGTCTCCAGGAGGCAGCCCTAAAATGTGCAGACTTCTTCTGTCTGAGCTCCTTGAGAGTAAAGGCTGTTTCATGTCTTTGTTTGACACCCCCAGCACTTAGCATAGTACACACAATAGACACTTAAAAAGTGCTGGACTCTATCTTCCCAGGACACAAGCAAATTGAATGAATGAATGCCAATACGTTGATCAGGTGCTTACTACACGGTTCCTGTGAGAGAACTAACTCATCCTTTAAGGCCCAGGCAAGATTTCACCTCCTCCAGGAAGCCCAGGTTGGTTTTCCCCTACCCTTTCCAAAAGATTGTGGTATGTATTGTTGTTTAGTTGGTTCCAATTCCTCGTGACCCCATTTGGGGTTTTCTTGGTAGAGATACTGGAGTGGTTTGCCATTTCCTTCTCCAGCTCATTTGACAGATGGGGAAACTGAGGCAAACAGAGTTAAATGACTTGACCAGTGTCGGACAGCTAGTAAATGTCTGAGGCTGGATTTGAACTCATGAAGATGAGTCTTCCTGACTCCAGTCTGCTGAGCCACCTAGCTACCTTCATGGTATGTATCATTGACTTAAGCACTTAACAGAATGAGGTAATATAGGACCACATCCTGCATCCTCTCTCTGTTCTCCCACAGGGCCTGGCCTAAGGTGAGTCACACAGTGGAGGAGACAATACAGATCCATTTATTGATTCTTCAGGTCACAGATCGAAAAGTTTCTCTCTCTGGAGGCTGGAGAGGCGCCTGCTTTCAGGGGAGGACTCATACGGGATCCAGGAACCTGAGCTATGACTGTCAACCAGAGGGGCCTTTCTTTATTAGATAAAACCTTGCAATTTCCTCGTTTTTAACAAACTTCAGTTTGGAGAAAGAAAAATTTATTTTCTCCAAACTTTCCTGTTTGGTAGGGAAAATATAGACTGAAGGTGAGTTTAGTGGAAGGTGACGAATTTTGAACTGTGATCTTAAAGGGTGGAGACTGTAGGCGTGAGCTCTTAGCTCCAGGGAAGAGCTTAAGGAGCCAAAGAGATGCTGATTTTTTTGGGTTGTCCCCAAGGTTGTATCCAGTCCACAAGTCTTGCAAACTCTCCTTTTTTTTTTCTTTTTTGGTGAGGCAATCGGGGTTCAGTGACTTGCCCATGGTCACACAGTTAGTAAGTGTCAAGTGTCTGAGGCCAAATTTGAACTCAGGTCCTCCTGACCCCAAGGCTGAAGCTCTGTCCACTGTGCCACGTAGCTGTCCCTTAAACTCTCCATTAATCGACAATCAGCCCCTGCTCACGAGACAGGAAAAACATCTTAGCTGAAGCAGCGAGACACCCAGAGGGAGAGACGGGAGAAAGCATGTGTCCCACAAATGACAACCACCATCTTGCCCACCACTTCCTTCAGGCACTCATGGAGACAGCCCAGGACTTTGAGCCCAGGAGTCTTGAGAATATGGGAAATGGGAGCTGCCTCAGTCAAACTGAGACTTGTTAAAGACCTTAGCTTGAAAAGGCCAAGGTCTCCCACCGCATCCTGGGCCATCTCCTGTCATGCTGATAAATATCTGGCCGCTGGACCCAGATGGATCCATAGAAGGTTAGGCTGGTGACTCTGCACAGCCCTGCCTCACTGAAATCCAATTCACTTGCGAGTCATGGCATCTCCTCCCTGCTGTCACGGTCCTCTTCGAGAACGAAGGACAAATAGCAATCCCCCAATACACCAGACTTGCCTGCAGCCCAGGGCCTTCAGCCGTCAACCTGGAAAGCAAATCCTATGGAGACGCAACCTGGCCACTGCTCCTACAGGGGCTGCAGCCGCAGTTACTGAAGACCCAGAAAAGAAAGGTCTTGTGACCAAAGTCCTTGGCCCTGCTGAATGGATCAGCTTCACAGACTGTCACAATTTTATCAGTGGAGATGACACTCAAGAAGAGGTGTGACCATCTGCTTTGTCTCCTAAAGGACCTTTCTCTAGGGACCTTTCCTAAGGGTCCTGCCTTGTAGCTGAAAGTTTCCTGGTGTGCCATCTCCATCATTAGAATGTGAGCTCCTGGTCTACCTTACTTTTCTAAGCACCTAGTAAATGCTTCATTCATTCATTCATTCATTCATTCATTCATTCATTCATTCATTCCAAAGACTCAACAATTTAAGACACTACTGCTAACAACCTACAACTGCTACAATCTCCTGGGAGGCAAGGGGATAGGAAAGAAGAGGATGAGGAGTGTGTGTGTGGGGGGGAGGGTGCTAGGGAGGTTCAAAGAAGTTCTAATGGAGGAGATGTCATGGGAGCTAAGGTCTGAAGGGTGCTATGGATTCCAAGAGTCAGCATTGAGGAAGGGGCGTGTTTCAGGCATGGCGAAGGGGCTGCCAAAGGCACTGGGGGACAGGGAATTCAACGTCTTGTGTGAGGAACAGCAAACAGACCAGTGTGACAGAGAGTAATGTTGGATAATCCTGCAAGGATGGAGCCAAATGGCCAAGGGCTTTGTATGCTAAATAAAGACATTTATAGTTTATCGTAGAGATGACATGAAGGTAAATATGACAAGATTTGGCAGTTGACTGGATCAGAGGGGTGAGGGGAAGTAAGGAGCTGAGGTCAAGAACACAGCTAACAGGAAGGACTGAAGCGCAATTTGGAAGAGGGGCGAGTTCAGGCAGGGAGACCAGAGTCTGTTTTGAGCACAAGGCAATGTGTGGTGGAAGACGTGAGCAATGTTTTTCAGATACAGTCAGGGACATTCTCATCCCTCTCTGATACTGCCTTATCTCCTTTTTTCATTCTCTCTGTCTCCAGGTTCAAAGGCAGTCGAGAGGGAATGTTATCAGTAAATCACCAAAGTTCAGAGTTCAGAAACTCGCTTCTAACAGACTCATCCCTACTCAAGCATGAATTTTGCTAAATCTTTTCTCCCATTGGCTGGCTTCCCGTCTCTCAATCTTGAATCCTGAATTTATGGGCTTGAAAAAAATCACTGTTAATGCCGTGTGATTTATTATTAGGATCAAGTAACATAGACACAAAGATAAACATTTAAGCAAAATAATAGGAGGCATGATGGGACTTGGAGCTGGAGACACATCTTTCCCCCCTTCTCCATTCTCCTCCCGGTTGGTCTATGAGGCAGGAGAAGAAAGGAATGGAGGTTTCAACTCTGGGAGGAAATCTTGCCGGTGCTTGAGAAACGCAGGGGAAGAAAGGAGCTGTTGACTAGACTTCACTCTCACCAACTGCCACAATAGCCTGTCTGCTTTGGTTTGGGCACCAGTTTGCCATTGCCCCACCTCCCCTTCTCTCCTTTGAATTTCCAGTCTACGTATTCATCTGATTACATCTGACTGTAACCTGTCCACTTCCAAAAACTCGGATAGAAGTCCTATCATCAAAAGTCACAGAAACCCCCAAACAAGCAGAACTCTACTGACTGTCCAAGAATAGTCTAACCCATTGGTGTCAAACTCAAATAGAAAATGATCCCAGCTGGCCACATATTGTCTTAGGAAACCACAAATTAACATTATCTATGTTTTATTGTATTTTTATTTGTATATTATAATATATTTTATATCATAATATATAAAGTAGTACATATAATATATTTAAATTATATATAATTTATAATAAATATTTATATATTTATATTTATGTATTTTAATCTGGCTTGGGCCACACTGGGGAGTTTTGTGGGCCACCTTTGGCCTAGCCCAAAGATTCTGTACCATCCTGGGAAGGTCTTCTAACATCTCCGTAATCCTGGGTCTCAGTCACTCCAGGCTACAGACCATGTGGAGTTTGGTTCATCTATGGAAAATCCAGTTCAGAATGTTCAATAGGCAGCTGATGATGCAAGACCAGAGCTCGGAAGAAAAAGTAGGGCTAGAATCATCTGCATAGAGATGATAATTGAAAGAATTCCTAACTACAACAGCTGTCCAGATATGAAATGGGAGGACCTGAGAAGTGGTAGGTTTCCTCTCCTTGGAGTTCTTCCAGTAGAGGCTGTATAAATACGTGTCAAATATATTATAGTAGGAATATCCTTTTGGTTGCTGAGGTCTCTAGCAAGCCTCAGATTCTGTGATTCTGGACACCCATGGGAGCTGCTGGGATCACTAATGGAGATGGAAGAGAAGAGGTCTAGAGAGAAGCTTAGGGTATACCAACAGTTAGAGTATAGGACATGAAAAATGATCCAGCAAAGGAGACTGAGAAGAAGCAATTGGAAGGGTGGTGTTGTTTGTATTTGTCCTTCATTCTCAAAGAGGACCCTAATATCAGGAAAGTGATGCCATGACTTGCAAGTGAATTGGATTTAAGTGAGGGGGCTGTGCAAAGTCACCATCCTCACTCTCTCCTCTGGAGCCATCTAGGTCCAGTGACAAGGTATAGATCAGGACAGGTAAGAGAACCAAGAAAGAGTAGTGTCACGAAAACCCAGAGAGGAGACAGCACCCAGGAATGAGTGATCGACATTGTCGATAAAGGCAGCAGAGAGCTCAAGAAGAATGAGGACTGAGAAAAGGCCACTGGGTTTGGGAGTTAGGAGATTATTGGTAACTTTGGAGAGAGCGGTCTGAGTGGAGGGAAGTGGTTGGAAATCTGATTTCAAAGGGCAGTGCAGCGAGAGAAGAAAGGAAGTAGAGCCAATAGGATGGGAATTTGGAAGTGAAAAGGAAGAGAGATTTAGGAGGATAGGCTGAGGAAATATCATTTCAAGTGAAAGCTTTTAAAGGATGAGGGAGATTTGTCTTGTTGGCATCAAGGAAAGGACCAGTAAATAGGAGGAGATCGAAGATCAGAGAAAAACGAGGACCATAGGATCATAGATTTAGAACTAAAATGGATCTTAGATGTTATCGAGTCCAAAGCCTCCATTTTGCAGATGAGGAAACTGAGATTATGTGACTTGCAAAGGATCAATTAGCTAAAAAGTATCTCAGGCAAGATTCAAACAAGGTTTTCCTGACTCCAGCACTTTATCCACTATACCATGTCGTCTGTCAACACCTTATGATGGGAGTGGATAGGATGAAAGGTACAAGTAAAAGGGCTGATTGGCTTTCACCAAGAGAAAGGCAAAATTTTCATCTTCATCCAGTACTGGCGTGAAGGTGAGGTCAAGGTTTTGAGATACAGAGCAGGGGAGAAGAGGGAGCTGAATGGAGAATGGTCTCTTTTTTTCAGTCAGTATGAGGTGAGGTCCTCTGTTGAGAGGGAGGAGGTAAAATCTGTGTCTTGAGAATAATGATTTGGCAGTTCTGTGAAGGATGGATTAGAGAGGGGAGGGACAGTAAGCAAGAAAGCCCCTGCTCCTCTATCCTCCTGTCTCCTCTGTGACCTTGTTCTGTCAATCATCCCTGCTCTCTCATCTTCAATTTCTCTTTATCTACTGGTTCCTCCCCTGCTGCTAATAGACAGACTCAGATCTCCCCAATTCTAAAAAAAACAAAACGAAACAAAAACTTTCTCCCATGGCCCTCCTGTCCCCTCAAGCCATCTCTCTAACTCTGGCTTCCCATTTCTGCTATGCTCCTAGATTAAAATATTAAAATGTACTTGGATGCCTCTCCTTCCTCATGAGCCGTTCACTCCTTCAACCTCTTTTTTGTAGTCTGGCTTCTGTCACTAACTTTACTGAGGCACTTCTCTCTGAGGTAACTAAGTGACCTCTCTGTTATGAGGCTGCCCACCTCATCTCAGGTCTCACTCTCCTTGACCTCTCTGTAGCTCCGGGCACTATCAATCACCCTCTGCTCCTAGAAACTCTCTCCGGCCTTGAATTTCTGATATTATTGTCTCCTGCTTCTCCTCCAGTCAGTCAACTTTCTCTAGACTCCATTGGGCATTAATTCAAATAAATTCAACTAGCACTATTTGAAAATATTTATTATTAATGATAATAACAGCTAGCATTTTTATAATGCTTTAAGGTTTGCAAAGTATTTTACAAATATTTTCTCATTTTATCCTCACAACAACCATGGGAGACAGATGCTATTATTTTCTTCATTTTACAGAAGATGAAACTGAGGCGCAGAGAGGTTAAGATTATCACGTATTTTCTTTCTATATCAGCTTCATTTTCGGATATATTCTTCCCCTCCTCCCCACCCAGAGGGTCATCCTCTATAACAAAGAATAAAAAGAAACTGGGGAAAAAAAGTTTGGCAAAACCGCCTCCCACATTAACTAATTTCCACATTATTTACTCTTTCTGGGAGGTCTATTTTCTCATCCTTTCCTTGGGGCCAAGCTTGGTCATTCTAATTACACAGAGTTACGTATACTGGTCATGTTTTCCGATCATACTGTTGTAGTCATTGTTATGTTGTTTTCCTAACTCTGTTTAATTTTACTCCTAGCAAGCATTCATTAAGCACCTACTTAATGCACAGCCCTGAAGATACAAAGGCAAAAAACAAAACAGTCCCTGACCTCATGGAGTTCATAGTCTATGGAGAGGATATAACAATTAATCCAGGACCTTCTCTGTACTGTGTCAGACACAATGGTAGGAACTGGGGATATATAGACAAAAGTGAACAGATCCTGGCCTCAGGGAGCTTACATTCTATCAGAGGAAACAATGCATTCATGTAATGAGGGAAAACAATCCCTTTCCCTTCAATCTGCTGGACCTTGTGTCTTTTCCTAAAGGCTCCATGACTCATCACTGACAGTTTAAAGGAGTGATCTGAACTCTGGCGATCTTTTCCTTTTTGCCTCTGAAACATGTGGCAAGAATCCCTGGGTTTTGTGTGGTGCCCTTTCCTTATGCCAGCAGAATGTCAAAGTGCTCAAATCTGATAGCTGGCACAGCCATTGGCCTGGGCAAGTTTAAGATTAGAATCTGAGGCTCTAGCTACTTCCGCTTTATTTCTTTTCTCGAGAATAGGTGACTTGAATGGAGATCCCAAGATGGATGTTTTTCAGCCTTGTGAGTTTGAGTGTTAGGAGCCCCTGGCCTCCTCGGCTGGTGCTGGGTATACTATGGGAAGTGCCCCCTACATCTACCACAGGGCTTGTTGGAGGAGATGACCACCAAAGGGAGGTCTATGACCACCATGGCCTGTCTTACCAAAAGATGTAGACTTCAAGGAAGACAGTGCAGAGCTAATAGGGTGAAGATGAAACGCTTACTTGGCAGTCTCATAAAGTGTTTGAGACTTTGATGTTTTGAGTTATCAGCCAGCCAGGTAAATGTATCAGGAGTTATATTCTGCTCATTCAAGATTCTCATCATTCTGTTTTGGTGAGTGTCTTGGGTTTTTATTGCAGCGCATTGGCTCTGGACTCACCATTCCACCCCTCACGATGTTAGCAAATCTGGTCTCCAGAACTCAACTGATTCCATCTCCCCTCCCTCAAGATTTGGAGGGCAGACTTCAATCCTGAGCAGTTGGGGATTATCTAATACTGTCCTTCCCAAACCAGTGTGTCCCTCTCATTACACGTTCACATTGTTTCCTCTGATGGAATGTAAGTTCCTTGAGGTCAGGGATCTATTTCACAGACTCAGTCACCTAGTTAACATTTACTAAGTATGACTATGTGCCAGGCACTGTACTAAACACTGGGGATACAAAAAGGGGCAAAAAATCAGTCCCTGCCCTCAAAGAGTTTACAATCTAATGGAGACAACATGCAAACAAATATATACAAAATAAGCTATATACAGGAGAAATAGGAGATAATTAACCGAGGGAAGGCACTGGAGTGAAGGAGGGTGAAGAAGAAGGTAGACCTGTTGAATTTGAGACCCTGATGGCACAGCCCGGTGGAGATGTCTAGCTGGCAGCTGGCTATGTATATTCAATGGGATACTGGGAATAGGTACATAGGCTTGAGAGTCATCTGGATAGCAATCATAATTGAACCTATGGGAACAACTGATATCCCCAAGAGAGGTCAAGGGGAGAACAGGTCCTGTAGAAGGTGGGATTTGAAAGGAAACCAGGGAGGTCAGTAGTTGGAGTGGAGGAGGAAGAGTATTACAGGCATGGAGAACAACCAGAGAAAATGCATGGAGCTTAGAGATGCAGGGTTTTGTTCATGAAACAGCCAGAAGGTTAGTGTTACTAGAATGAAGAGTATGTAGCAGGGAGTAAGTTGTAAGAAGATTGGAAAGGTAGGAGGGGGCAGATTATGGAAGACTTTGGATGCCAAACAGAGGATTTTGTATTTGAGCCTAGTGGCAAAAGGAAGTCATAGGAGTTTTTTCTATAGGGAGGGTAACGCGGTAGGACCTATGCTTTAGGAAAATCACTTTGGTGGCAAAATGGAGGATGTATTGGAGTAGGGAGAGACTTGAGGCAGGCAGATACCCCTCCCCCCCACCCCAGTCAGATTTCATAATAGCCCTTCGAGAGATTATTATTTTATATTAAAAGAATTATTAATTTGGGATCCAGGCTTTTCTCCTTTATTTCTTCATCTCAGGCCCAGTCCCTGTAAAAGGTCAATCTCTGAAAGACGAGATTGATTGATGAGATTGTCCTAGCCTTCAATCTTGGCCAGGACCCCACCCAACTAGGAGACCTTACTTCTGTTTGGATTGCAAATAGAAGCCAGTCTAGGTGAGTTCTTACTCAGAGGAAATGAGCTCCTGTCCTTGTACCCCTCCTTTAGAGTTTATGGTGACTCAGCTCATGAAGGAGAAAACCAACCAGAGTGGTCTGGATGGAGATAGATTCCCTCATCCAGATTGCAGATGATGGCTGTGTCTCATGATCAAGCCACGTTCTCAGCAGGAGGAGCTGAAGACTTCTAGCCCACCTCCTCATTAAATGTCCACCAATCAGGGTTGATTTTCAGTTGTTAAGGGAATTCCCTTTTGAGGATTAATTAAAGCTTTCAGGCCTTTTGCTTTTGCATAGAGAAACTGATGAGGATGGGATCTAGACCCCAAAAAGGAAAAACCCTGGACTTTCCCACATGGCCAAATCTCTGGCGTTCCCTTGAGGCTGTAATCCCATCAACTGGCCTTTCATTATGGACCTCTCTATGGCCCCAGCCACTTCCCACCCTTAATCCTATCTAGGCTCCATTCTCCCTAGCCCCGTGGTCCAGGTCCCTGGAATTCTATTACCTCTTAGACTACTTGGCCACTCCTAGATCCCTCCTATAGTCTTTCTGTATATAAGGTCCATCTTGTTTCCATTAAGGTACTTAGATTCTTACAATCTAGCCAATAGCTCACTAATGTTCAGACTCCTTAAATCTGCCCAATATGATGGATGTTCTAATAAACTTTTTCTTTGGCTGAAAGAAGGCTTGGGTGGAATTCCTTCAGGCAGGATCCACATGTTGTGATTTCTGGGTCTTAGCACCCCTAAACCTCATCAAAACCACTGATCATTAATTTATTGATTATTAGCTAGCCTAATTAATAAATTGATTACCTAGAAACTCTGTCTCCTGGGGTTTTTCATTCGTCTCAGTTCAGATATGAGTTACATCCCAAATAGCCATTTGACCAGTTGATTCTTTCTCAGTATCAATTTGCCAATTAACATAAATTAGCTTTGATAAAGGAATGTTTAATGAAAAAGTATAGTAAGACCCAAAACAAAATAAGCTCTGGAACTGGAAACTCTGGGTCCCTGGGGAGAGTGGGCTCAAAATGAAAGTGACTCCTACAAACATGGCCCTCTTGAAGTTTATTCCTGGGTGGGATGCATGGCACGGATGAGTCATTCCCTCGTTTGCAGGGTTTGATGTCTCAGCTGCCATCAGTTAGTTGTTGGGCTGGCTCAAGTGCTGGCTTCTCCTCAGCCTCCACTGCTGCTCTTGGCAGAGCGTACTATGGACTCCACTTGCTGGGCCTCTGGAGGCTCTTCTGACCTTTTGGAGAGCACAAGGTCCTAAGAGTTTGGGATTTGGGAGGTTGGGACCTATGATTTCATAAACACCAAGGCTCCCTCCACCAGCACCTCCCTCTACCAACGGAGATTGGCAACTGCTCTTCCAGTCTGAGAGGGTTTTCCAGGAGCACTTAGGGTCTTAATGAGGGTCATATGGGCAGTATGGGTAAGAGACAAGAGGTGGGCCCAGCTATTCCTGCCTCTGAGTTTAACTCTATCTGCTTCTCTGCAGGAGGGGCAGTAATGGGGGAAGTGAAGCCCATCTTCCGTACCCTACAAGTGGGGGCTCCCAAGGCTCTGTCCTGGGTGATCGTTCTCTCTGCTTCTCTATTTCTCTCTGTCTCTCTCTCTGTGTCTCTTTCTCTGTCTTTCTCTTTCTCTCTTTCTCCTCTCTTTCTCTCTCTCTTTCTGTCTCTTTCTCTCTCTCTTTGTCTGTCTCTTTCTCTCTGTCTCTCTCTCTCTGTTTCTCTCTGTCTCTGTCTTTCTCTCCCTCTGTCTATCTTTCTCCTCTCACCCCACCCCTTGGTGATATCAGTTGTTTCCATAGGTTCAATTATGATTCCTATCCAGATGACTCTCAAAGCTATGTACCTATTCCCATTGTCCCATTGAACTCCAGATCTCCATAGCCAGCTAGACATCTCTGCTGGGCTGTGCCATCAGTGTCTCAAAATCAACAATCTGGAGACAGAAGACCTGGGTTCGAAACCCGCTTTTGATGATTACTGCCAGTATGACTTTGGACAAGCCATTTGACCTCTCTCAGCCTCAGTTTCCTCCTCTGTAAAATGTGGGTGTTGGACCAGACAGCCCCAAAGGTCCTTTCCAGCTTTAGACCTAGGATCCTAGGAGATCTCCCCAAACCTTTCCCTCCCTCAAATTTTTATTTCCACTGATGTCATTGTCATCCTTTCTAGCCCTCAGGCTCATGGCCTCAGTCACCTCTACCTCCATGACATTCCTCCCATGTGCTCTTCCCTCACATGACTACCAGCCTTCTTTGCTTCTGATGTCCCATCCAGACTATTTTAAGAGCCTTCTAACTGATCTCATTACCCCTCATCTTTCCAATTTATCCTCCAACATGGTGACCATAACTTTTCTGAAGCACATACGTGACCATGTCACTCCCCTGGTCAAATTCCTTCAGTGGCTCCCTATAGTTTTCGGGACAAAATACAAGCTTCCTAAGAAGGGTCTCTACAGTGTGATCCCCACCTACCTTTTCTGACCTTATTTCCCATCCTTCCTGTTCTAGCATTTGGTCCTAGCCACCCTAGACTAGGATCTATTCCCCCAATACTAGGAGCACAGATTTAGAATCAGAGATTTTGACCTACAAAAGACCTTTAGAGTCAATCGATTGACTAATCAATTAGCAAGCATTTATTATGCCCTCAAGGAATCTTCTGAGGAGCCCCATGTACATAAGCTAATAAATACAAGGTTAGGAAATTGAGGCACTGAGGGATTAAATGCCTTGCCCAAGGTTACACAAGGAGTAAATTAGAGAGATAGGATTTGAATTCAGGGCTCCAGACTCCTGATTTACACTTTCTACCACACCAAGTGGACTGTCATCTTTTGCCTTCGCATATTCACCCAGGATGTCTCTCCTTCTTCATGTCTCTACCCTGTCCTCCCACGTCCTTCTCTTCCTTCTGGGTCCAGACCAGGTGCCTCCTCCTCCAATGTCTTCCTTGATTCCCCTTCTCCAAATTTTCCTGGAGCACTATGGAACTCATTGCCTAATACAATTCCATTTGGTACTGAGACAAAAATTGAGGAGCCATTGATTAGATACTACTGGCAATTATACAATCAGTGATGCAGAGACAGGGAAAAAACCACAGTCTATTGTGCTAAGAGCATAGGCATCATTGAACAAAAGACTCAGTGAACCCCAGATATCAGTTTCAGCAACCTTATATAGGTTTTGGTTACATGAGCAAGATGGATACAAGGGAATTTCAAAGATCTTCAAAGGAAGATAATGATTTATAGACCAAAGAACAGACGACAGAAGAGAAAGATCTATAGTATATAAAATAGGAAACTAGCCAGTTAACACTGGAGCTACAGCTGGTATCTCAAGCTTGAATTTGTAGACAGGCAGAGCAAGGACTAACCAGTTAGCTCTGGGGCTATAGCTGATGTCTCAGCTTGATTTTGCAGGCTCTAGCTAATTATGTAACCTCCTCATCTTAAGGAAATGGCAATAAGAAAGTTAAGCCCGAAATGCTCTCATGACAGAATCATGCTTGTTTGGGTGCATGTCATACTGTGCCCTCAAGTAGAATGTAAGCTTCTTGAGGACAGGGACTGTTGTTTACATCTTTACATTACTGGCACTGAGCAGAGTCCTGGATGTATTAAGTATTTAATATATCAGACCTGATGGGGGTGTGGGGTCTGGGCACACCCTGACTGGGGTCCCCTATCCCCTAAACATCTCTCCTGAGGAGGTTGCAATAGGCAGTTTATTGAGTGAGTATTGTCTCTTTACTCTCGGCAAAACCCCAGAGGCAAGAGAAAGTTTCTGATGAGTGTTTCTGTCTTTTTCCTAGAACCCCATGATGGATGGCTATGCGTTACCCTGGAAGATGCCTCTATCCCTGTGCCCTCCTAACCCTGGAAGATATCTCCTCTCCTGTCGTGTCTACCTCTGATTGGTCAGTTCCTACTGTAACCTCTATTTTAAGGAAGTACCAGGGTCAACCATGTTTGGTCCATTTCTCTCCTGTCTCTGGCTCTGCCCCTGACTCCCCACACTTATTTCTCTACCACCTCTCCACCCCCCTCCCAAGTACCTTTTCTCTCCTTCCCTTTCAACTATGCTCTTTCTCTATTAACACCTTGAGGTCACCCATTTTTTTTTTTGTATTTATAAGCACAGTGCCCAGTACACAGTGATCAGTTAATAAATGTTTGTTGACTTGACTATCTAGAACGTTGAGTCTAGATCATAATGGGGAATCAGTGGGAATCCTCATGGGGATATGGGTAATATTTGGTAAATAACTTTATTCTGCTGAATTTAATCTCACATTGACTAGGGGTACAATCCAAAAAAGGTGAGAAGTTCCAAGGGCTTCCTTTCCATCTTTCTCCTCATGCCTGCATCGGGGCCTGCTGGATGAATCTCTCAGCTCCAGAGTGGAAAAAGGACCCAGTCTAGGCTCGCTCCCACTACAGAAAGTCCCTCTATGTACTGAAGCCTGTCTGACAGGGGCCAGCCCAGATTGCTTGGATGCCTCCATGATCGGGGAGCTCACTAACTGAGAGGGCAGCCTGTCCCAGGGTGAGCTAGCTTTGCTTCTTCATTCTCTTTTACATGAGACTAAGCATAAAAGTATCATGGAACGTCGATAGGGCCAACCTCATAGTTGTGAAGTCATACTCAATTCCTTCCCTTGGTACAAATGACTGTGTGACCTTGGACAAGTCACTTGCACTCCAGTGCAGCTTGCTAAGTCTCTGAGCTGCAGAGTGGGTTCACATTTGCATTAGCAGAGGGAGTTTCCTTTACTGATTAAATCATAGGTTTAGACAAAACATTGAGTTAAGGGGAAAGGGTACAAGGATTTATTAAACTACTACTCTGTTCCAAGTGCTTTATAAGTATGATCTCATTTGATCCTCTCACAACAACCCTAGGAGGTAGGTGCTATTTGAATCTCCATTTTACCCGTGAGGAAATTGAGGCAGATGAGGTTAAATGACTAGCACAGGGTCACACAGCTAGGAAGCCGCTGAGGCTGGATTTAAATAGCTGTCTCTAACCTGCCTCCCTAGTTTCCCTCTCACTGGCCACCTCCAGAGGCTCCTAAATGGGAGAACCAGAAGGGATTCTAGAAGTCATCTTTCATTTTATAGAGGAGGAAAGTCCAAAGACACGGATAGAGAAAGGATTTGAACCCAAGATCCCTGACTCATCTAGCGCACCACACAGCCCTGTTACATCCCCAGGAGCTAGGACCGGCTCCGTCATGCTTGCCTCTGCCTATCCCACTACCCCCGCCAATCTCCCGTGCCCCTTCCCCAGGATGGCCTTCAGTTGTTTGCAGCCAGGAAACAGCCAAGTCTCCTCTCTTCCAGGTTAAGTATCTCCTGATACAGGAGATACAGTCATAGGACTGAGCATCACTTCTCTTGCCCTCCATTCCGCCCCACTCCCAAGAGGGAGCTCCCTGTGGAGCTGGGAAAGCGACAGGGGTCTCTGGACCTCAGAGATGGTCCCCTAGAAGCCTGGGTTCTTCCCATAGCTCTATTCGAGCCGGCCTCATCGTGGGATTCTGCGCAAGTCCCCTTTCTTCTCGGAGTCTCTTTCCCTGCCTTTACGATCTGCTGTGTGTCCGTCCAGGGAGCTGAGGGAGAGAGGCCCCGACCCTCAGACTCCCCAGCAGGAAGGGCCCCTCCTTTCCAGATGAAATCTACACGGGGAGGCTGGAGGAGAGGGCCGAGGTGGGGGGCGGGGTGGGGTTCCCGGGGCCCACACTAGCCCCGGGCGCCCAGGAAGGTGGGGGCGGGGAGGAAAGACGCGTCATTGGGAAGAATTAGCTCCTTCCCGGAGAGCTCTCCGGGCGCAGTTCCCTCCCCGCCCCCTCAAAGTGCTTGCAGCTCAACCCAGATCCAAAAAAAAAAAAAAGAGAGAGAAGGGAGAGGGGGGAGAGAAATAGGGAGGGTGGGCAGAGGGGAGCTAGGCGGGGCAGGGTAGGGCGAGGCTCTGGTAGCGCGGAGCCCAAGCCACTGTTTCTCTTTTCCCAGGTCATTCTGTAAGCATTTATTAAGCACCCACGATGTGCCAGGCACTGTGCTAAGCACCCTCATCTCTAAACCCCCCACCTGCCAAGCAGCTTCGCACCTGGCCCAGTTCCGAAGGGGAGTGTCACACCCCATTCCGTGAGGACCTTAGAAAAGGACCAGGTCATCAGTGTGAGGGAGTCACACTGAGCTCTTAGGGAACCTTAGAAAGGAGAGGGGGTCACGAGGAACTCCAGTGGGGCCTCAGGAAAGGACAAAGCCATCAGGAGGAGGGGGCGGGTGTCACACTGCATTTGTAGGAGACATTAAGAAATGACACAACCACTAGGGGGAGATTGTCACTGCCCATTTCCAAAAGACATTAATAATGTTAATTAATAATGATAGCACTTAAGGTCTGCAAAGCACTTTTACAAAAATCTCATTTTATCCTCACAATAACTCAGGGAGGTAAGTGTTATTATCCCCATTTTACAGATGAGGAAACTGAGGCAGATGAGGTTAAGTTACTTGCTTAGGGTCAAACAGCTACTAAGTGTCTGAGGCTGGATTTGAACTCACGTCTTGACACCAAAGTCCAGCCCTTAATCCTTTGTGCTGGACTCATTAGAAAATGAGGAGGCTAAAAGGATTGGGTTCGTGGTGCAGTGGATAGAGTTCTGGGTCTGCAGTCAGGAAGACTCATCTTCCTAAGTTCAAATCTGGCCTCACTTGAGCTGGAGAAGAAAATGGCAAACCACTCTGGTATCTCTGCCAAGAAAACCCCAAATGGGGTCACAAAGAGTCTGACTTGACTGAAAAACAACTGAACAGGAAAGGGATTGGGGGTGGGGAAGGAATGTCACACCAAGGTCTGAGGGAACATTAGGAAAGGACTTGACTATATAAGGAGAAAAATGCCACACCCCTATGGAAGTGAGACTTTGGAAAGCAAATGGACTGATGAAATTCATTTCCACATAGGACAAGGAAAGAAAGGAAAGACAGGAATCTGGGTATAGGCTCGAGGTGGGCACAGGCAAGGTGGATCCCTGGAATTATGGGGCATTGGCTCTCTCCCCCCAACCCCCATTCCCATCTAGTTTGACTAGTCTAATACCTAGTATTAGATATTATTAGTCTAGTATCAGTCTAATGTCTAGATAATCTACCTCCAAATGGTTTAATGACTTTAGGCAAGTCCTTCTGTCCCTGGGTTCTTTCTCCCTTGGTGAGTAAGGGGTTTGAAGAGGAGCCTTTCGTCCTCTAAACGGCTTTTCTTCAGATTCACTGTGCTTTGGGAGGCTTCTGTAAACCTCATTTTCCCCATCTGTGTGGACCTTTCCTGACCCTCCCATTTTGTGAACACCTGCTCCCTCTTGAAATCATTTTGCATTTACTTATCTGTAAACACGTTATTTTCCACTGGAGCTAGCATTTATACAGTGCCTACTATGTGCCAGATGCTTATATAATCTCATTTGACCCACCGACAATCCTGAGAGGCAGGGACCATCACGATTCTCATTTCCAGCTGAGTCTGAGAGAGGTTAAGTGATTTGCCCAAGGTCACACAGCCAGTAGTATCTGTAGCCAGCACTGAACTCAGGTCTTCCTGACTTTAAGCCTAGTGATTGATTTAGTCTCTGTGCCACTTCATCTAGCTGCCTCTAAGTAGACTGTAGGCTCCATGAGGGCAGGGACTTTTTTCCTTTTTTGTATCTCTAGCATCTACTCCCCACCCAGCACACAAGAAGCATTTGAAGCTTAATAAATGCTTGTTGAATTAACAGTAAGGTTTCATTTTCCTAGGAGTGGTCGGTCAGTCGACAAGCATTTATTAAGCACCTACTATGTGCCAGGCACTGTGGATGCCAGTCATGGTGGAGGGCTGGAAAGGGCCTTGGGCTCTCATCCCAACTCTAATCTTGGGCAGCACTGTCCAAGAAAGGAAGAAGCTAATGCTGGCTAGACCGAGTGTGTGACTGTAAGCAAAGCCTCCCTCTCTTATTCCTGGGGGATCAGGCTGCGGGCCACACCTCCAGGATTGCTGTGGGGAAAATACCATGTGGGGTAGCAGCGAGGGTGCTGGGCTCTGAGGGACTTCTCAGCTGGGTGACCCTGTACCTCCCACTGTAAAATGGAGAGAATACTTCTCCTTATGAAGAAATGGGTCTGTAAGCCTTCGGGCTCTAGAGAAATTGGATTTATTTTTTCATTAAGGAGCTCTAGAAAGGGGGGTTGTTATTCAGGGGCATTGGGGTCTTTCCTTCAAGAGCCCAGATTTCTTTGATACTTGCATAAAATGGGTCTTGCTGCGTCTAGAGGAAAAATGGCCACGCCCTCTGGGGCAGAGCCACGGCACTGGGGGGGGGGGCCTCACATCTGGCTCGTGTGCCGGCATTTTAGAGAATGCCAAAATATCTTGGAAGTGGCCGTGGGTAAACAAGCCTCAGCCCCAGTCAAGCCCCAGGGAGGGCTCTACGGGCCAGCATGGCCTTAGGCTCCTCCAACTAGAGCCCAAAGGGATCTCAGATCTAGCCCAAACCCCACATTTTACAGATGGGGAAACAGAGGCCCTGTGAGACTCACCCAAGGAGCAAGAGGCAGGGCCGGGGTTTGCTCTAGACTCCAAATACAGGCTTCTGCCTGCTGTCCCACATTGGACAGGAAGAGAAAAAAAAAGAGGGATAGTTCCTCTCTCCTCCCCCTATACAGTGTTTCCCATAAAGACAGAATCTGGCTTTAGAAACAGTATAGGCGGAATGCTCCCTGTGATGGCAACTGGCATGTAAACTCCATGTTAGAGTTTGCAAGGCCCTTTCCATGCTTTTATTTAATCTTCAGAAAAACTGAGGTCTGGAGGACAGGCATTGTTGTATCCATTTTTCAGATGAGAAAAGTGAGGCTGAGTGGCTCAGGGACAGTGGGTGCTAAGCCTCAGAGCTGAGTGCTCCTTACTCCAGCTAGAGCAGCAGCCTTGGACTTAGGAGGCCCTAGGTTTTCCATCCAGCCTCCAGCACTAGCTATTTGACCCTGAGAATGCCAATTAACCTCAGCCTCAGTTTCTTCCTTTGTAAAACAGAGATCATGATAGCACCTACCCCCCAAACAATAAAGTCCTACGTAAAGTCCTCCTTAAACCACAATCTGTCATTTACAAGGTGACAGACCAGGAGCCACAAGGCCCTCAGAGCTGAGTTTGTCCATTTTGCAAATGAGGAAACTGAGGCAGAGAGGGTAGTTGATTTGGCTGAAGTAAGCCTTGGTGGACATATCTGAACTCAGGTCCTTTTTGTCTCCAAGGCTAGTCCTCTAAACGCTGCAATCCCTCTTCCAAACCACTGACCCAACCTCATAAGAGCCTTAAGAGCACTCACGTTCTCCAGGGCCAAATGAGGCTAACGATATTCATAATGCCTACATGGAAAAGACTAACAGTCCAAAGTGATTTAGAAGTGGGAGAGATGGTAGAGACCTTCTCTCATCCAACTGGAGTTTTTCAGATAAGTAAACTGAGGCTCAGTGAGGCCCTTGGGTCACACAGGGGAGGCTCACTCCATAAATCTGCAGAGGATTTCTTCCCAGGCCCCTCAGAGGAGCAGGGCAGGGATTTGACCCCTCTTTGGAAGGTCTCTTCAAGGCTCTTTCCTAGGTGGCACAGGGGACAGCACCTTGGCTTTCCAGGCAGCAAGACCCAAGTTCAAATCCAGCCTCAGACCCTTACTAGCTTTCATGACCCTGGGGCAAATCACTTACACTTTTTCTGCCTCAGTTTTTCATCTGTTAAATGGGGATAATAATGACACTTACCTCTCAGGGTTACGCTGAGGCTGCCGTGAGGTGACATCCACCCTAAGGATTTGGCTCCAGGGCCAACCTGAAGCCTTCTTTGATTCTCTGCCCCTTTCTTCCCCTCCTCAATTACCTCCTGTGTAATTATTGATTGGCTTACAATGGCCTCCTCTGATAGAATGTAAGCTCTTTGAGGGCAGGGACTGTTTGATACCCCCAGCATCTGACACAGTACCTAGACGTGCTTAAAAATGCTTGTTGTTTGATTGCTCGGTTAACATCCTAACCTCCTTTCTACCTCTCCCGACCCCCAGGCTCCCAGCAGCTCCTCCGGGGACTTCTGGGTCTCCATTCAGGCCTTCTTCCACCATGCCATGCACTGTTAAGTAGACCCTCTCGACCTGGTGTATGGAGGCATGGTCCTGGGGTTCCAGGAACCTGGTTCCCTGCCCTTCACCATCTCAACCTTCCTGCCCCTCCCCCCAGGCCTGGACACAGACAGACAGGATCCCCCCACCCTCCCCCAGGCTTCTTTATATTCCTCCTTTATTGGCTCTCATTGTATAATACAAATCTGCAGGTTTAGATACAAAAAAAAAAAAAAAAATCTGGAGATAAAAGATAGAAAAGTCCAGGCGGGGATGGGCGCAGGCCCTGTGCCCGCCGGGCATCTGTTCCCTGCTCCCCTCTTCCCTCAGCGGCGGGCACAGAAGTGAGGTAACTGAGCAGCTTTCGCTGAACCTGCCCAGGCTCTGTGCAGGCCCCATACTCGCTTCACCTCTCCCCCTCCCTCACCCCCAGCCCTGGGCAAGAGGGGGAGGCCTGGACGTCCCCTGGGCATTGGCAGTGGCAGTGGGCTGGGCTGGGCTGGGGGGGGGAGCCCCTTGTCTTGTGCTCAGGCATGGACCCCAGGGGCAGGCATCTTTTCCCTCACACACCGCCCCTCCATCCCCAAGCCAGGGGAGCAGACAGAAGAAAATAACTCTTACTTGTGAGGGGGGGAAGGGAGGGAAGAGACACAGCCCCCGTTCCCCCAGGACATCAGAAGAGAAGGGGGGAGGGCAGTGCTAGGCCAATTTTGTGTTCTAAGGGGCAGTGACATGGGTCCATCCCTGAATTACACCTCCCTTCGCCACCCATGACCCGAATATGAACTCTTCCCTTTGGACAAACGTGGGGAGAAGGGAGAGGAGAGCATGAGGGTGGGAGGCTCAGCCCCAGGGAACATGGAGCTGGGCAGATGGAGGGGGGAGATGTACAGAGATACTTGGGCTGGAGAGAAGGGTGCCCACAGGCTTAGGCCCCCCAGGCTACAGCTCAATCTCAAAAGTCTTATGGAGGTCTCCGGAAAAAGGGTTTGATGGCCGCTCAGACTGGGGCTTCCCCTCCAGTGCTGCCCACTGAGCCTCGAAGGGGTCCGCCTCTGGGGCTGGGGGTGGCCCAGGCTCAGGGGGCCAGGGGGCCCCATTGGGCCGAGGGGGCGGCGGCGGCGGGGGGCAAGGGGCAGCCTTCCCAGCCAGGGCCGAAGGCTGGAGCTGGGTGGCTGAGGGGGCAGCAGCGGAGCAGAAAGCATTGGCAACCATCTGGGAAGGTGTGATGCCCACCACGGGCACCCGGGGCACTGGTTGGTAGCCCAGGCCCGGGTATGTGGGCACAAAGGCAGGCTGCATGTGGGGGGCAGGCAGGAACACAGCCATGGGGGCCGGCGCCGCGGGGAAGGGCTGGAGGGCCGGTGGCAAGGAGGCGGTGGCGGCTGGCGGTCTGGGCCCTGGCAGGCCCTGCTGCTGCTGCTGCTGCTGCTGCTGCTGCTGCGCCTTGGCCACTTGGGCCACCTCTTCCAACCACCGCTCAGCCTCCGAGGGTGTCCTCTTGTGCCCCGATGGCGGTGGGGGCAGACCCGGCTCCGTCCAGCTGGAGGCCCCTGGAGAGGAGGGATGAAGGCAGATGGGCGCGTGGGGGCAAGGCTCAGGGGCCACCCCCAGCGACACGAGGCGTTACCTGCGGCCGAGGGCTGGGGCCCTGGCAAAGGGGCGCCTGCATTGGCAAAGGAGGAGCTGATCTGTGTGCACAGGGCGTTGATGCCATCACTGTCGCTGGCCCCTGGGGGCTCCATCTCCAGCACTGGCAGGAAGGGACAGGGAAAGAGTTAGTTACACTTTCAGCCTTTCAACAAGCATCTACTAATCCCCTTCTAGGGGCCAGGCAGCGTGCCAGGCTGGGGACACAGACAAAAACAAACGAGCCCGGGGCGGGCAGAAGGGGGGCCAGGAAGACTCCAAGCCCGTGACTCCTTGTGTCCCCAAGAGACAGCAGTGCCTCAGTTTCCCCCTTTGTGAAAGGAGGAGACTAGAAAAGAGCCTCAGTCTGGGAGTCATGGGGCTGCTCTCTTCTTAGCAGACCCTCTTCAGCAAGCCCCTTGCCCGCTCTGGGACTCATCTGTGCAAAGAGGGCAGGCTTGGCCGGGGAGCTCTAAGCTTCCACCCCGGCTCTGACATTTGCTGTTCCGGGGCCCTGTTGGCTCTGGGGCTCCACTTTTCTTGGCAGAGATATTGGAATGGTTTGCCATTTCCTTGTCCAGCTCATTTTACAGATGAGGAAACTGAGGCAACCAGGGTTAAGTGACTTGACCAGGGTCATGCAGCTAGGAAGCGTCTGAGGTTGAATTTGAATTCAGGTTTTCCTGACTCTAGGCCTGGTGCTCTGTGCACTGTGGTGCCCCCTAGCTGCCTTGACTGGGCATACAGCTCATTTAACTTCTCTTGGCCTCAGTTTCCTCATCTGTAAGATTAATGAGATGACCTTTAAGGTCTCTCGCAGTCTTTAAGTCTCTGATCCTTCCACCGTCCGGTCCACCCCTTCCACTGAGCCCTCCCACCTCCCCGTGGTCCCTCAGCCTCAGCCTCTCCCCTGGTCACCTAGTCACACACCCCACCACTTCCCTGACCCCCAGCTTCTCTCTCTCATCACTGTCCCCGGTGCCCGGCCAGGTGCCCCGTTCTGCTGGTCACAACCTCCTCCTCACCTGTGCCTTTCACCTGGAAGTCTGTGCGCCGCTGGAGGGTGGAGGGCAACTCATTGAGCCTCAGAGACAGCTGCCTTTTGAAGGGTGAGTTCTTCTGACTGAGGGCAGGGAAGCCCCGGAAGGAGCCCTGGCGCACCAGCTGCTCCAGGGGCGCATGGCGCCGGGGGATGGCGGCAGCAGCGGGGCCGAGGGGAGCTGGCCCTGGCGCCCCTGCTTCTCCCTTCTCCCCGGGTGATGTGGCCGCAGGGGTTGGGGACATGTGACCCGGCTGGGCAGGGCCTGGGGTGGGCACGGCGGGCACGGCGGCTGCCTCCGCTGTCATGGGCATAAGGCAGAGGGGAGTGGGGTGATCCTGTAGCCAGCACCCCCTGAGACTCTGCTTAGGCAGAACCCCGCCCCTCCTCTTCCCACATGCTTGCCTTCCCCTCTCTCCTCTCCCAATGTCCCGTGGCCTGCAGGGCTCAGCGCTGCCTTGTCAGGAAGGCCCCCAGCTTCTCTCTCCTGCTGAACATCTCTGACACTCCTCCCAGGAAGCCACCCCCCCAGACCCCCCAGTGCTCTTGGCTCGTTTCCCAGACGGGGCTACCCACCTTTCTTCTTCTCCGGGAGCTGGCGCTCAGCGGGCCGGCTACCCCCGGTGAGGCGGAAGGAGCCCTCCCGGGCAAAGCTGGTGCGGCTGGCATCAAAGGCAGCTGTGACCCCACACTCCTTCTCCCTCCTCTGCTTCCTCTCCAGGCAGGCAGCGAAGGCACACCCCACGGCGTGGCTCAGCCTCTCACCCTGCAGGGGCCCAGAGAAAACAGGGGAGAACCAGGGTCAGGGCGAGTCAGGGGGCCCACAGCGGCCTCTTCGGAGCCGGACGGGACCTCTGCGGCCACCACTGCATCCAGCGATGACCCCGGAGCCTTTCCTGGGAGACTGCCACTGGCCTTGAGGCAGCCTGGGAGACACTTCCAGTGGTCACCTGGCTCACTGCTCAGCCATTGCTCCTAGTTCTTCCTTCCCTTCGAGGCCTGGCAGAACCTGAGGCCTTGGGTTCCTTGAACACAGCAGTCTGGGGGGCCCCAGCCTGGACAAACAGCCCACACTCTCTCCACCGGTCGTCAAGAGGCCTGGGCTTGGGGCTGGGAGCCCTGCTGGCCACCCTCCTCTCGATGTCCCCCTCCTCTCGATGCCCCCCAGCCTGCCTCGATCCCCTCTAGAACGGGTCCCTCAGCCCGTTGCTGACCTGGGTGGCATCTGTAGTCCGGGCGAGTCTGCGGTGTTGTCCAACCATACCCCAGCCATAGTGAACAGGGGAAATGGATTATTGGGAAGTCCAATAGAGGACTTTATATTGATTCTTTTCTGGTGCTGGGGTGGGGGGGGCTAAGGGGAAGGTGAAGAGGAGAATGACCCAGGAAGCAGTGTGGCAGAGTGAACGGAGCCTCATTCAGAGGGACCTCCATTCAAATGCCCCCTCCAATGCCTGTTACCTTTGTGACCTTAGACCTCCCTCCCTAGACTTCTGTTTCCCTTCCTGTAAAATGAGAGGATTAGACTCCTTGACCTCCAAGGTTCCTTCTAGCCCTCCGGCTATCTGTGCAACCTTGGGTGAGGCCCCTCTTCTGGCCTCAGTTTACCCTATCTGAATAATGAAGGAGATGGACAAGGCCTTGGAAGGACCACTCTGGATCAGGTGTGTCTCAGGGAAAAATCTAGGGTAGAGGGTCTGGGCCATGCTCAGTGGGGTGGGCTAAAGTCTGACATTTGGGGCTTTTTTTTTTGCCTGGCACTCAAAGCCTTCTGCTGTCTGTCCCTATTCTATTTCCCATACTGCTTTTCCCCCTACACTCTCTTCCAGTGAAACTGGAATTTTGCTCCCCAAAAGAGCACTGTGTGTTCCCATCGTGGCTCACACGGTTCTCTCTGGCCTGCCAGGAATGTTGCCCGCTCCACACTCCATCCCCCATCCCCCATCCCCTCAACCTCAGCTGGCTGAATCCTTTAAAGAGCAACCTAAATACAAGCATGGGTCCAGAGTGGGAAGGACCCTCCCAGGCCACTGAGCCCAGCCCCACTTTATGGAGGAGGAGACTGAGGTAGCCAGCCTCAGAGTCCCTAGTGTTTGTCCGGTTACACCTGCTCATATCTCAGCAGCCCACTAGGCTGTGAGCCCCAAGAGGGCGGGGAAGCCTTTAGAGACTTTCTATCTCTACCCCAAATCCCCCCAGCCCTGAGTCACCTAGTGCGGTCTGCACCCAGAAAATGCTTAGGCTTGGGAGATGGAGAAGCAGGGACAAGAAGGAGGCAGCCCCACCCCCCATCTGTTACGTGGGGGCTGGGGAAGCAGCGTGCAGCCAGCCAAGCCAATGCATCAATGAGGGCAAAGGCCAGGGAGCTCCTGGGCAGGAGTGGGCACCCCGCTCACACAGACGGGCACCGAGAGATTAAACGTCAAGACCAATAGATAGTCCAGTGGGGACTCCCACCCAGGCCTCTCCGCCTCTGAGGCTGGCTTGTGTGTGTCGTGATGCCACGCTGACATTTGCTGTGATACACATAGACACATACACCTAGACATAAAATGCATACATATATCCGTATTCTTGCTGTTCAGGCATTTTTCAGTCGCGTCCAACCCCTCATGACCCCATTTGGGGTTTTCCTGGCAAAGATCCTGGAGTGGTTTGCCATTTTCCTCTCCAGCTCATTTTATAGATGAGGAAAATGAGGTCAACGAGGTTAAGTGACTCGCCCAGCGTCACGAAGCCAGTCTGAGGCTGGATTTGAACTCAGGAAGGTGAGTCTTTCCTGACTCCGGGCCTGGCACTCTATCCACCATGCCACCTAGCTGCCCCCTATAAATTTATATATACATGTATATAACATAGATTCTATATGTATACATGTATCATGCTCCCCCTATGTTATACCGTATCTCCACTCACTCGATCTATTGTAAATAATTGAAAGTGGTTAATTGGAGGAGGGGATTGGATTTTGGCAATAAGTGGTCCTTGAGCTGAGCTTTGGAGAAGCCAAAGGTTCCCAGGAATCAGAGGTGGGGATCGAGAGCCCTCCAGGCAGAAAGGGTGAGCTGCCAAAGGGGAGCTGGCCAGTCTCTCACCCCAGGGCTGACCAGAGGCTGCTGGGGCCTCATGGCAGCAGTAAAAGCCGCCCACAAGGTAGGAGGTGGGCTTCCACCTCCGTTTCCAGGCTTAACTCAGAGAATTCTCCTCCGTGCCTTTTCCATGCCAGCTAAAGGAGCCTAGTCACTGTCCCCCATACTCAGTACCTCGAACAGGTACTGTGGCATGCTCTCTCCTCTTGTAATCCCTAGCTGGGGGGGGGGGGGGGGGAACAAACATTTATTAAGCACCTACTGTGTTCCAGGCATTATGTTAAGCGCTTTACAAATATTAGCTCATTTGATCATCATAACAACAGTTGAGGAAACTGAGGCAGATAGCGGTCAAAGGACTTACTCAGCGTCACACAGCTGGTGTCTGAGGCTGGTTCCACTGTGCTACCCAGAGGCCTCCAAGGCATTGTTCAGGTCCCATCTCCTACCCAATGATGTCTTTTCTGTTCCTCCCCCTTTCCAGTTGTTAGTGCCCTTTTTCTCCAGAGAAAATTTTGTATGGTCTATATTTACTTATCTGTGCACTCATTGAGTCCCTCAAGGTAGACTGTAAGCTACTGGGGGACAGGGACTTGTGTTTTCATCTTTGTCCTTGTGTCTCCCTCCAGCAGGTAACACAGCGCCTGATATGTAGTAGGTGCTTAATAAATGTCCAGAAATTTCAACTGGGATTCCAGGGGGACCAGGTCTTTTATGGCTTCAGGGCCACTGACCGAGTCCTTGAGCGCCAGGAAGCAGTGGCATATCCAGCGTCGGGTGGTGCCATCCCTGCAAATGTAGGAGAAGGCTTTGTCTAGGTTTCGGTCGGGGGCACAGAATGAGACTTTCTCGATGGTCTGATCCACCAGCAGGTCCTGGGAAGGGGGACAGAGAAAGGTCATCAGGGCTGGAGGAACTGTCGAGCAGCAGACGCAGGGCATTTGAGCAAGAGAGGCCCTTAGAATACATGTTTTTTTAAGAACTTTTTTTTTTTTTTCAGAACAAGTGGTATGTACTCTCTAGAGCACGGGAAGCCCTTGGAACAATTTTTTAAAAAAAATATCAGGGCTGGAAGAAACTTTAGCAGCTAGAATAGAAGCCCTGCATTTTACAGGTAGAGAAACTAAGACCTAGAGGAGGAAAGAGACTTGTCCAAGGTCATAGAGCAAGCCGGGCTGAATTGGAGACCAAAGACTGTCTTACTGTCCAAGCCTCTTTCCACTAAGTAGACCAGGCTGTCCAGAGAGATACGAGACACAGGTTATCACCGGAGAGGCATGGGGAGGGAATCGGAACGGGGGGAGGGGGGTACCTTGGTTTTGTCATCCACCACACGTAGCCCATCTGCCGACACCCACAGCACAGACTTCACGGATTTCCGCCCCGTCTGGGGGAAGGAAAGGAAGACTAGGATGAGGGGAATAATGGGGATGGGGAGGGAGGGGAATGCTCTCCCAGCCTGGCTCCGGGTTGTGAGTCCTCACTCTCTCACTAAGCACTTATTAAGCACCTACTGTGTGCCAAGGACTTTGCCAGGCCCCGGGGATAAGGACAAAAGTGAGACAGCCCCTGCCCTCAAAGAGCTTACATTCTATGGCAGGAGACCACATGCGCGCACATACATACGCACATACGTGTGTATATATGCATACATATGTATGTATATCTATAGACAGCTCTAGAAAGGAACACAAAACAGATTGAGATAACAATGGGGGGAGGTGGTGCCAGGCACGGGGCAGGAGTTGGGGGGAATAGTGTCAGGGACCAGATGGCGACTGAGCTGTGTCTTTAAAGAAGCCAGGCGTGCTAATCAGGGATTCTCACTCACCGCCTTCAGTTTCTTCACGGCATCTTCACACACATGCATGCCTCGAGACTCTTCCACCTCGACATGACCAAGGTACTGGGGGAGGGAGGAAGAGGGCCAGGGTGGTACCTCCAGCACGCACCGTCTCAGTTCCTGTCTCCCCAGTCCCCTATCCCCTGCTGGTCCATCCTGCCTCTCACCTCTCCCTCTCTGTTTTCTCATCATCTTCCTCTTCACCTCTCTGTTCCTCCCCATGCCCCACCTCTTCATGGGCTGGGCTTGGAGCCCGGCTTTCAATTCTACCTGAGATTCTAACTAGCTATATGACCCTGGGTGGGTGGATTAACTGCATTTCACCTCAGTTTCCTCATTTGTAAAATGGGGATAATAATAACACTCCCGATCTCACAAAGCTATTGTGAGGATCAAGTGAGATGAAGTATGTAAAACACTTTGCAAAGCTTAATGAGCTATGCAAATATCATGTAGAGCAATCATCCCCATCTCTCCATCCCTTCATCCCTCCTGCCTCCATTCCTTCATTCCTCATCTCTCCATTCCCATCTTCCATCTCTCCTCTCCATCCCTTCATCCCCATCTCTTCATTCTCATCTATTTTCCACCTCTTTTCTCTCCACTTCTTCATTCTTCTTCTCTCCATCTCCAACTCTCCATTCCTTCATCCCCATCCCTCCATCCCTTTATCCCCATCCCTTCATCCCTCCAGCCTCCATCCCTATCTCTCCATCCCTTTATCCCTCCTGCTTCCATTCCTTCATTCCTCCTCTCTCCATCCCTCCATCCCCATCTCTCCATCCTCCATTCCCCACACCCCCAGTCTTTTATCTCTCCCCCATCCTTTATTTCTTCATCCCTTCATCTCCCATCTCCTCAGTCCTTTCATCCCCCATCCCTTCGTCCCTCATCTTATCCTGGACATAACCTCAAGCTGGGTTGCAGATTGTCAGAGCTAGCAAGGACCCTGGAGTCATCCAGCCTAATCCCCTTGTTTTACATATGGGGAAACTGAGCTCTAACAGTGAGAGAGAGAATTTGAGTAGGGCCTGACCCACACAGGACAGGGACTGACCATTGCTCTCCCAACTCCCCTGGGAGCCCAGAGCTCTTGCCCAGCAGATGTTCCCAGGGCCCCGCCCTGGTGCCCCCCACTCTCACCCTGACTGGGAAGCTGCACTTGCCCTTCCGAACGGCATCCTCATCGGCCTGCCATTGGTGCGGGCGGGAAGCCTCGGGGACGTAGGCAGGCTTTCTGCGCCGTAGGCTCTGACGCAGCTTGTTCATGGTGCCAGCGCCGTCTGGGGGCAAGGAGGGTCCTCAGTGTCAGGGGTCAGGGGTTGGAGCATCAGTTTTGGTGAAATGGGGGGATAGTGATTGTGGGGGGTCTTAGTTCTGGGCATGTGGCTTCCTGTGGTTGCATCTGCCCAAGGACCACGGAGGAGGCAGCTGAGAGGCTCAGATACCATATGCATCATATCTACTCCTGACGGGTCACTAGCCTTCCCCAGGCAGGGTGCAAGGTTTTCCATGGACTATAGACTTTGCCTCCCTCCCAGCTCCCTTCTAAGACACCTCCCTCAGTCTCCCTGGCAGCCATGGGATTTCCCCAAGCCCTGCTCCCCATTAGACTCTGTTGCACTCACTCACCGGGCTCCGTCCTGAAGGTTTGGGGGGGCCCCAGGGCCAGGCGAGGAGGGGCTGAGGACAAACGCTGATCGGCCCGCCTGGGCCTTTCCTGCCCAGACACAGGACCAAGCCGTGAGGGCCCGGGGTTCCCCTATCTCACGGGGCTCCCCTTGCCTGGAACACACTAACCCCTGCTCCACCTCTGTGACCTATGGCATAGGCCCCTGTAAGGGACCAAGGAGGCCTGCCCCTTTTGCCTTGGCCTGCCTGACTCCTGCCCTGGTTGCTATAGCAACAGTTACCAGGGAGACCATCCCATGGTTATGAGGCCCCAGGAATGAGGGGGTAGGGGGGTGCTGTACCCTCCTAGTTACCCCAGTTATCTCCCAGGGACATCCCTTTTCATGGGCCTTGCTGACAGTGGCCCATTTAGCTTATATCTTAGATAGGGTATGGGCCCAGAAATGAGCATGGCTCAGCCCCTTAGGGGAAAAGAAGGTGCTGGGAGCTTTGGGGGTACAGAGGAAAAGCCTAGGTCTGTTTCAACTAAGACACACCCTGAGCGAGACAGACACTGTCCCAGGGGGCCAGCCACACACAGACTGGGTGACAGAGCTGCAATCCCACAGGCACCCATAGTCCCACACAGACAGGCAGTCACACAAACCCAGCACACAGACACGCTCAGAGGCCTGTAAGCTACAACCACCCCGACACACAGCCTTAGCCATTAGCCACACATGATTGCAGACCCACAAACATACAGGCATAGACTCCCACCAGCAGAACATAGACAGTCACAGAAATCTACAATGATAGCGGCAGAGGATACAAGATCACACATGATCCCTCACACACAGGCCCAGGGAGAGATCACCAAACCCACATAGGTACAGACACCATCCCAGCCACACAAGCACATAACAACAGCCACAGAAGACACACACACACAACCGGCAAAGTCACAACCTGTCTCACAGCCAAACACACACACAGAGGCACAGACACACAAGTGCCCCCACAGACACACGAGTCCCCTAACCTATCTGGAAGTCATACCACACACACACACACACACACACACACACACACACACACCAGGACGATCACACAGGGACACCCAAGAGCAGGCAGGGGCATCCATCCTGCACAGCTGGCTCTGAGGGCAGGGGGCTAGTGATGCTAAAGGTGACAGGTGACAGGGAGATGCCTCTGGTCCCCCCTCTCCATGGGCCTCCTGGGTCGGGTCGGGTCGGATCGGACCGGATGGGGGCGGGGGGAGGCAGGCCTGCATTGTCCGCGGGCAGGGCCCTTAGGGAGTCGCCTTCACAACAGCTGGGCTGAAGCCGAGGGCAGCCCGGGTGGGGACAAAGGGGCGGGGGCTGGACGGGGCGGGGGCGCTGTCTTTGCGAAGCCCCCTCCCATCCCCGGGCCTCCTCGCAGAACCCCAGTCCTCGAGTCTCCCCTTCTCCGAGTCCTCCTCGGGGTCCCTTCATTCCTGGCTCCCCCCATCTCATCCCATCCCATCCCACCCCATCCCACCCCACCCCATCCCATCCCAACTCATCCCATCCCATCTCGGCCCAGCCCCACCACGCAGGCCGCTTACTGCGCTCGCTCCGCTCCTCTCGGGGGCTGCCGCCGCACTCCGGGACATCCAGGGGCCCCGGCGCCCCCGCCTCCCGCGGACCCCGGCGGGCCCGGCTTCCCTCCAACCCCGGCCCGGCCCCGGGACAGCTCTGCAGCAGCGGCGCCGACTGACGGAGTCCGGGCACAGGGACGGAGGCCGGGGGATGGTGGGGGCCGCACACGCACGCGCCTGCTCGGCTCCCGGGAGGATTCCATTGGGGGGGCCACCCCCCCTCGCCCCAGCCCCGACTCCCCCTCACAGCGCCCCCTTCGCCCTCAAAACCCCGCCCCCGTCCCCGCCCATTGGCCCGCCGCCCGCTCCATATGCAAAAGAAGACCTAGCCCTCCCGCCGCCACGTCCGACCCAGCCGCCGGGCCACGCCCCGTGCCCCCCACATTGGCCCGCTGCCCGCTCAATATCCCCAACGGAGCCCACCCCCCCCCACTGGCCCACAGCCCACTCAGTACGTAAAAGACACCGCCCATTGGCCCAGCGCCTGCTCAATATGCAAAACAGTCCCTCCTCCCCCTGCGCTCCTAGACCCCGCCCTGGGCCGCCCCCCGAAAATGTTTGTCAGTAACAGTTGCTTCTTCCAGGCCTTGCCCAGCCAATCCCCGGGTTCCGCTCCATGGTGCCCTTTGACTCCAGGACTCCTCAATCGGGAAGCCCACAATAGCTTCTCTTGTCCACCCTCTAACCCCGAGCCCCACAACTTGGGGTGGGGGGCGGGAGATTTGAGGACACATTTTTAGATGGCGGGGTGGATCAGGGTTCTGGGAATCTTTCTGGCCAAGCCTGTTTTTAGGGCCCTCACCTGCTCCTGCAGCCCCTCGGTGCTTGGGGTAACCTTCGTTGCGGAGGAGTATGTCTGGGAAAGGCAACACAGCCTTTGGGAGGTGGGTGGGGTTGTTTGCGGCAGCTCCGGGCCCCCCTTATCCTGTGGGCTTGGCAACTGCTGCCAGGCCTCAGCATTAAGATCCATTAGCAGGCTGGTCTGTTCAACCAAGCTAGCTTCCTTTGGGCAACAGTGAACAGAGAAGTGACCCTGCCTTAGACGACTCTCATTACACCCCCAACCCTCTTCGTCTTCTCTAGTCCCCAGGGCCCAGCTGTGCCCCCTGGGTGTCCCCCAACCCTACCAGAGGAAGCTGGGATATTGGGGGGGGTTGGGGCCAGTCTGTCAGCTGGCAGAGCAGGTGGCCAGCACGTGGGGGGCAGGGAGGTTGTCCCTTTGGCAACAGATGGTTGGGGGCTTGGGCTTTTCACGACTTGGGGGGAGGGGGAGAGGCAAGCCCAGCCAGGCCATCTGCACCTGGAGTCCCCACTCCCAGAAGCCTCGCCCATCTTTTCAACCCCACTCCACCCCCAGTCCCAGAAAATGAGAAGGGGTAGGAGAGAGGGAGGGTGGTTCCCCTTTATTTAGGATATCACTGAATGCACTGCCCATTGGGCCTGAAGACAGCTGGTGGGGGTGGGAGGACCTAGGCATACAGGCCATCTGGAACTCCACTCCCTTAGATGGGGGCTGGGTTGGGGCTCAGAACTGGAGGGAGAGAGGGTAGTCAACTAAGTTCCAGAGTGTATGTGTGTGGGGGAGGTCCCTGAGGGCTCCCCCTGGCCTAGCTGGAAGTAGCTGGAAGCCCTGTGGACCAGCAGAGACAGATGAGTCTCAGATCTAGTAAGGGGCTCCCTGGAGGTCTCTGGGAGCTCTTGGGGTGGTCCCAAGGTGAGTCACTGAAAAGACCCTGAGGGCTCCTGCATCAGGTCCTTGGGTCCTGGAGTGAGGGCTGGGGACTGATTCCTGGAGGGCCAGAGTTAGCCTGAGGGGCGGGGAGCCCAGTAATGCTCATAGACCTCATGGAACAAGTCCCCACAGGGGATGTTGGCCCCGAGTCGGGCACAGGCCAGGAAAGCCCCAGCCAGCTTTCGGTGAAGGGCGTAGGTCTCCTCCGGTGGGGGGCACAGCCGATGGCGAAGCATTATGGGGACCAGATCCTGCACTCGGCGTGCCGTGTCCCCTGCCCCAAAATCATAGGGGCCAGCACTGGCAAAGGGCTCCCCTAGGATCATGACCGCTTCCACATGGGCCTCTGAGAATGCCTGGAGGAGTGGAAGAGAAGAGTTAGGAAGGCTTTGGGGGGCCAGGCACCTGACCCGCCCCCACCTCTCCCAATTACCCTCACCTTGGTTTCCAAACCCGTCAAGAACTTCAGGTCTTGGGATTTCTTTAGGACCCGAGCCCGGTCACCCTCTGCAGCAGCCTTTACCACCTGGGGATTTGGAAAGAATGACCCAAGCACAGTCAGAGGGGTCAGGACTGGGGCAAGGGGGGGGGGGCGCTCTGCTCTCTCTGGGCAGATTATACCTGGCTTCTGAGCCCCTCACTGGAGACACCTTCCCTTCCCCTCCTCCAGGGGTCTTTCCTTCAGGAGGGCCTGAGGGTTACCCTCCTCTCCATAGGGCACTGCCCCTGCTGACCTCCTCTGGCTTCCCAGGGGAGAACCCAATCTAACCATGGCTCCTCTCCCAGTCTTCCCTGCTTTTGGAGGGCTAGGGAGAGGGGAGCAGGGAAGCAGCTGGTCTCCAGCCAGATTGCCCAAATTCCAGGAGAGATCAGAGATAAGTGATCCAGGACAGAGTGCCTTAGAGGTAATCACTCCAACCCCCTCATCTTGCAGAGGAGGAAACGGAGGCCCAGGGAAGTGAAGGGACTTGGCCAAGGTCATTCAGGCAGGAAAGCCTCAGAAGGGGGATCTGACTTGAATCTGTACTTCTCCCCCTGCCCCCTTCTAGAGAGCCAGAACTGCATTTCAGAGGTGGGGAAGGGCCTCAGTGTTAGCTGGTCCCTGGCCAGACAGGCACCCATAGGAACCACGTGGGGGTGGGGGGAGCAACTCTATTCTTATCTGCACCCCCTCTCCTTCTCCACAGCCACCCCGTTCAGCCCGACCCACACCCCCAAGCGTCACGCTTAGAGCTCATGATTTAGCCTCCCACTTTGCTGAGAAAATGAAGGCCATCTGACGGGAACTGCCTTCACTGCCCTCCCGTGGCCTCCTCCACACTCCTTGGCTCCCAGCACCCACGGCTTCCCTCTGCCCACAGACAGAGTGCATCATCCCTGCTCTGCAGGGGGGCTCATCCCCTGCCAGCCTGGGGCAAGGCACGCGCCACTGGGAGACCGGCCCTGGGCTCCAATCCGAGCTCTGCCACTGGGTCCTGGCAGGGCCAGTGCGGCATGTCACACATGAAGATGACACAGAACAGGAAGGCAGAGGACCTGGGTTCAAATTCCAGCTGGGCCACCCACATATATCAAGTCCTGTCGCCTTTCTGTGCCTCAGTTTCCCCATCTATAAAACGAGGAGTCTCGATTAAATGACAGCCTCCAAGGTCCCTTCCAGCCCTGACGCTGTCATCCTTCTGCCCCATCTCTCTTCGGGATAATGTCTGCCACTGCAGTCCACACCACCCTCCCCACTCTCTGCTGCTGCTGTCGAGTCATATCTGACTCTTTGTGACTCCATTGGGGGTTTTCTTGGCAGAGATACTGGGGTGGTTGGCCATTTCCTTCTCCAGCTCATTATACAGATGAGGAGACTGAGGCAAACAGGGTGAAGTGACTTGCCCAGGGTCACACAGCTAGGAAGCATCTGAGGGCAGATTTGAACCCTGTAGGCCAGAGTTCTGTGCACTATGGCGCCCCCTGGCTTACAACCCTTACAACAGCTCTGCTCAGGCCCCTGCAACCTAATCTGGCTTTCTCCCTGGCTGTTCTACTGAACATGCTGTGACCAGGGCCACCAAGGAGCCCTTAGCCACCCAAACCTCTTGGTCATTGGCCTCTGCCCACCGTGCCAACCACCCCCAGCTTCTCTCCTTCTGGACGCTCTCCCCCAGGGCTTCCCAGTAGGCGCTTAATGAATGCATACTTTGAGTTCAGACCTTGGTTTCTGGTGGGCCTTCAGGTCAGTGTCTCTTCAGATCCTGGGCTGTGCCCTCTTAACCCACCCCTTGCCAATTCCTAGGACTTCAGACTCTGCCCTCTATGCACATGTCTCTGGGAGACTCTCGAACCACGTCCTCTCTCTCCCCCTGTGGACGTCTGGATAGCACTTCAAAAACCCAACATGACCACCTCTCCCCCCAATGCCGGCAAGAACCACAAAGGACGGAGGCTGTCCCTTCCATAAGGCATGGAGTAGGGAAGGTGTGGCAGGGAGAACTCCCACCACCTCTGCTCAAGGTGCACGTGGATCTGCCTCATGGAAGACAGGAGCGAGGGGCCTGAGGGCATTCTCCAGGTCACAGGGATCCATAAAGAACAGTTACAGTGTGGAGACAGGCAAGGACACCCTCTGCCAGGGGCGGGAAGAATGCTGCACCAGGGAAGGGGCTGAGCAGTCACATGCCAAGGGACGAGCTTGGAAGCTGGCTCCAGGCCTCGCCCCATGAGGCGGCCCTGGCCAGGCCTCCAAGGCTGCAGGTGCCATCTGACTGTCCCAAAGGAAGGAGCAGAGGAGGAGGGGGGCGGGTTTTTTGGGGGGGGGGGGGGTGGATCCTTGTTGAGGCCCTGCGAGGTAGTTGTTCATCAGTCTGATAACCACAAGAGAGAGGTCCAGCGTCTGAGATTCAAGATCTGTCTGAGAAGAGGGGAAGCCTTGTTGGATTGGGTGACCGCTGCCCACCTCGGGTAATTCATCTGGGCACAGAGTATAGAGTAGCAGAAAGGCTGGGAGCTCTTTGGGGCACAGGTAGTGTCCTCATCACTGGCCAGAAGGAGTGAGCGCCCGGTGGAGAAGATGAAAGCTTGGTGGCTTTCCAGACCATGGCTTATAAAAAGCAAGGCCAAGCTTTGGGCTGAGGGGACAGTGGTCTGTTCTCTGTCACCTTGGTGCCAGGGTATCCCCGCCCCTCCTGGCAGTGTCACCCAGGGCTCTCTCCTGGGCCCTCCTCTCTCAGTGACACGTTCTCAGCTCCACGGGTTTCCAGGGTCATCTCTAGGTACATGACTTCCAAGTCCACCTGGATCCTCTTCTCTCCCCTAAGCCCCAGTGCCACATCACCAGGACCGGCAGGACCACTGCCCCTGGATGCATCCTGGGCACCCCAAGTCAAGCGGCTGCAGACAGCACTCCATCCCTCATCTCTGCCCCCTTCTTTCTGCTGGCCTTGTCACCTCTCCAGCTCGCTTCTTGCCTGAAGTTAGTGTGTCTCCTACCCGGCTTCCCTGCTCCCAGGCTCTCCCCTCCCCAGACTGACCTCCACACAAGCTAGCCCCGATTCCCGCGCCCAAAGCAGAGCTCTCGTTTGTGTGAGAATCGTTAGTGGCTCCCTGCTTCTTGTTTCTGAGACAGACCATCCCTTCCCCGCTTTGGCCCCCGAGGCCTTCCCCACCTGGCTCCGGCCTGGTGCTGTTCCTGAAGATGCTGTGATTTGGAGCAGCTCCCACTGGACGCAGACCTGCCATCTCTGCCCTCCACGCCTCCCTCCAAAGGAAGCCGCAGGTGCCCCCGCTTCCAGAAGGCCTTTATTAACCCCCAGGAGCTTGGAGCTCTCAATCATCAAGAAATGGTTTTGGCAGCAGATGGCCCAGTGGAGAGAGTGCTGGGCCTTGAGGTACAAAGATGTGGGTTCAAATCCTCCTGTCTCAAACACTTACTGGCTGTGTGACCCTGGGCAGGTCACTTTATCTCTCTCAGCTTCAGTTTCCCCAACTGTAAATTGGGGTTCCAAAAGCACCTCCCTCACAGGATCACATGAGATTATATTTATAAAAGGTGCTTAGAAGAGAGCCTGGCATACAGTAGGTGCCACATAAATGCTTGTTCCCTTCCCTTCCCTCACCTACCTCCCTAGGCTAGTGCGAAGATCAAGTTCAATCATATTTATAAAGTACTTTGTGAACCTTTAAGAGCCTCGGGATTGCCGTCCCATCCTTTGGCATTGCCCCTATTGATCTGCTCTGGCTTCCAAAGAGGGATCCCTGCTCTTGGGCGGCCAGGGAAACAGCCCACCCCCAGCCAGACTGCCCAAAGTCATCATTAATCTACATTCATTTTACAGAGGAGGAAACTGAGGCCCATCAAGCCTAAATACTAGCCTCTGCTTCTCTTACTTACTTATCTGTCTCCCCCCAGCAGCATGTAAGCTCTTGGAAGGCTCTTACACTCCCAGTGCCTAGCACAGGGCCAGACACACAGCAGTTGCTGAACTCAATGTCCCTAATAAGGGATTCCTGGAGCAAACAGAATTAAAGGGGCCAGAATCTGGAAAGGAAGGGGGTGAGGTAGGGAAGAAACATTCGGTACTGCCCCACGATCATCTCCAGATGTCACAGAGAGAAGCTACCATGTGGAGACACCCAGAATTTCAGAGGAGACAAAATCCAGGAAAGATGCCCGCAACAGAACACTTGCCCTCAGATTTCCAGGCCCAGATGCCTCCAGGAAAGCTAATGAGCGAGGTGAGCCAGTGATCCAAAAACGGGATGCAAAGGGGAGCCCTTTGAATGGACTTCAGGTCCGGGGGTTAGAGCTCAGGAACAGAAGAGGTGGGTAGAGGGACCATCAGAGAGTGACAGGAAACCCAGAAAAGAGGTGGAACAGGGTGGAGGGCATTTGGGCCCAGAGCCAAGGAGGTAGAAAAAACAGCTGTGCTGCAGACCACCCGAGGAGAAAGGGGAGGCTGAGGCAAGTTCAGCACAAATCTGGTGCTGAGGCCTGAGAGGGCCGGGACAGGGGACTTCAATGAGCCAGAGATCTGCAAGGGCATTCTCGCCGTCAAAAACAAGGCAGCAGTAACTCCTTTCCTGGCCTTGACAAGGACTCCCTTCTGGAAAAGGTGGAGGCAGCCTTAGGGAGGATCTGGTTGCTGGGTGGACATGACGGGAACCTGCGGGAGGGTCAGGGGAAGGACTAGGGGAAGGCCCACTCCACCACACAGGATTTTTTTTTTTTGCGCTAGGCAATGGGGTTAAGTGACTTGCCCAGGGTCACACAGCTAGTAAGTGATATATGTCTGAGGCCAAATTTGAACTCAGGTCCTCCTGAATTCAGGGCTAGTGCTTTATCCAATGCACCACCTAGCTGCTCCCCCCACCACACAGGTTTTGAGAGAGAATGGGAAAGCAGAACATGGGGTGCCTCCTGGACGAGCAGAGATCAAGGTTCAGGGAAAGGACAGGAAGCATCTCGTGGCCCATGACTCTGCGGAGGGACAGCAATCTCTCAGGAATGGACTTCTGGAGACACAAAGAGAAGCAAGGCCAATGAGGCCAAGAGAGCCATGGCTAAAGAGAACCCCATAGCCCCGTCAGAAACCTACGGAAAAAGTGAGATTGTAAAGAGAAGACGGATTCCCAATAGAAAAGTGCGCCAAGGATTTGAGCAAAGGGATGTCCAAAGAAGAGCTGTAGCTATTGTTAAGAGCAAACCAAAACAAGCCGTGGGCTCTACCGCACCTTTGTCAGTCGGTGGTGGAGGGGCTGTGGCAAGATGGGTGCACCGGTGCATTGTTGGTGGAGCTGTAACTCATGAGGTACAACCCTTCTGAAAAGCAATCTGGAATTATGTAATTAAAGTGACTAAAATGTCCATAGGCTTTGATCCAGAGGTTCTTCTGCTACGTCAAAAACCAGGCGCCACGGATACCACTGAGAGGAGAGCTCTTCAGGGTAAATATGGTCAAAGAAAAAGTCACTGCCATTGACTTGGGAATGGCTAAACAAGCTGGTCTGTGAAGATGATGGAGTACGTCACTTCTGTGAAGAAGTGACGACGAGATGAACATGGAGAAGCCTGGAAACGCTACCATGAACTGATGCAGAGTGAAGGGAGCACAGCTGCAAAGACCACCCCCCACAAAGCCACCCAAATGAACTGTTTCCAAATGAGAACGAGCTGGCCCGGCTGCGAAGGTGAGCTCGGAGGAGCACTGCCGGCCCGGCCGCCTGGGCCAAAGGCAGGGTGAGAGGATGCAGAACGCTGCATAGCGTTGTTCGCGAGAACAGACTGCCCCCCCCCCCCCCCCCGCCCCGCCCCAGTCTGAAAGAGTTTTAGAAAGAATGCATGAGCTTGCTTGGTGAAGGGGGTGTGGCTCTTTCTCTCCAGGCTCGGGATTCTTAGCCACATGGCTAAGAGAAGCCACCCAGGGGGCAACATGAAAGCAAAGTCGATGGAGAGGGAATGGGAAATGCAGATGTTCAGCAGAATTTGGACAAAGCCAAAACACAAGCTTGGGTGGGCCCACCTCCCAAGTCCTGCATGTGGTCACCCCAAAACAAGAATGACTTGGGCAGACCCAGGACCCAGGGGAGCTCAAAACACTTTGTAAGTATCTCTAGCATTCTTAGAGAGTGAGTGGGGTCCAGTGACATTCTGGGTGTGGACAACCTTTGATCATATAGGATTGGATTTAAAGAATATGACAATTTGTCCAAATAATATGATAAATCATTTTTCCTACAATGTTAGATTTTTTTAGAGGTCTCTATTGATTTTGCTGACTTTTTTCCCTCTTCTTACTCCTTCTTTGGGAGGGGGACAGGGGAGTGAAGTGGTCACACCCTTGCCTTGGAAGACTATTTTTTCAGCCGGGTGGAGACAACAGTAGTCTCGGCACAGGTGATGATTCAGGCCTGAAATGAGCAATGACTGTAAGTGGAAAGAACAGGATGGATGTGAGTGACATGGTGGAGGAAGGATGGATACCATGTGGCAACTGACTGGGTTAGAGGTGAATGAGGGCAAGGAGTCAAAGAAGACCACCATGAAATTTCAAACCGAGTGAAGGTCTGGAAGGAGAGGGTGCATGGAGGAGGGGCGGGCTTAGGAGGGAAGAGAAGGAGGATGAGTCCTCCATTGGGAATGGGACATCCAGGTGAAGATGCACTGGAGGAAGGTGGGGAGACCAGAGCTAGAACCTGAGATCTGGGAACCATCTACATGGAGATGATGCCTGAGCCCAGGGCAGCTGAGAAGATCACCAGGAGGGGCAGCCCTAAGGGTCATGGAGGACGCCCACAGGCGCGGACCAGGGCAATGGATCTGGCAAAGGAGATGGAGGAGTGGCTGGGGGTGGGGTGGCCAGGGCTGCAGCGTTTTCTAGGACAGGGCAGAGGTCTGTGAGCATGAGGGCATAGGATTCCAGAGGGCCCAAGAGAGGGAAGGCCTGAGCAGGCTGGGAGCAGGAGGCGAGTGGCTGAAGGGGATGGAAGGGCAAGGGGTCAGCAGGGGAGGCTGTGGTATACTAGCACTGCGTGGACCAGTCGGGTTCCCACCCTCAAGAACAAGGCGGGGATGGGAAGGAAAGCTAAGGACGACAAGGTGGGAAAAGCAGAGACCCCAAGCAGGGATGGCCTGGGCCTGGCTGGGGAGGCGGCTTGGGCCGTTCCATCTCCTGTTGTGTCTGTTCCCTCTGTCGAGGAGAAGGATCTTTGGGTGGAAAAGGACGGAATGAAAACGGGCAAGAAGAGTCAGGTCACCGGGCCCACGTGATCCGCACCAGCAGGAAATGGAGGGGGTGGCAGATGGGATGGCCGAGGCACTGTGAGTGACTTGCGAGAGAGGGACCAGAGGACTGGAGAAGGGCAAACACAAATGTGAAAACAGACAAAGGATGGAGGCCGCTAACTACCCTGGAAGTGCCAGAATCACGTAGTGCCAAGGTCACCTGCGTCATTCTAACAGAGAAGATGGCGTGCGCTTGTGGCCAGCCTGGATGATAGGAGATCCAGGACTGGCTGGGCAGCAATGTGGAACAGAGGAAGCCCGGGGGTCTGGGCTTGGCCCGGGCCAGTCAGCACCTGAATCAGTTCTTTGGATAGAGGCAGGAGGGGACCACTAACCCTTGGTGGTGGTGACTGGGCTCAAATCTCACCTGTTACTTACTACTTATGTGACCCTGGGCAGTTAATTAACCTGTCAGCCTCAGTTTCCTCTTCTGTAAAATCTATTTACTGTTTCCAGTTTTTCTGTCTCTTATCTTCTTTGTTGTCTCCCCATTGTGCTGTGAGCACACCCAGGACACATCGGCGCCTTCTACAGAGAGGAGAGATTAGCCCTGGTACAGGCAAGCTCAGGGGGCAGCACCCGGATGCAGGGTTTGGCTCAACATAACAAGACTTTCTAACAATCACAACGGCCACCTAGGGAGGTGTCCATGCCCAGGCTGTGCCCATCTTGGGGGGTCTGTGCTGAAGGGCAGACTGACCAAGATGATTCGGGCAGGAAGCACCTGACGGGGAAAGCCAGCAGGCCCTCCACCGAAGCATCTGAACCTCACCTCGATGTAGTGGTCTGTGAACTCTGACCCAAACTCCCGGCTTGCCCCAAAGTCCAGCAGGGTCACCTATGGGGGCAGAAGCAGAGGCCAGGGGTTGATCAATGACATGGGCCCCAGTGCCCTCTTCCCACCTGGGTGAGCCAGTCTTGAGACACTCACCTTGTGGCTCGAGAGATCATACAGGAAGTTGGCCCAGTTGGGGTCCGTCTGCATGAAGCGGAACTCAAAGAGCTCCTGAAGGCAGAGCCGCAGGAGCTCCCGGCAGATCTGGGGGCCGAGATGGGGAGGGGGTGACCCCGCCTTGTGGTTACCCCCCATCTCTGCCAGACTCACACAGCCCCTCCTCCCTCAGGGGGTCCCAGAGCTGACCATTGCCAAGGACCTTAAACGAGATGTCCGCAGGCCCACAGGGTTCAGTGGTTCTCCCTTGGTCTCCCTTACCTGGTTCCGCACATCTTGGCTCAGGCCCTGGCACTGGTCCAGGGGCACCCCGCTGGCTAGCTCCATGGCCAACACCCGACCTGTGCTCAGCTCCTCGATCACAGCGGGCACGCGGAAGAAACGGTCCCCTTCCAGGAGCTGCCTGTGGGTCACAGGGCCAGGAGGTGGGAAGAGGAAGGGGCCTGCTCTCCTCTAAGATGCTGTGTGACCTGGGCAAGGACCTCCCTCCCTGGTAAAGTAAGGGTTTAGACAGGAGGCTTGGTGATCTCCAGCTCTACCCGCAGCGACCTGGCAGACAGAGCCCGGGCTCTGCTTCTTCACCCCCGGGTGCCTTACTTCTAGGCTGAGGACTCTCCCAATCACTCCCTCAGGAGCCAAGGCCTGCTCTCTGCACTTGACGTGTGTGTCTTATCTGGCTTCCTCCCAACAGAATGAAAGCTTCTTGAGGCCAGGGCCCAGGACGGTGCCTGGGATTTCCTGGGGCACCAGCCTTGAGGTCACAGTCTTAGACTCACCCCGGGCATGGGAGGGTGAAATCTAGGCCTTTCTGGTCCTGTACCCAGCTCACAGTAAGAGCTAGAGGCCAGCCCCTGCCCACTCCTCTGCAGGGGGGCGGTCCTGGGGCATGGGGCACTGCAGGGAACATCCGGCTTGACATACTGAGAAGCTTTACTGGTTTTTTCTCTTTTTTCCTTCAAAATCTATTCTTTGTTCTATGTTCTATGATCTGACCCTCTGGGAAGGAAGATGGGAGGAATACTGGAGAAATTCTGGCTCTCTTACCCACCCAGATGTGTGGACTAAACCAGCTCAAGAGTCAGCAGGTCCTGGATTTGAATTTTGCCTGAAGCACCTATTGACTGAAGTTGCCCAGGGTTCTGCCCTTTGGATGGACTCATGTACATCCTAGAGACGGTGCCTCTAGGACTAAATCTGGGATCCTCTGAGTGAATCCCTCACACGTGACCTCCCATCTCTGGGCTTCCCTCCTCTCCCCTCTAAAACAGTGAGTGTGCTGGCCCCTCCCTGGCCGAGGTCCCCTCTCACAGCCCCCAACCCCAGGAGGTCAGTGCCAGGGACAACCTTGAGACCTCAGTCCTCTGGCTCATGTCCACTTCAGGTCTGTTCTGACCGTCAGGACCCCTCTGCTATTTCTGCCCACTGTTCTCTGGGGTGAAACAGGACGAGGCTCAGCACCCCCAAAGGGCTGTGATCATGCCCTTCCTGAGCCTTCTCTCCTCCAACTGTTCCTCAGGTGACACAGACTCAAGGCCCCTCCTGTCCTGGCTGCCCTGCCCTGGGCACTGTCCAGCTTAGCAATGTCCCTAAGTGGGCACAGTGAGCCAGACAGATGTGGAACAGATGAGGGGCCCCCTGGTTCTTGGAAGCTCTGGTGCGTGCGTGTGTGCGTGCACAGGCCTCGCCTGCCACTGCCCGGCCTGGACAGGGTATGGGGCCACAGTGGGGGAGGGATGCCCAGTCAGGGCTCAGGCAGCACCCAAAGCCCGCTGCTCACCTGAAGGTGCGGGCACAGGCAGCCTCCCGGCGATAATCACACTCCCACGCCAGCTCCTGCTGCAAGGCCTGGAGACTCTGCTCAGCAAAGAGGCCTGTGAGGAAGGGCATGACAACCAGCCTGTGCCAGGCCTTAAAGTGGTGCAAAGCGCTTTACAATGACCTCATGGAGCCGGGAGGGAGGTGCTATTATCATCCCCATTTTACAGATGAGGAAACCGAGACTGAGGGTCGTGTCAAAGGCAGGATATGAATCAAGTCTAGAAATCTATCCTCTGGGGGGCCAAGGATTCCGAGGGCTTCAGGTCCCCCTCCCCCCAGGCTCACCTTCGGGCAAAGTCACACTCATCTTCAACACGGCCAGTAGATTCTCCACGTCACTCTGGATGCTCTGGGCCACACCTGGGTACTGTGGGGAAGGGGAACATGTGCCCCTGGGACACTTGACTGCTTCAGGACCAGATGCCTTAGCTCCCCCGCCTGGCCCTGTGACTTACCTGGATCTTCACAGCCACCTCGGTCCCATCTTGCAGGACACCCTGGTGGACCTGACCAATGGAGGCTGCGGCAAAGGGCTTCTCTTCCAGGGAGGCCATCTTGGTCTGCCAGTTCCTGCCCAGTTCTTCCTCCAGGACTCTCTGCAGGTAAGGCAGGCCACTGGGGAGTCAGGCAGGCAGCCCTGGCACCACCCCTTGGGAGCTGTCCAAGGCAGCACCCCAGCCACTCACCATCATCTGCCATCGGGGCATGAAGTCAGCGCTCTGCCGGACCCTCTCAAAGATGCGCTGCAGCTGGGGGCTGATGAAGCTGTTGTCTGGCGACGGCAGGGAGGGGCGAGAGAGTCAGGGAGGGAGGAGCCCGAGGGGCTAGAGTTGAAGGGCTCAAGAGTGTGTCCAGGGCCCTGGAGACAGGGCTCAGTATCTGGGAGGGTGAGGGGCTATCTTAGGACTGGGCTAACTGGAGGGGCCTGGGGCTTAGGAAGAGGGCCGGGGGTCCATACCCTGGATGCTTAACATCTGGCCAACCTTGAGTGCTGCGCCTCGAACTGTGCACAATGTCTTCACTATCCGCTCAGCATTGGCTTCAGAGAGGAAAGGGCTGGGGCCCAGAGCAGGGCCACCTTCTAGGGAAGGAATGGTGGGTGTGGGATGGATGGAGCGCCTGCAGCCAGGGCAGCCCAGCCCCGCCAGCCCCTCCGGATGTCCTCACTTACCCCCTTGCCGCGCCTGCCCTCCTGACAGCGACATCTTGGCCACTTCAACCAGGGTACCAAGGCTCAGGCCCACTGCCAGTCCTGGGGCAGGAGGCAGAGTTAGGTGCTGCCCTGGTCCCCAGCCCATGTCCCTCTGCTTGTCTTGTCTGTCATTAAGGCCCTCATGCCTGCTCCATCTTTCCCTTTGGCTCTGGCTGTCTCCAGCTGGCTTCCCTCCCATCATCTGTCACATCACACAATTTCAGAGCTAGAAGGGCCTTGAAGTCACAAGAAGGCCAGTGAGGGCTCTCTGCGCTGGCCCCGCTGGAAGGCCTCCCCTGGCAGCCTGGCCCACTTCTGTGCCACTCTTGCTGTTAACTACAATGCTCTTGGCAGGCATCTTGTACTCCTGCTGTCATTCTCCAAGGGGCCTCTCAAGCTGAGTCTATTTCTCTGTGTTTCAGTCACAGGCTCAAAGCTTCAAACGGGAAGGGATCTCAAGAGGCCATCTAGTCTAACCCCCTCAATTTACAGGTAAGGAAACTGAGGCCCAGAAAGGTTAAGTGATTCATCCCAGGGCACACAGGTACTAAAGGGCACAGCCTTCTCCTCATCCCCACCTTTCATGCCCCTCTGTAACCCCTGGCTTCTCTTTCTGGCTTGATTTCCCATCACCTCCCTTCATGGGCTTTATGGATCCACTTGCTCTCTCCCCAACTTCACATCCCATCTCCCACCTCCCTGCTTTTGCATAGGCTGTTGTCCACCCCTGATAACCATGACCTTCCTTCCAAGCTCACCACAGATGTTCTCTCCTATGGGAAGATGTTGCTGACCCCTCTGTTATCAGTACTGTCTCTCTCAAACTTTATCAATTCATTTCTACGGTACTTCCAAATACTTGTTGGTCAACAGATTCGACCAGTATTTATTGAGCGTCCACTGTGTGCTAGGCCAGCCCCTGCCCTGAAGTCTACTGGGGCAACACAACAGCTACATAACTAAGTCCAAAGCAGTGCCAAAGGGATTTCCAGGACAGGACCCTAATTGCTGGAAAGGTCCTCATGATCCTGTGGGAGGGAAGGGCCAAGCTGGGGCTCCTGAGGGCCAGGTGAGGAGAGAGGGATTGCCAGGAGCATGTATGTGTGTGTGTGCATGGGTCCTGCTTGGACAAAGGCTTGGAGGTGGGAGATAGAAGGTTCTGTACAGGAATCAGCTAGCTGGTCAATTTGACTGAGAAGGACACAAAAGAACACTGTAAAGAAAGATGGGGGACAGACTTTGGAAGGCTTGATTTTTTTTGTATTTGATCCTGGAGGCAACAGGAAACCGTTGCATTTTTTATTTTGGGGGGCGCAGGGATAAGGTAGAGTTTGGAAGCCTATGGAGGGTAGATGGGAGCCATTGGAGGCCAGGAGACCGACCTGCACAATGAGGAGGGCCTGGCCCAGGGCAGACATTCTATGGAGGAGACGGATGTGATGGAAATAGGACTGACAAGATTTGGCAACCAACTGGTCAGTGAGAGAGGGCGAGGAGTAGAGGCCAACTCGGGCTGTGAACCTGGGTGCCAGGAGGGACGGCAGTGCCCTCAGCAGGCAGACGGATGCTGGGATCGATGCGTGAAGACAAGGAGCTTCACTGGAGAGGTGCTGAGTCCTAGGTATAGCCTATGGTGGTGAGTGGAGGGGGGGCTTCCCTCTCCCTGGGCCTGGAGTCAGGAAGATCTGAGTCCAAATCCAGCCTAAGCTACCGGGTAGCTGGGGGACTCAGGGTGAGTCATTTAACATCTGCCTTAATTTCCTCATCTGTAAAATGGTTAACGATAACAGCACCTATCAGCCAGAGTTATAAGGAACAAATGAGCTATCTCTTTGGTGCAGGGCAGAAGCTATATAAATGTGTACTCTCCTCCCCTCAGTTAGGGAGATGGTAATAAGGATGGCCCACACTCAGATCCCAGGAGTGGAGCTCAGTTCCCTTTGCTGGATCCTCCTCCTGATCATGCCCTCTGACTCGCAGTGACCCCCAGTGCTCTGTCCTGGGCCCTCTTCTCTTCTCCCTCTAGACTACTTCACTGGGTAACCATCAGCTCCCATGGATTTAATGACCATCTGTCTCTTTGCTGATGATTCTTACATCTACCTTCCCAGCCCCAGTCTCTCTGCTGACCCCCAATCTCCCATTTCCAACTGTCTTTCAGACATCTTAAACTGGAGGTTCAGTAGACACTTCAAACTCAACGTGTCCAAAATGGAACTCATTATCTTTCCCCTTAAATCCTCCCCCTCTCCTAAGGTAATGGGAACAGAGCACCACCCTCCTCCCAGGCCCTCACGCTCCCAATCTAGGAGTCATCCAGGATTCCTCACTATCTCTCACCCCCTACCACACCCCCCTATCCCCTATCCAATCTGTAGCCAAGGCCTATGGATTTCACCTTTGTAACATCTCTTGAATATACCCCCCCCCCAATATGGTCCCCACCCTGGCGCAGGCCCTTATCATCTCACCCCTGGATAAATACAATAGCTGCTGGGGCCTCTACTGGCCTCAAGGCTCTCCCCCCTCCAATCCATCCTCATTCAGCCACCAAAGGAATTTTCTTGAAGAGCAGGTCTGTCTGATCATGTCACCCCCTACTCAATAAACTGCAATGCCTCCCTATTGCCTCCAGGAGCAAACACAAAATGTTTAAAGCCCCCTCCTCCCTTTCCAGTGTTCTTACACCCTACTTCCTATGTTCTCTTCAATCCAGTGACCCTGGCCTCCCAGCAGTTCTATGAACAAGACATTCCCATCTCTTCTTGCCTCCAGGCGTTCTCTCTGGCTGCCCCCCCCCCCCCCAGGCCTGGAACACTCCCCCTCCTCCACTACAGCTACTGACACCAAAGCTTCCTTAAATTAAGTTCCAACTAAAATCTCTCCTTCAGAAAGTCTTCCCCATCCCCTCTTCATGCCAGTGTCTTCCCTTGGTTAATTATCTATTTATTCTAGAAGGAACTTGCTTTGTATAGATTTGTTTACATGTTGTCTCCCCTGTTAGACTGTAAGCTCCTTGAGGGTAGGGACTGTCTTTTGCCTTTCTGTATCAGGGTGACTTTACATATAATACTGGACTAGCCTGGGTTGCTTGGCCCTGTTTCTCCTGGCTTTGCTTGTCTCCCTCACATGATTTCACTGTCACAAATCATGGAAGCTTGGTGCTCAAAGGGATGTGAGAAATAATGAGGTCCAACCTGTGCCTGAACAGTAATGCCTGACAAGTGATCCTCCCATCTCCTGTCCCCTTGAACACTTACAGGAATGGGAACCCTGCTACTTTCTGAGTGTTAGCCCATGACTCTCATGCTTTCATTCTCTTGGCCTGTCTTTCAGGGTCTGTGCTCTTGGAGACATCTTGCCTCCAGCTGCACAGGGTGGTACCTACCCCCAAAGTTGGCCAGGCGACTGATTCGAGAAGCAGGTACCTTTCGCTCCCGGGCACGCTCACTCAGCTGGAGAAAGGGGGGGAACTGGGGGTAGTTGACCAGTGAGGCCCGGGGAGGGGCACTGTGAGAAGGGGCTGGGGTTGAGCCAGTGGGAGCCATCAGTCAGGAGATAGCATATAGGGTACTGTAAGGGGCAAGGCTAGGGGACAGACAGTGTGGGCACAAGGGATGCCTACAGGGGCAGCGTTACCTGGGGCCTCGGCCCCACTCTGGGCCGGGCTGCTTCCCGGGCTCTCCGGATGTCTTCTTTGCTCAGCCCAGAGGCTGTGGCTGGCCCCTCACTGTTCTGAGCCCTGGCACGTGAGGCATTGTGGGGGTGCAAGGGTGAGGCTGGGGGCCACTGAGAATTCCCTCTTGAGACAGCAGTGGGGCGCAGAGCCTGGCCCAGTGTCCTGGCAGTGCCTCGGAAGCATTCAGACCACATGGCCTACGGGAGAGAGGAGAGGAGGGGTCTGAGATCTCCCCTCAATGTGACTAGGTGTCCCTCTCCTTTTCCTCTTTCTATTTTTGGGCTCAGGGGTTTTTGCCTCCCGGTCTCCTCTTTCCCTGCCCCCTTACTCTACATCTTCCTTCTGCTTTCTTCCCTCTCATATGCTGCCTTCTTTCTTCATTCTCTCTTTTCTTTGCCTTTCCTTTCTCCCTGGGGCTCTTCTCTACTGCCCCTCCCCCTCCTCAGCACCCTCCCTCTCCCCCCTCCCTTTTCTCTCTCCTCCCCGACCCCCCTTCTCTACCTCTCTGGCCCCTCTCTTTTCTACTCCCTCCCCATTTTCTCTGCCCCCTCTGCCTGGCTCCCCCTCCTCCTCTCTACCCCCTCTCCTCTCTGCCCCTCCCCCTCCTCCCCATCCCCTTTCTCTGTTCCCCCCGCCCAGCATCGTTTCCTGCCCCCCCACCCAGCCTCTTCTGCCCCCTCCTCCGTTGCTAGGCACCCACAGCTCCTCCTCGTGCAAGGCCCCCCTTCCTCCAGGGCCCGTCCGTAAATTCAGCACCGCCCCCCAACTTCCGGGAGGCCCCGCCCCTCTACTCGAGCCTGGCCAATGACAGGGCGGGCAGCCGCACTGACTGACGGGAGCCCGAGCCTCTAGAGAGGAGGGTTGGGGTGGGGCGCGCGCATGTGCTGAGGCGGGGGCGGGGCCAGGGCCTCGGGGCGAGGTTAGGGGCGTGGCTGAGCATCTCGCTGAGCACGCCCCTTCCCGTCTTCCTCTCCGCTCTAATGCCCTCTTCCCACGCTGCACACTTTCCCTCTTCCTTAACAGGCCTCTCACTTCTGTTCCCCGGTCCTGTGCAGGGCCCCCCATCTCTGCTCCCCTCCCCTTTCCTATTCACGGTCCCTCACAACTGCTCCCCCTTCCTTGCAGGTCCCCCCCCCCTCCCCCCCCCCTCTCGCATTCCCCCCCCCTCCCCCCCCCCCCCCCGCCCCCCCGCTTTCCTTCCTCTTCCCGCAGTGCAAATTTGGAGTTAGGGAGACCTGGGTGTCCATCCTGCCTCCATCACGTGATAACTGTGTGACTCTGGGCTATTTGTTTAACCTTCCTGAGCCTCAGTTTACCCAGTAAGGATTTAGTCTTTGACTTAGTTGCCCTTAGGCTCAAAGGAGATGAGGTTAAAATACTGGGCTGTTTTTTATGGGCTGTGTATAAATACAAGTTCTTATTATCTCTCCCTGACTCATCCTCCTCTCTATTCACTTCCACAGACATCCTCAGGCTTAGTTCTACCTGGGCTTCTCTCTTGATATACTTCCCTCCTCCCTCCCTCCTGCTTATCAGGTTTGAGGAAGTGGGAAGAACTTGGGGGAGGGGAGGGTGCTGTGCCCTGGATATTGATAAGAATGAGATGCAGAATCGTGGGGACCTGAGTCAGCTGGGGCATTTTAGGAAATCCGAGGTGGGGGTAGTGGGGAGAAGATTGAGGCCACCAGCTGGGAGGGCCTGGGAGAATTCCAGTTTCCACACACACAGCCAGGAGTGAGCATAGCTGACTCATCCCAGCACCTGTCATTTCTTCCTAGTCCCATTCTCCCTAGGGGGCTAGAAAATGGGGCCCCAGAAACCTCCTCCCTACTTTCAGCCTCTTTTCTTGTGACTCACTCTAGGCTGCACCTGACCCCAACCCCTCCAAGTGACTCAGTTTCAGCTGAAAGTCCCCTTGATGTTCTCATCACCCCTCACACTTCAATGTAGTGAGGCATCGATTGACCTCTGAGTCAGGTGGTGGGCTGGTGAGAAGGTACAGACATCTGGACCCAGACATCAGGAATCTCCTATTCCAGGGGAATTAGGTGCCTGTCCTTTGTCCCCAGCTCCCTCACCCCCACCACACGCTCTGTCTTGCCTTTGAAATTAACACACACACACACACACACACACACACACAGTACATGTCTTGTATGAACATTGTTACTCCCATGTTGATACTCCAGCTCTTAACACAATGTCTGATACATAGTAAGGGCTTAATAAATGCTTATTGCTTGAGTAGACTGACTTCTGACCTGGCTGAGGGACCTGTGCGTTCGGTGCCTTTAGCCTTTACGAGAATAATCATTAACTTTTGGACTTAGCTTTAAGGCTGATAAATCGCTTTCAACACATTTCACTGGAGACTCGAAACAGCTCTGTGTAATATAGACTGCAGGAATTGTTATCCTATGATAATAATGATAATGTTGCAATATTTTTCAGGCTCCATACTAGCTACTTCCCAAACGAGTAAACTGAAGTTGATTCACTCAAGAGCGTGACACACTCCATCCATCAGTCTCACAATGCCAAGGATGACATATACATATATATGAACGGATATATAATTTCTCTCCTCCCAGATACGTGACCCAACCAGAGAATAACAAAAGAGGTGTGTTTCTTACCTAGAAATTTTGTTAAGTGGCGGTTGGGCGTCCAGACCTGAAAGCTAATTATTATTAAAACTAAAGAGGATGCTTAAATTGTTATGAAGGAAAGAATGTCACTTTTAGCATATCCATTTACCTTCTTAACAGTCAGCCAATCAATCAATTAGCATTTAAGGCCCTACTAAGTACTTTATCCGAGGGGTTAAAGAGGTTGATGTCTTTTAACTCTGGAGGTCCTCCCAGTTTTCTAGGGTGGTCTCAAAGCGATTAAGGAAAGGGAATTAAAGAAGGAGGCTTATTCTGCACAAGTCAAAGAGGCATCATCCCACGGAAAGAAAAATAGCAAATACAGAACAAAATGGAGAGTCAGTTATGCTCTCCCCAAAATCCGCTTTCAACAAAAACAATGGCTAGCATTTGTTGGCAAAGTATTTATATATGTTAACTCGTTAGATCCTCACAACCCCCCTGGGAGGTCGCTGCTTTTATTATCTCCATTTTGCTGAGGCTGAGAGGTGGTCACTTTTTCCAGATTAGGACGTGGAGGGGCTAAGATGACTAATGCGGAGCACCCGGGTCTTGTACACCCCGACTCCAGTTTTCGGGCCTCCGCTACGCCACGCCCCGGATGTTTGGAAGACTCTTGGAGATACTACCGGGACTGGCCGGGTTTCGGTCTGGGCGGCTGGGGGGCGGGGCCAAGGATTTCCTCCCCCCCCCGGTGCGTCACCGCACACACGTCCAGGGGCGGGGCCCAGGGCTTCCCCGGGGAGGGGAGGAGCCGGGAGGAGGCGGGGCCTCGATTAACCCCTTGGTCGCCGCGGTCGGGCCGGAAGGAAGCGGCGGCTGTGGAGGGAGGGAAACCCGGAACCGCGGCGCCCCGGGCCGGCCACACCCCCGGCTTTAAAGGGGCCTGAGGCGGATCCCGGGCCGGGCCGGGCCGGCTGGAGCCGAGCGCAGCGGCCTGCGGGAGGGCATGCGACGCTGTCCCTGCCGGGCCCCGCCGGCCACGGAGGCGCGGAGGCGGCGGAGCCGGGGCCCAGGGTCCGAGGGGGGCGGGCTTCCCCCGCCGCGGGATTGGCCGGACGCCGCAGGGGCCCGGGGGACTCTGGACTCCGCCGGACTGCAGGGGACGCTGGACACTGCGGGGGTCCGGGCTGGGCCGGACAGAATTGGGCCCCAAGGGACACTAGACACTGCCGGGGCCCGGGGGACGCTGGACCTCGCTGGGGATCCGCGGGACGCTGAAGGCCCCCAGGGGACGCTGGACACGGCCGGGGCCAAGTGGACACCGGACGCTGCCTTGGCCAGGGATCAGCTGGACGCACAGGCTCTTGAGGCTCAGCCGCACGTCGTGGGGACCCAAGATCAGCCGGCCAGAGCCGGGCCGCCGGGGCCACTGGACACCGCCAAGGCCCGAGTGGACACTGCTGGGATCCAGGCTCAGCAGAGCAGAGCTGGGCCTCGGGGGCGGCTGGACATCGCTGAGCCCCAGGATCAGCTGGCCAGAGCCGGGCTTCTGGGGATGCTGGTCACTACTAGGTCCCAGGATCAGCCTGACGGGGCTGAGCCCTGGACACAACCTGACATAGCCGTCCCTGAGCCTCAGCTGGACAGAGAAGGCTCTCAAGGATGGCCGGAGGGCGCTGGCCTCTGGGAGCTGCAGGACAGAGCAGGCCGCCAGGGAGGGCCCTACAGAGACAGCCGCAGAACAAGGCCAGAGCAAGAGAGCTCTGGGGATCAGCCCAACAAAGACAGTCACCAGGTGATGCCTGGCAGAGCCGGGCCCTGGGTATGGAAGGATGGAGACAGTCCCGAGGCTCGACTGGACAGAGACAGCCCTCAGGGACAGATAGACAGAGCTGGCCCCTGGGATCACTGGGTAAGGCCAGAAAAAGCTGGCCTTGGGGAACCACCGGGTACAAAGGACCATCAAACAAAACGGACTGGTGATCACCATTCCACTCGAGGGCAGCCAGAAAAAGATGCCCCAAAGCCCGAGACTGAGAGAGCAAGCTTGTGGGGACAGTCGGACAAAGATATCCCCCAGGTAAGCCCAGGGAAAGCTGGTCTCTGGGGACAGTTGGACAGGCACTACTCAGAAGTACAGCCAGATGGAACCATCTCCCAGCTCAGTTCAGAGAGCGATGGCTTTTGGGCACTGAACAGAGACACCCTCCAAGGCTGGCTGGACAGAGATGATCCAGAGAGGGATGACCTTTGGGGTCAGCTGGATGGAGAGGGCCTTGCGTCTCGGCCAACTGGTGAGGATCTCCTGGGAAGGCTGGGTGTTGAGATCACTCTTGGGTGGCCTAAGAGAGACAAGTTGGAGGCACAGTCAGAGAGACAGGACTGCTGGGGACAGCTGGACAGTGGAGGAAGTCCTCTGGGGAGGCTGGACGGTGGCGTTTCCCAGGGACAGCCAGCTAGAGACTGCCTAGCAGTGAGGACCGAGAAAGACAACCTCTGGGGATGGCCAGGCTGTCCAGGCAGACACAGCCCTATACCACGGCCAGAGAATGAGGGTCCTCTGGGGAAACAGGCTGGTGATGTCTCCAATGATCAGGCTGGTGAAGATGGGCCTCCCACGGTGCCAGAGAAAGCTGGTTTCTGGGGACAGCTGGGTAAAGATGTCCCCATGGGACATTTGGACAGAAACAGCTCCCAGTCACTGGCAGACAGGGATGACTCCCTGGTGAGGGCAGAAAGACGCAGTACCTGGGCACAGCCTCACAGATACGGCCTTGAACTACCCCCAGGAGGTGGGGGTCTGCTGGAGCAGCTGGACAGCAAGGTCACTGTGGGGCATCCAAGCAGAGATGGCCCCCCGGTGGGGACAGAGCAATATGGCCTTTGGGGGCCGAGGGACAGAGATGTTGGCACTGTGAGGCAGCTGGACAGAGAAGGCCCTGAGGTGGGGCTCAGTAGAGATGGCCCCATAGGAAGGCCAGAGAGACCTGGTATCTGTGGACACTTGGCCGGAGATGACTGTGAGCCTAGGCTGGTTGCTCTGGACAGCAGCTTGCCCACGGGGCACCTGGAGGTGGGGAGTCCAGGGGGGGCCCTGGAATTCCTTCTGCTGGAAGAACGGTGCCACTCCCTGCTCTGCAGGGGCCCCCAGGGGCCTGTGCCCCAGGTGATCATCACCTCCGAGCCTGGGACTGGACTGCTGGGCCGAGAGCAAGAAGGCCCCTCGCCCCATCCTGTGGGGTCCCCAGCCAGAGGCCCTGGTGGCAGCGGAGGCCTTTCATCTGCTTCTTCCTTTGATGAGTCCGAGGATGATGTGGTCATTGGGGGCGGAGGCAGCAGTGATCCTGAGGAGGGGCCCAGGGTGAATGGAGCCCCAACCACCCCACTTGTTCCTGCTTTCCACACAGCCTTCCCTAGAACATTCTTACTCTCCTCCCTCATCCCCACCGGCCCTAGTCTGTCCTCTTTCACCCCTATTGGTCCTAGTCTGTCCTCCCTCACCCCCACTGGCCCTGGTCTGTGCTCCCTCATCCCCACCAGCCCTAGTCTGTCCTCCTGCACCCCTATTGGTCCTAGTCTGTCTTCCCTCACCCCCATTGGCCCTGGTCTGCCCTCCCTCACCCCCACCGGCCCTGGTCTGCCCTCCCTCACCCCCACCGGCCCTGGTCTGCCCTCCCTCACCCCCACCGGCCCTGGTCTGCCCTGCCTCATCCCCACCGGCCCTGGTCTGTCCTCCCTCATCCCCACTGCTCCTGGTCTGTCCTTTCTCATCCCCACTGCTCCTGGTCTGTCCTCCTTCATCCCCATATGTCTTGGTCTTTCTTCTCAAGAAGGGTCTTCACTCAACCTGTTCTTACCCCTTGTCCCATTCCACATCCCTCAAAAACATGGGGTGGGGCCCCTGGTGAGTCAGGGCTCTGCCTGCCCTTACCAGGCTGGTTTGGAGGAACCGTGGGCCAGGTGTGTGAGTGATAGAGCAGGAATTCTTTGGTCAGACACCTAGGGGTTGGGGCAAGCTACCAGGCTCTGTGAGGATAATGCCAGCTAGGGCTGCCCCACACCCATCTCCTCTCAGAGTGGGGGGGCTTCTTGAAAGAGGGAATACTGGGACCAAGCTTCAGCTGAGACCCCTCCCCCACCCCTGCCCCCCTCCATTAGGGCAGGAAGTGCAAAGGAAATCCAAATTCGTGCATAGGCATGAAGGTACAGGAGCCAGGAGAACGTAAACAGACATGTGAAAAGGACGCGCTGAGACACGCATGTGTGTATAGGAGGCTGGCACGTGTTATCACGTGCTATGTTATGTTACCCTTTGGGTCTCAGACCCACCATCTCTGTCTCTCCCTTCCATCTCAGAGTGGGGAAGGACCTTGCAGGCCCCAGTCGTTTCATGCTACAGATGGGAACACTGAGGGGTCGGGAATCTCCCAGTGCCATCCAGTGAGTCAGGAAGGACAGTCCCAGGGGTCCCATCTCCCAATCGGGGTTCTTTTGGCAACTGTCCCTTTTGCAGTGGTATAGCCCACTTACATTTGTCCTGGAATTCACCCATTTCTCTCCCCACCCCTCCTGCACCCCACGAAACTGTGCCTTCAGCAGCCCGGGGCGGGCTTCATTGGAACCTCCCATATCATGCTCCCTCCCTGTCCCTAGAACGGGCGGTGGGGGGCATCCCAGGAACAAGGTTTTCTTTTAGCGTCGCTCCCCACCTTCCCAAGCTCCTTCTAGTCCCTTCCTCCCTTGGTCGTCTTCCCTCTCCCTCTTTTGTCTCTGGGCCCCTCTCCTTTTGTCTCTCTCTTTCTGCCTCCTTTTCTGTCTCCCTATTGGGTCCTTCCATCCCTCCCCAGCTCGTTCTTTCTCCCTGAAGTTTTCCCTTTCTCCCCCGTGCCTTATTGAGAAGGGCTGATCTGACAGTCGCCGGGATCCCTTGGGAGTGGCGGGGAGGGTGTCTTCAGTTGGGCCATCCCTGGAGGGGGGAGGGCTTCCCTCATCCCTCTGGCCTCCTCCCCCCTTTTTCAGCGGGGTCTTCCCTGGAGCGGGCAGGGTTTGCCCCATCCGTCTGGCGTGCCTGCACCCCTCCCCCCCGTTAAATGCCATTCTGCTCTCTCTCGGTCAGAACGTGTCCTGGAGGAAGCTGAAGACGGCTGTGCACTGCGCACCGTTTGTTGTGTCTTTCAGAAAGCACTATCCCTGGGTCCAGCTCTCGGGACACAAGGGTATGGGCTGGGATTGGGCGTGGGAGGTATGAACCTGTTCTGGCCTCAATTGACAACTGTCCCTTCTCCACCTCGGAGAGAAAGGGAAACTGAGGCAGGGAGCAGAAGTGAGGTGGCTGCAGGATGGGGCTGCCAGGATTCCTGATCTCTAGCCATGGCGTGGGGGGAGGGCGGTGGTCTCTCTCCATCCCAGTTCTGGCCCCTTCAGACTTGCTGCTTTGCTTCCAGGGAACTTCCAAGCTGGGGAGGATGGGCGGATCCTGAAAAGGTTCTGCGAGAGCGAACAGCGGAGCCTGGAACGGCTGATGGGGGACGCACTCCGTCCATTTGTGCCCACCTATTACGGGGTGGTGGAGCAGGACGGAGAAGCCTTCAACCAGATGGAGGACCTGCTGGCTGACTTTAGCACGCCCTCCATCATGGACTGCAAGATGGGCACCAGGTGGGCCCTGGCAGCATCGACGGGGCTGCTGGGTGGGCTCCTTAGCACCGAATCATCTCAGGAGGGCACAGTAAAGTGCTAGGGGGACCAGGGAGCGCTAGGGGTGTCTGGGGGGGCTTTCTCCTTGGGACTCTGAGAAACATGAGGTGCTTTGGAGCCCGGTGGTTTGAGGCTCCTAGCCTGACACTGGCCTGAAGCAGCTCTGTGGTGTGGAGGGTGGCAGTCCCTGAAGCCCTCCCCCTGGCATCTTCCCCCAAGGACATACCTGGAAGAAGAGCTAGCAAAGGCCCGAGAGCGTCCCCGGCCTCGTAGGGACATGTATGAAAAGATGGTGGCCGTGGACCCCGGTGCCCCCACCGCGGAGGAGCACGCCCAGGGTGCCGTCACCAAGCCTCGCTACATGCAGTGGCGAGAGACGGTGAGCTCCACAGCCACTCTGGGCTTCCGAATCGAGGGCATTAAGGTGAGAAGGCCTCTGGGTGAGAGTGGGGGCGGGATGAGGGCGCCCCAGAGGCAAGGGAGCAGTCCGGCAGAGCCTGAGTTCCCCTTAAGAGCTTGCAGCCATCTGCTTAACGAGTCAGTTTTCTCATCTGTAAAGTGGGGGTTTGTACTTACCTTATTATCTCAAAGGGCTGTTATAACAAAAACTTTGCAAACTTTAAAATGTTACAGAACTATGAGTAATTACATTTGAGGGGTGCTACACTGGCGGGGCAAAGCTCCTTTTCTCTGACTAGAAGGGTCCTTAATGTTTTTGGATCTTGGATCCCTTTTCAGAAGATGATTTTTAAAGACATAGAACGTATGTGATTACAAAGGAAACCAATTAATAGTGAAATTCATTTATCAAAGTAAAACAAAAATCCTCAGCCAAGTTCAGACCTTCCCATGAGACAGGCGCTCCTGTCCCCAAGTGTGAGGGTCTGGTCGGGGTACAAGGGACAATGCCTGGAGGTGGGATTGTGTGCGATGGCCTCTCAAGTAGGCTGCCCCGGCTGGGCTACTGTGCTTGACCCCGCCATACCTCCTCCCTGCTCCCTCAGAAGGCAGACGGCACCTGCAACACTAATTTCAAGAAGACCCAGGGGACAGAGCAGGTCACTCGAGTCCTGGAGGACTTCGTGGATGGTGACCGGAACCTCCTGGTGAGTGAAACATCTTCCTTCTGATCTGTTTCAAACCCCTATCCTTTCCCCTTGATTCCTCAGGAGCCAGAGGATGTTGGTTCAAATCCTGGTCCTATCACCCACTATTTCATTGAGTTTAGCTGGGCCGTAACACATTTGTGGGTCTCAGTTTCCTTATCTGTGAAATGGGTTGATTTCCAGTTCTAGAGCGCTACTCCTGACCGGATGAGGTCAGAATCCTGGGGTCCTTCTTTGGGAAGCAGGAGTGAGTCTGGGTATCTTTAGAGGGAGACTTCCTGGGCTTGGGGGAGCAGGGCAGGGAGGAATGAAGGCATGCTCCCACCTTCAGTCCTGAGAAGTTGACAGCTTCCCCATGTCCACAGAGGAAGTACGTGAAACGGCTGGAAGAGCTTCGAGGAACCCTGGAAAACTCCCCCTTCTTCCAGACTCATGAGGTGAGCTCTGAACCTGAGTCACACAGTGGTGGTGGTGGTGGTGGTGGTGGTGGAGGAGAAGGCCGGCCTTCCAGTCTACCGTGTGCATGTTATTTCTATGCCCTGCCCCCGGCACTAGGAGGGCACCCATGAGGCATTCACCGCGGGGCTTGCTTTCTTCTAGAGGTTGGGATGCAACAGCTCCTGGGAAAGAGGGCTGGTTATCTGTGCCTCAGTTTCCCCATTCTGTTGGACTGTCTTGGCCTCTGCTCCTTCTCCCCTCACCACACTTCCCCAGGAGATTGCTTTGCCAGCCCCCCTGCCTCATTCATTTCTCCAATGCCTTGCTTACCAGTGGAGTGACCTTTGGCCGGTCCCTGTACCATCCCATTGTGTCTTTGGGATGGGAGGGTGCTGGCCTGCCTGCTTGGCCTCCTCTCTCTCCTACCCTCCCCAATCTGGCCTTCATGTCACCTTTCTCCCCCAGGTGGTGGGTAGCTCACTCCTCTTTGTCCATGACCGGACCGGCCTGGCTAAGGTCTGGATGATCGACTTTGGCAAGACCGTCCCTCTGCCCGCGCCCCAGACCCTCAGCCACCGGCTGCCTTGGGAAGAGGGCAACCATGAGGATGGCTACCTGTGGGGTCTGGACAACGTCATCCAACTTCTGGACAGACTGGCTCGGAGCTAAGCCAGGGACTCCAGGGGCAGGACTGAATCGGGGGCTGAAGAGGGGCAGCCCCTAGCTCCTACTTGGGATTTATTTATTTTTAAGGTATTTAAGCTGTTGAGACGAAAGGGGGGCAGAACCAAAAGGAGGGCAGCGGGGGTGGCATCTGAAACAGGATGTGCCCATCCCCAGTGACCCTGGCTCCAAGTAGGGGGATCCATGCTGGGTGCAGGTGCGCCCCACTAGGTCAGTGCCAGGGCGTGATGGACTAAGCATCGCCCCTCGCGAGCTGTATCTGCGTACAAAATGCTAGAGCCCCAAGCCCATTGCTTGCTGTGCCATGGGTTGACTCATGGGAAGAGAAGGCCCTCTCACCCCAATACCAGCACTAGCTTTGAGGGGAGGAGCGTCAAGGCCAATGTTAACACTGTGATCTCTACTCTCTTCCTCACCCCCTCACCCCCTGGTGGTGATGGCGTATTACCTGACCTTCCTGGCTCTGGGGGCCAGCCACCAGGGCTCTGCCTCTGCCAGCGTTGTGGAAGGGGAACTTTTGTCCTGCTCTTCCTACCAGAGGCCTGTCCTTCCCAGCTTCGGATTGGAGGGAAGGAGGCTAACGGGTGGGAATGGCCAAGTGAGCCTTCTCTGCCCTCCCCCCAATAGTAGAAGGTGTGACTACCACTGCCTATAATAGAGGTTGCCCGGCTGTCAGCTCAGTCTTCAGCCTGTGGTGGGGGGGGGAGGGGGGCTTGCTGGCAGCATCCAGTGGCAACTCTGGCCCTCTTTGAGCACAAGAACCAAAGACTACTCCATCCATGCACCCCGAGGGTGAAGGAGGCACGGGGGAGAGAACCCTTATTCATCTTCCGGCTCCCCAAGGAGGAGCTGGGGAGGGGCCTGGCTTTACCCTGGAACTTGAAGAGGCTTTAGGGAATGATCTAGTTCACATCTCATTCTCCACCTGGAGCATGGGAAGTGGTAGACCTAAGGGATCAAGGCCAGACCCCCACCCCCACATACCAGCTGCCTCCTGAGTGCCAGCCTTACTGAAGTGTCCTTTCCTGGCCCCGGGGTGGGGATGGAGAGAGAACGGGGCTATGCTCTTTCTCCTTATTTATAAAGAGGAGTGGGCTGAGGCTGCTGGGGCCTCACCCCTCCCTTAAATAAACAGAGCCTGGTGAGATGGTTTTCCACAAGTTTTGTGTTCTGGTGAGCTCCCTTCAGAGGGGAGTCTCCAGGAAGGCAGAGTTGGCAGATGGAAAATGATGACAGCAGGATGCTCTTCTCACACTGGCATGGCCGTTTAATGAGCCCTCACATCCCGTCACCACACCCCATTGCACAAGGGGAGAGCTAAGTCCCAGGGACAAGTAATAGCACAAAGGTGCCAGGACTAGAACTTGGCCTCTGGTCTCCGGGGCCAGTGTTCCTCAGTCCACCACCATGGCTCTTGTCATTTCATATGGGCCTCTCAGCATCTCAGTGGGGCAGGCAGGAGAGGGGATGGATGGGGAAACTGAGGACCCCAGCATCACACACGTGCGCACACACAGCAGGCCTGATTCCCAGGCAGGCCACAGCCCAGGGGAAGGCCCGCGTCCTAGGGCCGGAGCAGCAGGCTTTGGCCGCAGAGGCCTGCATGCACCCCACCGGGAGGCACCACGTAGACCTTGCCATCCGTGGTCCTGACTGGGGCCAGGTCAGTCAGCTGTAAGTTGCTCTCACAAAGTTGTTCATAATCCCAGAGCTGATAATGCCAGCTCTTGCCCTGCTTAGAGAGGAGGTAGATGGCCTCTGGAGGGTCTTCAGGGAGGAGAGGGGGCTTGTCAGATGCTGGGTGGAACAGGCCCTTCAGCTCTGTGTCCTCTTCATAATCTGGACTCAGTGTTGGACTAGGAACTCCGAGCAGGACGCCTGTGGGGGGAGAGGAATGACTCTGCTTTGGTCCCTGGCAGCTGGTGGGGCCTGGAGTCAGGCAGGGCCGAGTTTGGATGTGGCCTCACACACTTCCCTTCTGTCTGCCTCGGTTTCCTCATCAGTAAAATGGGGATAATAACCACCCACCTCCCAGGGTTGTTGCAAGGATCAAATGAGGTAATGTGTTCAAAGTGCTTAGCATAATGCCCGGCACCCAGTTTATTATCATTATTATCATCATTATTATTAAGGCTCCATCTATATGCCTAGCTATTCTCCTTGGCCTTTCCTCAGGAAATGTGAAGTCCAGTTCAAGGTGGGGGGAGTCCTACCCTTTCCTTCCAAAGACGACGAACCCGATGCTGAGGGGGAATATCTTGACCCCCGGCCAGGCCTCCTGTAGTGCCCAGCACTAGGCCTTAGGCACAGCACGTCCTGGGGAAAGGTGTCTGCTGCATGCGCCCCTGCCCCCATTAAAGTAGCAGAGCTCTGTGCTGAGGCTTAAGGGCAGGGTGGCCACACCCCCAAACTGACCGAGAGTTACCTGCACCGACTGCCCAGTGGGCCTTGTGCCCCCTCTTCTTACAGGGCTCGTGGTTGTAGTCCTCATCATAGCTGGCCGAGGGCAGTCAAGGCCACAGCCTGGAGGACAAGGAGACATGAGTCCCTGTCTTGGTCCACACCACCCCAAAGGGCATGTCAGTACCTACTGCCCTGGCACACAAAGGATACGGGACCAGCAGGGGGCAGCCCGAAACGAGGTGCTGGAGGACGTGGCATCGATTGGGCTCACCCAGGCCCCCAGAGAGCAGCTCCACCTGGCACCCAAAGACCTCCTCGGCTAGCCTGGCCATGTTGGTTGCTGCAGTGAAGAAGGGGGAGGTGTCGGTCATAGGCAACCTGGCTAGATCACAACTCTGGGGGGTCAGCTCCTGGCCTGCAGCCAGGCCTCTGGCCACCCCCTCTGCTTTCACTGACCTGAGAACATCTCTCCTTGAGCTGTGTACCCTCTCTCCAGAGCCACAGCCACAATCCTCTCCAAGGGGATGTCCTGGGGGAGAGTCAGCAGAGAGCCTGCCATCCACAGTGCCACCAGCCCACACCTGAGAGGGGATGGAGGGCAAACCAATGTCACTCGAGCCCACAGGCGCCTTCCCAACCTCCAGCATGTTCCCAGCCCATGGGAGAACCAGAGGAAGGCCAGCCCAGGACAGGAAAAGGAGGGACTTCCATATAGGCAGCTTTTTGAAGAGACTAAAGAAAATTCTCCAGACCAGGAAGAAACCTAGGGCTAGAGATGGGACTCATCCTGGGAGGCGTGGGAGAAGAAATCCTGGACCCTAAAGCCTTTCTGAAAATGGGGAGAGGGTCCAGTGAGTGGCAGGATGGAGGGGCTGAGGAGGCTGGGGAACTGCCTGAGTCAGTGAGGACGTAGCCTGGCTTGTGTCAGCCTGAGGACTCGACCAGACTGGCTGGGCTGGGGGAGCCACGCACCAGAGAAGGGGGCCGCAGGTCTCCCCAAAGGACAGCTGGGGACCTGGGCCCTCTCATTCAGAGGCTTTCTGTCTTTTCTACTCTCTCTCCCTCCTTGTCACTGGAGAACATCCTCTCTGTGGACTCTCTCACTCTGGGCAGTGGTGCCAGCACTGACTGGAGTCAGTGGGAAGGAGGGCTGGCCCCCCTCATCCAGACCCCTCACTGAGGAGTCTGGAGCTGGGAAGGACGAAGGGGCTCAGCTAGGATTCAAACAGCCCGATGGCTCTTTCCACGGTACCCGCTGGGTATCGGGAGCCCTGGGCCCCTCGACCTGGATCCTGGCTGTGGGCCTCTCTGTTCTTGGCCATGAAAAGGCTAATATTGACACTGTGGGCTCATCCCAGGGACACCTGAAGGATCGATGGTACTTCATGCCTGCTCAAGTTATCTGAGCCTGGAGGGAATCAAGACAGGAGCGATTGTGCTCATCTCCCAGACAGGAAGACCGAGGCCCAGAGCAAAGCACTGCTTGGTCCAAGGTCACACAGCGGAATCCCAGCTCACCGTGCCCCCTTGACCACATCATACAACCCATGCTCTGACCAGGCCCCTCCCCTCTAGCTCTTGCTGAGGCACCTTCTGACTCCAAGTTCTTCCCCCGAGCAGCTCACTGGTCCCAGCCACCACAGTCCACCTCAGTTCTCCAGGGTGGATGGACTTTGTATCAAGGATCCTTCTTCCCTGCCCCACCCTAGGAGAGTCTGAGAGTGGCGGGGAAGGGGCCAGGGCTACCTACTGAGGCCCTTCTTGGATGAGGGAGGGCACGTCTGAACAGAAGAGAATCCACTTCAAATCGCTCCTGAAACTGAAGACACATCATTGCGTCATTACCCAGAGTCTCTTGGAAGCCATCCTGGCCGTATCCCAGGGATCAGTCAGGAATGCTCCCAACAAGATGATCAGAAGGGGGGAACCCGTTTCCTTCCCTTCTCTTCATCTCATCTCATCTCATTCTTCTCAACACAGGGGTGGGGCTCAGTGGTCTCCAATGGCATCCCGTGCTCATACTTTTATGTTTTTAGAAAAAGAGACAGAGGCTCAGATTCTTAAAATCTAGCCAATACGAGGCTCACAAATATTCAGATTCCTTAAGACTCTGGCCAACGTGGCGAATCTTTAATAAATCTTGTCTTTGGCTGAAAGAAAAAAAAAAAGAGGCAGAGAGACCCAGAAAGAGGGACAGAGCCTTGGCCTCGGCCACTTGGAGACCAGGCAGGCCCTGGCTCTGCACTTTCCCAGGCATCCACCTAATACCCCTCCCAGCGCCAGGAGCTTGAAGGGTCAGAGAATTGTCACAACGAGCCTAGGAGGCAGATGGTGCAAATACTAAAGTCCTCATTCTACAACAATAATATTGGTAGAGTGCCTACTATGTGCCAAGAACTTTTCTCATTAGATCCTCACAACAGCCCTGGGAGGCAGGTGCTGTTATTATCCCCATTTTACAGATGAGGAGACTGAGGCACACGGAGGTGATGTGACTTGCCCAGAGTCACAGGCCAGTGCATGTCTGAGGTCAGACTGAGTCCAGGCACCACACAAATGGCAAGCTTCTGGCCAAGTCCAGCGTCTTCCCCCCACAAGCGGGAGACGGTGTGGCTGTGAAGGCTGAGGCCACAGGATGTCGAGCATGGGGACAAAGAGGAGAAAGCTGGGCCAGGCCAGGAGCCCTGGGTCCCGGACGCTGCCTTTCCTTGCTCTGGGACTCAGTTTCCCCATCTGTAAAGCGGGACGGAATGAATGGCCTCTAAGGGCTGTAAGGGTGACAGATCCGTGAAGCGCGCACGACCCCCCCGCCCCCAGTCTAGGGGTCTGGGGCTCTGGGGCCGTGGCTCAAACACAGACGCCCTCCGCCCATCCTGGGGGTCGCCAGCCCCAAGCGAGGGCAAGGCCGGTGCCCGGGCGCCCTCCCTGGACCCTACCGGTTTTTGTGGAGCCTCAGGAGCCGTCTGACGTCCTCCCGCGCCCCCAGCCCCGGGTCCGAGCGGGCCAGGGCTTCCTTCAGGAGCTGGCTCTTCTCGAGGCCAAAGACGTGGGGGGGGCCGCCAGGGGGGGCCGGGGGCGGGGGCAGCGGAGGGGGTGGAGGGCAGCCCAGGGAAGTCATTGTGGGGTCCGGAACCTCGGAGGGGTCGGGGTCGGGATAGGGAACAAAGAGAGTGGGGACCCAGGAAAGGCCCTGGGGGGATTTGGAGGGGTAGGGGCCCAGAACAGGTGCGGGGGGAGGTGACTTCTGAGAAAACGAGTTCAAGTCTGGGGGTGGTGAGAGCTGGGGACGGCCTCTGGAGCAACGGGGAGGTCAGAGGGTAAAGGTCAAGTCTAGCCCAGTCTAGGTGCCAGCAAAGGTCAGGGGTCAGGAAAGGAAATGGGCTTAAGGGCCGAGGTCCAAAGGGCTGGAGCGCTGGGGGTAGGGCGAAAAGAAGTCTACCAAGGTCGAAGTTTCCACGCCCACGCCCCAAACACCCCCTTCTCAAGATGGCGACCGCCGCCGAATCACGTGACAAACCCCCCTTTCTTCCCATCCTCTTCCCTATCCCTGCCCCCAGTGAGACTCCATGATATACGAGCTGCGTAATGGGTCACGCACTACACACTGGGGAGTGGCGAGGGAAAGAGACGAGACCCTCCCCTCCTCTTCTCGTCCATTCCAAGACGAGGCGGGAGTCAAGCTGCGTTCTTATTGGCGAAGAGTGCGCATGTGGGGCGGGGATATCTATGATTGGCCAGACGTCCAGACGTCCCGCGTCTAGATTGGTTCTGCTAACGATGGGGGGCGGGGCCTAGCGCTGCTCAGCCCCGCGGAGGAGGGACCCACCAGAGAGCCGCCGGCAGCATTCGCGGACGTACGCCATTAGTAAGTATTCCCTGCGGGCGGCAGTCTTCGGGCCTGGGAAGGCGGCGCACACGGTCCGGGACGTTCCTCCTCCCCGCTCCTCCGGCTTCTTGCCCCTCTCAACGTCTCCACTCCCTATTCTGCCCCCTCCGTTTCGTACCGGCCCCCCACTTTCGGGCTCTTGTTCCACTTGGAGGGGCGGGGCTAAGCAAACGTCCACCAATGGCGGCGCTCCGGGCCCGGCCTCAGACACTTGGCCGGGAGCTCGTGGGGCCGCGCGAGGCGTCCGCTGGGACCCTCCCCACCCCCATCTCCTCCTTCGCAGGCTCAGCGGCCGAGCTCTGCGGGGGACCCGGGAAAGCTGCTGCTCCGGACCAGCCACCCGGGAGCAGGCGTCGGGGTGCGGTGGCCGGAGCCCTGGATTTGGACCTAGAGCCATTGCGCGCGGACACTTCTCTGATTCCCGTGGGAACCGGGCAAGTTGCTTGTGGGGACCTCGCTTGCACCCTCCCCCCCTTATAGTTCCTCCATTAGAGCATAAGCTCCCCGAGGGCAGGCACTCGCTTGTGTTTGTGTTCGGTTCCCAGCGCAGCGCCTGGCGCAGGCTCATCGGTCCATAAGTGCTTGTTGAGTTGGCCAGACCCACTTTGGAAGGTGCCCCGGACCCTGATACAGTAGATAGCAGTGTGGGACTGGCGAGTCAAGAAGACCTGCGTTCAAATCCTGCTGCGGGGCTTCCCAGCAGTGTGAACCTGGGCCAGTCTTCTCTTTAGGCCTCACTTTTCCTCATCTAAACGAAGGGTCCCGGCTTGGTTAAATTGTACCAACTAAAAAGGCCTTTTTCACTTTCTACACTTTTCAGCTGGGCGCACTTAGAAGACGCACTTCTTCCATCCGGCCTCGGCTTTGAATACCTTTTACTCTGCCTGTCAGTCCATCCTCCCGCATGTTTTTCCCCTTGATCTCCTCGGTATTTCCCTTCTGGCCCTTGCCATGACCACCATTTCTTAGTTTCCTCTGCTTTGTCTTCCTTACCTCCGCACTGTCCCAGCCTCCTTAACTGTTGGGCAGTCTATATATCCAGCCCTCCTCTTTCTACAGAGCTGCACTGCTTCTTGGACATGTCTCTTTCACACAGCCAAGTCACAGTTTCCACAATTCCTCCCTAAAGTCATTGGTTTTCTTTAGGTTTACAGAGGGTGCCATCATCCCAGGTCAGCCCCTCCAAGTCATCCTCAGCTCTTCACTTGCCTTCATCCCTCTGTATCCTGTCAGTTGTAAAGCCCTGTCCATTGTAATGCCACAGCATATTCCACACCCTTCCTCTTCTCTTAATCCAAGGGGCTGCCACTGGCCTGAGTTATTGTATCAACCTCTATGTCCTTTGCCCCATGCCAGCAATTTGCTCCCTTCTTTCCTCCACCCTCCACCTCCTAGGCTCTCGAGTAACCTTCTGGGTTCAGCTGTAATGCTGTCCCAACCTCCCATGAAGCCTTTCCTCCTCCTGCTGCTGTTCTCCTGTTACTTGGCATGTGCTTCTTGGCCTGGGCTTGTCCTATTTTTCCCTCATCAAAATAGTAGTTCTTTGAGAGCAGGGACTATTTGAACTGGGTCCAACACATAGCAAGCTGAAATAAGTGGCGATTGGAGTGATTGAAATGGATGTTGGCCTGAACCACAGGCTGGGCAAAGAAGATTGGGAGATACTTGAATTGGGGCCATCTTGGAAGGCCTAGAATGCCACATGTTAAAGTTTTTGAGCAGAGGTGTTGATGTGCTTTGGGGGCACCTGCCTAACTGAAAGAACCCTAGGCTTGGAGTCACCACTTGGCTTTGAACCTGGGGGAGGGGGGACGTCGGGTCAAATCGGGGCTAAGTGAGTTGTGCAGGGTCACACAGTTAGTAAGTGTCTGAAGTTGGAGGCGTTCTGACTCCAGGGCTGGTGCTGTATCCACTTCACCGGCTAGCTTTGAATCTTAATATGGCTGAGCTGTGTGACTGTGGGTCGTCTGTTCACCTCACATGTTTGTTTCCTCATCTAAAAAATGGGTGTAATCGTGTCCATCTTTCCCTCACGGGATTGTTGGGATAATAGGGCATGGCAACTGTTTGAAAGCACCATATAAACCTGTTATGACCAAAGAAGTTCATGCTTGGTTTGGCCTCTGGTCTTTCCCTGGGTGGGAGCTTCCTCACGTCAGTCAGATCAGCAGCTTCTCTGTGACTTAGAGATGCACTTGCATGTGTCTCTGAGCTCATGGGACTCGCCAAGGGCCCCTGGGGCAGGACTCAGTTTCCCCAGGCTTCCCCTTTAGCCTCGGTGCCAGGCCCAGCAACCTTCCTCTCCTGAGGCTTGGCCATGGTGACTACATAGCCCCTTGGTGCCCCTTGTAGCATTTGTGATTTTCCCATGTTCTTTGATTCCAACAAGCATTAACTGAATTGAACTGAGAGCCTGCTTTGTGGGGGCCATCCATGAGATGGTGAGGATATCGTTCAATTCAATAAGCATTTCCTTGGTGCTCTGTGTGAGTGGGGTCCTTTCGTGGAGCCTCTATCTTTCTCCTAGGGAGGTGTCTAGGATTGGGTTGGTGGGGTCCCTTCCCTCCCGCTGCCCCACTCTCCTCGGGGAGTTCATGGGAGACAGGTCGGGATGGGGAGGGGAGTCAGACTTTCTCCGCTTGAGTCTAGAAGGCAGGACTAGAACTGGTGGGTGACAAGTTGTAGGGAGGCAGACTGGCTGGTTGTAAACAGCAAGTTATGAATGTTTAGAAATGTCCCAGAGCCAGCGGGCTGCTCTTACCGGAGATGTCGGAGCAAAGAAGGGGCTCTTGCTGTCTTGCCTGTGGACCTAGGCGGTAACCCTGGGATTCTTGGGAGGAAGCAGCTGAAGGAGGCCTCAAGCCAGACTAACCCGGGCCCACTGTTCTTTCAGGCCAAACTTAAGTGTGTTCTGTCATGGCAGTGCCGGAGTCACGCCCCAACCACACCATTTACATCAATAATCTCAATGAGAAGATAAAGAAGGATGGTGAGTGTGTGAGGCCCTTTTGTTCCTCTGCCTATGTGGGGCGGCCTGTCTGAGGCCTGAGAAGGAAGGCTCTGCCTAGGCCTGGGTCAGTGGGCGTGGTAACTGGGCTCCCTCTTCTCCTGAGGGAGGCTCCTTCCTCACAGCCCGTCTCCGGGCCTTCTTTCCCCAGAGCTGAAGAAATCCCTCTATGCCATCTTCTCTCAGTTTGGCCAGATTCTGGACATCCTGGTATCAAGGAGCCTGAAGATGAGGGGCCAAGCATTTGTCATCTTCAAGGAGATCAGCAGTGCCACCAACGCTTTGCGCTCCATGCAGGGTTTTCCCTTCTATGACAAGCCAATGGTCAGCAGTGAACAAATTCAGTTCCTTTTAAAACATTGATAAACCACACGTGGGTCAGGGATCTGAAAAAAGGGCACAATCCTTCATTTGAAGAGGTAGCCTCCTGGGGATGGAGATAGAACACATGCCAATAAGCGTAACCCCGAGGCTGAACGTGATGGGGCAAAGGCTGGATCCCTTTCAGTATGGGAGGTGGCCTGGAGCAGGGCCTCAGCAGCTGGAGACTAGGAGGAGGGGGCACATTCTGGGCATGGCGTGTGTGTGTGTGTGTGTGTGTGTGTGTGTGTGTGTGTGGGTGTGGGTGTGTGTGTGTGTGTGTGTGTGTGGGTGCGTGCGCGCGCGCCCTTTGGGTTGTCCTGGCTGGCCCAATGCTGTGTGTGATGTGGAGATGGAGGCTAATGGGAGAAATAGACAGGAGAGAGATGAGTGTTGGTTTATGGAAGGCCACGAATGAATGAAAAGGCATCTGATAATGCTCTTACTGTGTGCACTGCTTACCTGAAGATACAAGTAGAAGGCTCAGTCAACCATTCTTCCAAGGCCCACATGCTAACAGGGAAGACTTTGTAGTTAAAGCTGGGGGGGAGGGAACACCTTCCACCTAGAAAACCACAGATTAACATTAACTGTGTTCTATTGCATTTTTGTTTGTTAAGTATTTGTTAACTATTCCTCAATCCCATTTTAACCTGGCTCCCTGCTGCCCTTAAGGGCTTTGAGCCAGGGTGCAGCATCAGGAACTGCATAGGCTCCTCCCTGGCATCCTCGGGGCAGGCTTGGAAGGCTGCCTGGGAGAGGGCGAGACCCTCAAGGCTTGGGAGGCTGTCCCAGGTGTTTGTGTGAGATGTAAAGAAGGATCTCTGCCTGTGCATTGCAGATGTTAGAGCTCTGGGGAGGGTTTGCCTTGTATCTTGGCCCCCAATTTAACTGGCTCATAGACCTGAGGCTAGAAGGGCATTAGAGGCATGTACTCCAGCTCTTTCATCCTACAGAGGAAAAGACTGAGGCCCAGTGAGGTTAACTAGTTTACTAGTTACAGCTAGTAAACATCAAAGGCAGGCTTTGAATCCCGGTTCTGTGACTCTAGCATGGTGGTCTTTCCCAGCCCTGGCTCTCGTCCCTTAGTAGATAGTGTGAGTTGCAGGGACCACCGAGGGGCAGCTATGGGGCTGGTTTTGTGCTGGGCCTTTGGGCCCTCGGGTCATGGGGTGGGGTTTGGCCCTCTCCTCATCCCCAGTAGCTGCCTGGATCAGAGGCCCTAAGAGCCCAGCCTCTTCTCTATCACAGAACCATTTGAATATGGCCATCCGGAAGTCTTGTCAGAACATCTGGGTTCCAGCCCCATGTGATTCTAGCTGCATTGTCCCACTGGGCAAGTCAGTTATTCTGAGCCGAAGCGTCCTCTTCCATGAAATGGGAATAACTATATTTGAACCACTTACCTCATGGAGCCAATGGTCACTCAGCTAACAGTTATTAAACACCTACTGTATGCTAAGTGCTGGGGATGCAAAGATTGTCCTTCTCTAGGAGCTGGAAATCAAATGGAGGCATCATGCAGATAGCTTTGTAAACAAGATTCAGGCAAGATAAGCAGTATGCTATCAGGAAGGGGGTGGAGAGGGTGCCCCTTGCCCACACCGTCTTTCTGGGTGATTCAGAGAATCCAATACGCCAAGTCAGACTCGGACATCATTGCCAAGATGAAGGGCACGTATGTGGAGCGTGACCGGAAGCGGGAGAAGAGAAAACCCAAGGGCCAAGACACGCCAGCGGTCAAGAAGACTGTTCCGGGTGGGGCGGCCACCCCGGTTGTGGCTGCCGTCCAGCCTGTCCCGGTGAGTGTCTCCTGGTTTATACGTAGCCGAGTTTGTGGGCATGGTGTTGGTGTGGCCTGATCTTCGCACCTGTGTATCCATTCCCTTACACGTTTGCCCACACCCATGTACCTCTTCCCTCCTCCTTTCTTTGGAGAGACTCCACATTTCCTTGTTTTTCGCACTCCTTAGTCCCCTTGTCTCAGACTCAGTTTCCCCATTTGATGACTATGACTTGTCTTTGTGTCTTGCCTCCTCACCACAAATCACCTTTTTACCCTGATTTTCTGTTGTGGTTTCTCCTATCGTGACTCTTGATTGTTTCTCTTTCCAAGGGGATGCCACCCATGACCCAGGCCCCCCGCATCATGCACCATCTTCCTGGGCAGCCACCGTATATGCCTCCCCCAGGGATGATCCCTCCGCCTGGCCTGGCCCCTGGACAGATCCCACCTGGCGCCATGCCCCCGCAGCAGATGATGCCTGGACAGATGCCGCCTGCCCAGCCGGTGAGCCCAGCTTTGTTCCTTTTAGCCGCCTTGGGGGTAGGATCCAGCCCAGGAATCTCCCCCTCATGGCTGGCTCCTCTTTCTTCTTCTTCGTAGCTGTCTGAAAACCCGCCCAACCACATCCTGTTTCTCACCAACTTGCCCGAGGAGACCAATGAGCTCATGCTGTCTATGCTCTTCAATCAGTAAGTCTGGGCAGGACAGGGAGACTCGGGTTCATGGGCATGGCCAGTGTGGAGCAGCTGCCCTGCTCCTCACCCCCTGGCAGTCTTGGAGCTGTCCTCCCCCTCTTCTTGCTCAGCCACAGCCGGGGCCTGGGCCGGACGCTTGCTTTGGCTCTGCCTTGGACAATACGCCCTTTTCCCTTCCCTGGGCCACAGTGCCCTCTTTTGATCCCATTAAGTCTGAAGCTTCAGGCTCAGCCATAGAGCACATGACATCCTCCCCTCTGGTTCCTGGCTGACTTTGGAGTTCATGGCCAGGTCACAGGACCTCTTGGGGCCTGTTTTCACTTTTGAGTGAAGTAGTGAAATGGAGTCAGACTGGATGGACCTCCAGTCCATGCTATTTCTGGCAGTCTGAGAGTAGGATTCCTTTAGAGCTCTGGTGGTCATTGCCTTCGTGATTCCAGGTGGAGGTGGATGCCTTGGGTTTGAATCCTGGCTCTGTTGGCTGCATTTCTTCTCCCCTTTGGCCTCAGTTTCCCCTGTGTCAGAAGTGGGGCAGGGGTGGGGGTGGGGGGGTCTGAGCTCCTCTAGGACCTTTGCTGAGAGCCCTTGATCTCCCCCTTCCAGGTTTCCTGGCTTCAAGGAGGTACGTCTGGTGCCCGGGCGTCACGATATCGCTTTTGTGGAGTTTGACAACGAGGTGCAGGCTGGCGCTGCCCGAGATGCCCTGCAGGGCTTCAAGATCACCCAGAACAACGCCATGAAGATCTCTTTTGCCAAGAAATAGCCCTACCCCTGTTTGTTCCCCTGTCCTCCCCCTCCTTCCAGGGTGGCCTTCCCCCTGCTCCTCTGCTCGGGGCTGTCGTACCCTGAAGGTAAGTCCCTGCTCCCTTCTCTCAGACTGTAGTGTAAGTGTGCCTGTGCCTCAGCATTGTACCCAGAGTCTGCCCTTCAGACATTGCACCTGGAGCTGGGGGCGAAAATAAAAGGTTTTTTTCACAACACTGTTGTCCTCAGCTCTCTCAACCAAGCCCACAAGTGACCCGCTCCCCTCCCAGCTTGGGGGCTGCCCAGTCCTGAGACCCACTCAGTGATGCAGGACCCTCAGCACCTGCTGTGGCTGGGCTGCTGGGGATGGACGGACAGGCCTGGGCGCTGGGCTGGGAATGCTGTGTCCAGTCAGCACAACCAGGGCCTGCTTCTGCTCCCCGTGGCCCCCCAGGCACCCTTCTGACCAAATGGGCATCAGGAGAGTCTAGGCCTGAGTCAGCCCAAGTCATTACCTGACACCTGTGGGTGAGGCCCTGGGCCCAGGTGATGGGTATGGGCACATCTAGACTCAGGTTCTTCCCTGCAGGAGGATGTGTGTAGACAGTGTAGCATCTGTCTAGAGGGTGCTCTCCTGCTTTCATCAAGGGTAGGTTCCATTGCTGGGGTCCCTGGGTGCCTGCTTTGCGGCTGTGCATCTCTCCTCCATCCATTGCCTGGGTCCTGGATTGGCAGCAGGTACATTTTTTTCTCTCTTACTGTGAGCTGCAATACATGCTTGGATCTGGAGTCAGCATAGGGCTTTGACTCTCACGCCCCTTCTTTTGCCACATGAATTGGGCATTGGGGGGGTTTGGCAAGTGCTTTGACCTCCAGAGCCTCAGTTAACCCCTCTGTAAAATGGGGGCGGGGGCACCTAGGTGGCACCATAGCGTATAGAACACCACGCCTGGGGTCAGGAAGACTCATCTTTCTGAGTTCAAATCTGGCTTCAGACACTTACCAGCTGTGTGACCCTGAGCAGATCATTTAAGCCTGTTTGCCTCAGTTTCCTCATCTGAAAAATGAGCCGAAGAAGAAAATGGCAAGCCACTCCAGTATCTCAGGCAAGAAAGCCCCAAATGAATTTACGAGTCAGATACGACTGAAGTGACTGAACAACAAAAAGGGTGTTTTTAGCTCTAAATCTGTGCTCCTTTGGTGGCAGAAACGACATGCAGACAGACAGCTATGGGAAGAAGAACAGTGACATTCCAGTAAGTTTTGGGTGTGAGGCACTGTTGAGGGTGGGAGAGGGAAGCAGTGGGGCAAAGCTTGTGTTTCCCTTTGGGAGTGAAATGTGAGATTGGGAGAAAGGGGGAGAAAGCCTGCTTTTCTAGGGTGCCCAAGTGACTTAGGAGCCATGTCCCCTCAGCAGTGGTCTCATCAGCCCCCACTGCTGTGCTTTTTCTTCTTCTCAGAAAACACGGTTATTTCAAAGCAAGGTGTGAAGTCATGTAGTACGATTTTCAGCACGACGTTTGTCCCCATAGACCAGGAACCTGGAGGGCAGCCTGTGGAAAGGGATGGGCAGGGCAGCTAGGTGCTGCAGTGGATAGAGCACTGGCCCTTGAGTCAGGAAGACCCAAGTTTAAATCTGGCTCTGAACACTTAATAGCTGTGTGACCCTGGGCAAGTCACTGAACCCCGATTGACTCAAATAAAAGGGGAGGGAGGGATGGAGATGGGAGGGGAGGATTCTGATCCAGTTTGGCTGGAATCCTGAGGGAGGGCAAGACCTGGGATTTTGTTGGTAGCTCCCAGTGAGGAAGGTCAGTACTGTCTCTAACTTAATTGCCTAACAGGGTTACTCATGTTTGTCCGGCATTCCATATCCAACAGTGCCAAAGACAGTCCTGGTATTTGAGTCTTTCTGGCTCCAAGGCTAGCCTTCTCCCAGCTACACAGCCTGGATGGTGGTGGGCTGGGTGGGAAGAAGGAGCTTGTACCAGACAAGAGGATTTGTATTGCTTCTTTTGGGTGTGGAGACGAGATTTTTACTCCAGTGACATGTTCAAACCTGAGATTTAGGGATATTAAGGTAACTCTGGAAGATGGGTTGGGTCAAGGGTGGTGGTGGAAAGGGAATGGAAAGCGATCAGGGACCTTAGCTTGGGCAGAGGCCATGTGAGTTGGGAGAGCTGGGGAAAGCAGCAGTGACTCTTGGGAGCTGGCCATGGGAAGTAGGAGGAAAGCCAGAGCCAAAACAGTGAACTTGGGTGACTCCCAGAAAGAGGCACAGGATTTTAGGGGAAAGGTGAGTTCTGTTTTGAACACACCAAGTTTGGAATATCTTTCATGAGGAGATGGTGATGGGAAGCAGGCAGGGCCCCATGAGGGAAAAGACACGTGTGGAAAAGAGATAGAGGAGGGAATATGTACAGATTTGGGGGTCAAACCCATGGAGCACCTGAGATTGCAGGGAATTGAGAAGGGGGGGTGGTAACACCCCTGTGCTTTGGGATCAGGCAAAGCAAGACTGTCAGGGAGAAGGTGGTTGACAGTGTCAACCTGAGAAAAGCGGAACCCAGCTGGAGGCAGGGTTAAGTGAATTTTATAAAATGTAAATGTGGGAGGAGACCTGGGCATGTTTGTAGGTAGAAGGTTCAGTAATGGGTAGGGAGAGATAGCTAAGAGGGAATGATTGAAGGGGGAAGTTTGAGGAGACCAAGAAAGGGCAGGGCAGGGCTCCCTCTCCACCCACTCCTCCTACGTGAGGCTATTGAATGCCGTTGGGATCAAGCTCACTGCTTGGGTGATGGGGGCCTCACCCTCCTGGTGAGTATGAGGGCCTGGGTCGGGGAGCTGGAGAGGATTCCAAATCCACTTCTACCTGGGAGAATTCCAGAAGTGTTGAGGTTGGAAGTACAATCTGTTGAACCTTAGAGAAATGGAAAGACTTCAACAGACATGAAGAAATCTCCATGCCAGTCATGCCAGATTTAGTGAACAAAGCCACGGAGATGGAAGAGGGTGGGATGAGAACCAGGGGACACAAGTTTCTCCTAGAACCTAAGCTGTGAAGGGCCATGGTGGGATAGGTAGACAGTGGGGAGCCATTGAATATTTTTTGGGTTTCTAGTGTTGCCGAAAAGATGACAGGTATTGTGGGGCAGAAAGGATGGCTTTGTAGCAGCAGAAATGAGGGAGAATGACCGATTTCCTGTGAGACAAGGTTCATTAGAATATGAGCTCCTTGGAAGCAGAGGAAGTCCATTTTTAATTAGAGTCCGTGACTCGACCTTGTCTTTCTCCCTCTGACTTTCTCTTTTCACCTCTTCAAAATGGTAGACTTCAGGCAGCTAGGTACTTTGTGGTTTGGGGAAAACAGAACTGGATTCGGAATGCTGGAGTCAGCTGTGCTGTTTCCTCTTTAGTGACCTTGGGGGTCCTTCCCCTTTCTGGGCCTCAGCTCTGTAAAATGTGGCTGTTGGGCCAGGTGCCTTCCAAGGGGCTTTCCGCTTCTCGATCCCAAGAGCCTCTGCCCTTTAGCTATTCTTTTCTGAAGTGATGGGGTTGGTCTACCTGGAGCCCCTCACTACCATCTCCCCCAGGGTTGGGATGTCTGGCATTCTGCCTGACTGCATGCACTGGGATGCTCTTTGGAGCCCTGCAGGGAGGGAGGTTGCCAGGGGATGGGGCAGGCTCAGAGGCGGCTGCCTCTCCACCCACTCTTCTCAAGAGCCTCCTTGTTTCTCATGCCCACAGGAAATTCTCTGCAGGATTCCAGGCTCTGCCTTCCTCTCCTGTGACTTCTCTGGTTGTGGGGCCAGGAGGCAGAGCGGGAGGGCAAAATTTGAGATTGGGATTTGAGGCTGGCAAGGTCCTGGGGCGTCTTTTGAGAACAGGGTCATTTTTTTTTTTTAGCATTTCCAGGAGGGTAGGAGATTCTAGACTGGCTCCCCAAGAGAGGGGTTAGCAGCAGTTTCCTTGACCCTGTGAGACTTGAACCGTCCTGGGTTGGTGAGAGGTTGGCAGCCTACATGGTGGAAAAGGACTCAGGGAGGGGACGGCAACTACAGAATTCACAGGCAGACCCCCAGGTGAAGTGAGAAGGGAGGTCTCTTAGGCTCATTCTATCCCTTAGACATTACACAGATCCAAACTCCCGCACACACCATGATTTGGACCCCCGCATCTCTGCTTCTTGCTACTGTTGTTCTCAGTAGCTTCCCCAAACTAGGTTTTGGGGGGCGACTGATGGCTAAATTGGCATCCAGGAAGCTATGTGCGGATGAAGAGTGCAGCTGTGAGGTTTTGGGGCATGGGGTGTGGTGGGCACTGGGTGCTGGAGGGGAAAGGGTGGGTGCTTTTGGCCAGGAAAAGAGGGCCTGGGCTAGTACTTTATGCCAGGAAGGGCCTGTGATGGGCACCTTATGTTGTCCTGGAAAGGGGAACCAGTGTGGTACTGTGCTACCCCAGGGTCTTACAGGATGGTGCCAGGATTGGCTTTGGGCAGTACCTGGCTTTCCTGTGAATGCTCAGGAGTGGAGGTACATTCAGGAAATGGCACCCTAAGTATTCCCATTAATCCTTTCTGCCCCAGACCCCATCTCTCAGGCCATTGCCCTACAAGATTATTCGGCCCCAGACTGCCGCTTTCTGTCTGTGCAACAAGGCCAGGTCGTCTTTGTCTACTCGAAGCTGGTGGGCCGAGGTCGCCTCTTCTGGGGAGGCAGTGTGAGTCTTGGCTGGGGCCTGGAATTGGGGAGGGATACCAGGAATGCTGTATTCTGGGGACTGGGGGGGGGGGGGGGGAGGAGAAAAGGGATGTGGTGGAAAGGGATCCTGAAGCCCCTATTAAAACAAAAAACAAAAAAGGCATCTAGGTGGCATAGTAAGTAGAGCTGTGGACCTGGAGTCTGGAAGGCCCGAGTTCAAGCCCAGCCTCAGACACTAGCTGTGTGGCTCTGGGCAAATCACCTCTGCCTTCAAGCTTATTTCCCAGGGCTGTTGGCGTGGTCTGGGGTGGTTCTGGCTTTCCAGCCCCTTACCACCTCCCCAACACTCACACACCAGGTTCAGGGGGAGTACTACGGGTCGCAGCCTGCCCGTTTGGGCTACTTCCCAAGCAGCATTCTTCGAGAGGACCATGTCCTGAAGCCAGGAAAGGTGGAGGTGAAAACGGACGTGAGTGCCCAGCAGCCCCTGTCGCTGCCCTTCCCTCTCTTTTTGTCCCCTGGTTGGTCAAAACCTGCCTTCTGATCCCTGACCCACCCCCTAATAGTCAATGGTCTGAGGCAAGCAAGTCCCGCTGCCTTCCTTGGCCCTCAGTTTCCCCATCTATTGACTGAGAACCTTGGACTGAACAGATGACCTCTCTGAGCTGCTCTGTTTCCTCATCTGCAAATTTGGGAAGAGTTGAATTAAAGAACCCTAAAACCTTTATTCAGGCTCACATTTTTATATTTAATCTCTTCTGAGACCTGCCTGCCCTGCGATTCCCTGGTCCTAAGATTTTTGTAGAAATATTTTGGCTTCCCTGGCACGGGACTGGCATTTTGGGGACCCTCCTCCTACTTCCCACATCTCACCACATCCCCTCCAGACCCCCTGCCCCCTGCCCATCCCCCCCGTCTCTTTTTACAGAAGTGGGACTTTTACTGCCAGTGAGTCCAGGCTGCTGTTGCCCCTGCCTCTGTCCAGCAGGAGAAGCTGATGCTGGCCCTGAGCCCCAGGACGTCTGCTTCCCACCCTCACCATTGTACCCCTTGCCCAGCTTTGTGCCAATAACACCCGTGTGCAGCAGAGAGTCCGGTGGCGGTGATTCTGTGTGTGCGCGTCTGCGCGTGAGTGTGTGTAGGTACAGGGTTGTGGCACACCCAGAGCCGGCCTTCGTGACCGTCACTAGTTGCCAGGCAGACTTTCCCTTTCCGAGGGCTCCAAAGACCCGGCTATTCTTGCCTCCTTCCGGCGGGGCATCGGAAAGAAACCAATCAGAAGGTGGGGGTGTGGCTAGGCCAATTTGGAGGGAGGAGCCAGAAGGGGACAGATTTAGGGCTGGGAGAACTGACTCAATAGATGCCAAAGTGGGCGGGGCCCAAATGAGAACAGGCCAATCAGGTTGCGAGGCAGGGTCACCATCGCTCAATAGGAAGCCTCTTGGGGATCACCGAGCCAATCAGAAATCCCTAGGTGAGAGGCCGCTTCTCTTGGTTGCCCTCGGGTTCAGCGATGATTCGGGATCAGTAGTCACGGGGGTGGGGCGATCCTGTTGCCCTTTTCTGTGCTCTTGTCTCCGCTCCTGGTCTCATGCGCCCTCTGGGCTAGTCCTGGCCCTGTCCTCGCCTCCTTTGTATGCTTCTCGGCTAATCGCAGGTTCCGGCTTTCGAGTCCTTTCCTCTTCGCCGATCCTGGCCTTCCTCTCGATCTCTTCAATTCATCCCTGGTCTATCCCGGGCCGTGGCAGACCCCTCCTCCTGCGCTCGAAATCCCGTCCCTTTCGCGGCCCTGCTTCCTATTCCAGAGCCCGCCTCCTCCCTCCTGACCAATCGTGGGCCCAGATTCCCCCTTTCCCCATCCAAGGCCCGCCCCACTCTGGTCGCCAACCCTCCCTTGCTGGCTCTGCCAATCCACGGCGTTCCCCCTTCCCCTTTCCGTGGCCAGGACTAATCAAGCGCCAAGATCAGGGCCCTGCCCACTTTCTCCGGCCCCTTTCCGCGGGTCGCACCCCGCAGCCTCGGCTCCCCTCCCCCCTCCCCCCGCGCCGGCCTGGGAGCCAATCGCTTGCCCGAGCCGCGGCTCCGCCCCCTCCTGGAGGGGGCGTGTCCTCTGAGGCCGCAGCGAGGCCGGGGCCGCGGCGCGGAGCCGGAAGGAGGAGGCGCGGGGCCGGAGCCGGAGCCGGAGCCGGAGCCGGAGCCGCAGCCGCAGCGGCCGCCGCGGCCAGTCATGGCCGAGACGTACGGTGAGGAGGGGCCGGGCCCGGGGCCGGGGCGGGTCGGTACCCCGGGATCCCCCTCCCCCCAGCGCTGCTGTGTGACTCCGGGCTGGGCGCTGCCCTCTCTGGGCCCAGCGCGTCCCTCCATCTCCATCTCCATCCCCATCTCTGCCTCTGTCTCTGCAGATTTCCTCTTCAAGTTCCTGGTCATCGGCAGCGCGGGCACCGGCAAGTCATGCCTTCTCCACCAGTTTATCGAGAACAAGTGTAAGGACCCCCCACCTGCGTCTGTGCGGGCGGGGCCCGGCCCCGTGGTCCGACTGGTGAAGGGGCCGAGGGAGCGGGGATGCGCGGGTGTCGTGGGGGGGGGCGCGGCTTCGGTCCCCGTTCGGGCCCTGACGCCCCCTCCCCCTCCCCAGTCAAGCAGGATTCCAATCACACCATCGGCGTGGAGTTCGGCTCCAGGGTGGTCAACGTGGGGGGAAAGACGGTGAAACTGCAGATCTGGGACACGGCCGGCCAGGAGCGCTTCAGGTGTGGGGGCCCGGGGGGCTGCGGGGAGGAGCGGGGCGGGGGTCTGCGCTGGAGACCGCACCTTCGGGTGGCCAAGCTCGGGACCCACCCTCCGCTCTTTGCAGGTCAGTGACGAGAAGTTACTATCGGGGAGCGGCCGGAGCGCTGCTGGTCTATGATATTACCAGGTGGGTGACTGGGGGCCTGGCTGGGGGTCGAGCGGGAGGGGGGACAGCCACTGAATCTCTGCTGCCTCTTCTCCTGCTCCCCAGCCGGGAAACCTACAATTCCCTGACCAACTGGCTTACGGATGCGCGGACACTGGCCAGCCCCAACATCGTGGTCATCCTCTGTGGGAACAAGAAGGATTTGGACTCGGAGCGGGAGGTCACCTTCCTGGAGGCCTCCCGATTTGCCCAGGAGAACGGTGAGCTCCCAGTCAGACCTGGGTGGGTTGGGGCAGGAAGCAGCCACGGGGACATGGAGATGCCAGGAGTTCCCAGAGAGCTCCGTGGCTGGGTGATGTACTGTGTGTCAAGGTTATCCCAAGAGCTCTGTCCACTTAGGACAGTCTGTGTTCTAAGGATGCCCCGAGGGTTCTACTTCTGACACCGTGTTCCAGCATACCCCAAGGCTTCCATGGACTTGCACTGCTCTGTGTTCTAGGATATCCCAAAGACTGTCCACTTATGATAACTCTGTGTTCTGAGGATGCCCTAAGGGTTCTGTCTACCTATGACACTCTTGAGTTCTAGGATACCCAAGGGTTCTGTCCACTTATGGTACTCTTGTGTTCTAAGGCTGCCTAAGGGCTCTGTCCACTTGGGACACTTTGTGTTCTAGGATATCCCCAAAGCTCTGTCCACTTGTGATACCCTGTTTATGCTGCTCCAAGGATTCTATCCATTTCTGACATTGTGTTCTGGGCTGCCCCCAGGGCTCCATCTACCTTATGATACACTGTTCTAGGCTGCCCCAAGGGTTCTTCTGTCTTGGGGTGACATTTGGTGTTAGACGTTGCTCAGTGGGGTGTATTCCTGCATAGCACTCCGTGGTCTAAGTGCCGCATGGGTTCTGTCCCTCTCTAATACTCAATGTATTAGAGGTTGAGAGAAGGGAGAGTAGATGACATCTCTCCCACTCTGACCCTCTGGGGGTCAACTGGCTCCCCTGCTTCCTACAGAGCTGATGTTCCTGGAGACCAGCGCCTTAACAGGCGAGAATGTAGAAGAAGCTTTTCTCAAGTGTGCCCGAACCATCTTGAACAAGATCGACTCGGGTGAGGTCCCATATGGGGGCAGCCAGGGAGGGTGCTGGGGAGGCACGCAGGGCCCTCATTATCTCAGTCCGTGTACCTGTCTCTCTGCATCTCTGGTTGCTGTCAGAGTCAGCCTAAGCCTCCCAGTGGGCCTTTCTCTCTGGGTCTGTCACATCCCATGTCTGTTTCCCTCTTCCTTGTCCCTTTTCCCCTCTAGGTGAACTGGACCCAGAGAGGATGGGTTCGGGCATCCAGTATGGTGACGCCTCCTTACGGCAGCTTCGCCAGCCCCGGGGTACTCAGGCCCAGAGCAGACAGCAATGTGGCTGCTGACTTTCCTCTCTTCCTTGTGGCTTTGAGGGTTGGACATCCGCCTCCACTCTGGGATGCCAGAGAGAAGCTGTGGAATGGGGACCTGGGGACCAGCCGTATCCAACACCTTTTCCCCATTCTACTCCCTTTCTTTGCCTGGTTTGACCCACAGCCCTCCCCCTCCCATCCTGCCCCAGTTTCTCTGAGAGGGCATTAAGCACAGAGTGGGCTCCTGTACTCCAGGGGGGACTGGGAGGGACCCTTGTCTGAGCCATTGAGGGCGGAGCTAGGGGGACACGCTCCCTCCCCCCTCCCCCATCTACAACCCTGAGCCTTGGGGTGGGCTATACCTGGCTTGTCACCAACCTTATAACCTTTTTCATTATCTGAACTCTGGGACCAGGGGCTTGAGCCCCCACCAGTCTCTACCCTCCCAGAACTCCCAGGGCCCTGCTGACCCTTGTAAATGGTATTTATTAGACTGGGGGGGGCATTAAGGTGGGGAGGGGACCATCATCGAGTCTGTTTCCACATACACACGCACACACACTATATATATTGATATATAAAATGATGTTTTTTTTTTCCAACTCTGTCTCAGTTTTCTTAGTCATGGGGTCAGAAATTCAGGAAAAGGGGTGGGAACTCTAGAATGATAACTTCAGGATTTAGGGGATGGGCAGGCTCCAATAGCTGGCATGGGGACTGCCCATAGGTGAATACACATGGCCGAAGGGCCTGGCTGGGGTGGTGTGGCCTGGCCCAGGTGAGGTCTGAGGACTGTGGAGTGGGAGCCAAGGTCAGGGGTGAGGCTTGGAAGGGAGGAGCCTGGGCAAAGTACCACACCTAGGATGGGGACTGGGAAAGGGGGGAGGGGGTTGGATGGATGGGTGGGGTTATTAGGTTGAGGACTTGTGGGGGAGAGGGGAGAGGTCACAGGAACTCAGAGGGTGGAAAGAAGGTTGGGCATGCAGAGCTGGAGGTCCAGAATGGAGACTGGGATAAAGGGCATATATGAGTCGGGTGGGGGGGCAGGGTTCCCCACTACCTCCCTCATACACATGACAAATACCTTGCCTTGTCCTAGGAGAGGCCTGTCAGCCCAGGAAAGAATTCCCTGTCTGGGCTTGGGGCATGGGGAAGAGGGGCAAGTGGTAATCCTTATTCCCCTCCCTGGGGTTCCCCGAGGCCTGGGGCTCCCAGAACACATCTCAGCCCCAACTGTCCAAGCATCCAGGCCTGGGCAGTTCCTGGAAGGTTCCCAGCCCCCTTCCACCTGTTCTGGGGGTGGGGGGTGGGGAAGGAGAGTGGAATGTGTGCCTCCCTCCTGGCCCCTAGGCTGCCTGGGTCACGTACCCCATGTTCCTGTCCCTGTCCCTGTGGGATAGCCTTGCCAGGGAAGGGGGTGAGTGGAGGGCACAGGAGGGGGTATTTATAGAGTGTCCTGCAAATTCACCTTCCAGGGATAGCAGGCTGACATCCTGTCCCCCCCTCCCTCCGAGATTGCCTCAGATTTCTCTGTAGATGCAAATCTTACAAGGGCAGAGCTGTTTGCACATGAGCTCCCTGAGGGCAGGGACCCTGATTTTGCCTTTCTTGTGTCTGTGGCCTTAGCTCAAGGGCTGGCACCTAGTAGGTGCTTAATAAATGCTTGGTGACTTCTTGACCGAGGTGACTATTCCCTCGGACCCTGGGGTCCTCCCCCCACCCCCACTTCTGGTTGGTGTCCTCCCTGGGAAGGAGAGTCAGGGGCTGGGGGCCAGGAGGAACCTGGGATCCTGGGATCTAAAAATGGGGAGAGGGGCCAGAAGGATCGAGGGAGGGGGAGTGAACAAGAGGGGACACTGAGGGAGGGGTTCCCTGGGAGGAGGGGTCACTGGGGGAGTGCTTGATTGGGAGGGTCCAATGTGGCCACAGCACTACTTTGGGTCACCTTGGGCTAATCCCTTCTCTCTACCTCAGTTTCCTCATCTGTAAAATTAGGGGCTTTTGGACGACCTGACTCCTGGGCTCCTTCCAGCTCAAAATCTGGGACCCTGTGAAGGGGACACTGGAAGGGACATGGGGGACAAGGGGGGGTGAGGACGACTGTGGGGAGGAGTCACTGGGGGCAGTGAGTGGAGGGGACACTGGGGGAGGGGTCACTGGGTCAGTGAGTGGAGAGGACACTGAGGAGTCACTGGGGTAGTGAGTGGAGGGGATACTGGGGGAGGGGTCATTGGGGGGCAGTGGGTGGAGGGGACACTGGGGAGTCACTGGGGGCAGAGGCAGCAAGAGGCAGAGGGAGACGGGGGTGGCAGGGGGTGGCGGGGGGGGGGGGGGGGGGGGGGCTTGGGGGGGGGGGGGGGGGGGGGGGGGGGAAAGGGGGGGGGGGGGGCCCCGGGGGGGGGGGCCGGGGGGGGGGGAGGGGTCTCCAGCTCCCTCCCCTCCCGGGCCAGGCCCTGCCCTCCCCTCCCCCCCTCCCCCCTCCCCCGCGGCTCCTGCGCACGCGCGCACCCACCCACTCCTCCCTCTCCCCTCCCCCGCCGGCTGCTCACGGTCACGTGCAGGGGCGGGGCCCCAGGGCGGGGTCTGGGGGCGGCCGGGGGCGGGGGATGGCGCGCGGCGCTGCGCGGGGCGGCTGGCACAGGCGGCGGCGCCGGGGCCGGAGGAAAAACCCCGGTGAGTGGGGGAAAGGGGGGCGCCCGGGGCGGGGGCCGGCCCCGCGGAGGCGGGGGGCGGGTGGGGCCCTCGCGGGACCAGACGGGGCAGCCGTTGGGGGAGGTGAGGGGCGCGCGCCGCTCCCCCCAGCTCCCTACCCCCAACCGCTGCTGTGTCGGCTCAGCCCGGCGGGGAGGGGGTGGGGAAGGGGTTCTGGGAGCTGGGGGGAGGGGGGCGCTCACCCGGCCCGTCTCCCTAGCCCGACTCCCTCTCTGGACTGCCCTGGGTCCTCCCGCCACCCCCATCCCCGCTCAGGGTCCCCCTTCCTCTCCCCGCCTCCCAGTTCTGGCTCCCCCGTCTCTTCTCCCCTCGACCCCCCAGGCACCCTGCTCTTGTCCCCTCCCACCTCTGGGTCCTCCCTCTCCTCCCCCATCCACACCCCAGACCCCCTCCTCTCCCTCTTTCCCACCTCTGCGTTCTCCCTCCCCTCCCCCATCCACACCCCAGACCCCCTCCTCTCCCCCTCTCCCACCTCTGCGTTCTGTCTCCCCTCCCCCATCCGCACTCCAGGACCCTTCTCCCTCCCTTCCCTTTCTGGGTTTCTCTTTTCCTTCCTCTACCCCCAGGCTTCTCCTCCTCCCCTTCCCTTCCCACCTCTGGGTCCCCCTTCTCTTACTTCATCTTCACCTCAGACCCCTTCTTCTCCCCTCCTATTTCTGGCTCCTCCCCCCTCCATCCCCCAGTCTCCCTTCTCCCTTCCTCTTTATCCCCCTCAGGCTCCCTCTCCCCGACCTGCCCCCCAGTCTTTCTCTCGTCTTCCTTTCTCCTTCCTGAATCTCCTCTGACTCTTCCCTCACCTCCCACAGCCCCTTTCTGCCCCCTGACCTCACAGACACCCTCCAATCCCTTTGCCCTCCCTCTTCCTCCTAACTTCCCATTCCTGGGTCCCCTCTCCCCGGTATGCTGCACGAACTTGGTCTCCTCTTGCCCCCCAGGCTGCTTGCCCTCTCTCCTTGCCAATCCAAAAGCCCCCCCTCCCCTCCGCCCCCTTGGCAGGCCTGAGGCCTCCCCTTTTCCCTTCTGCCCCTCAGGCCCCAGTTCCTTCCATCCCTCTTCTGGGGGCTCTCTTGGTTCCCCAGCTTTCTTTACCAGATTCCCCAGCCCCACTTCCATCCCTGGAGCCCTCCTCTCCTGTGCCCGCTGGCCCTCCTCCTCCTCCTTCTTCCCCTTTGGCATTCTTGGATCCCCTCTCAGCCTCTCAGTGGGTCCTTCCCCCTCCCTTTCCACCTCTGCGTCCCCATTCTTGTGTGGCCCAGGCCCTGGTTCCTCTCCCCCTTCCCGGGCCTGTGTCCTGTTCTGCTCACTCCCTTCCTCACGACCCTCTCCCTCTTCCCCCTTCTATTTTGAGGATCCCCCATCACTTCCCTCCTTTACTGCCCTCCTCCAGCATTTCCTCAGCTCCCTTTCCTCTCCCTGCCCGGGGTCTTCCTTCTCTCCCCCTCTCCTTCCCCCCCCCCCCGGGCCTCCCGGTGCCCCCCCCTTGCTCCCCCTCCCGGGTCTGGCTTCCCCTTCCCCCCCTCTAATCCCTTACCGTCCCGGGATCCCCTTCCCCCATAAGCCCCCATGTTCCTCTTTGGGCCTTGAGTTGCCCCCTGCCCCCTCTGCCTCATTGTGCCTGGTCTTCCTTCCCCCAGCTGCCCTCTTCTGCCGGGCTTCTTGGATCTCACACCTCCCTGTCTTTCTCTGTAGCCCCCGTTGGTCATCTCCTCGGACCACTGCTGCCTCACAAAGGCCCAAGGACAACGGGGGATCATGTCCCAGGTTCCCCGGCTATGAGAAGAGCTGTCTGCCCAGTCCCATTCAGTCCTGTGCCAGGCTCTGCCACTGTTATCCCCAGCTGCAGTGAGAGGAGGAGGAGGCTGGCACCATGGGCCCGGGCAGTGTCCTCCATGCCTGGGGGATGAAAACGCTGCCATGGACAGCCCATGCCAGTCCGACCTCCTGAGCAGGAGTCTCCCTCAGCTGCCCACTGTGGACACCCCTGGGCACAGCCTTTCCAGGATGGGCTTGGAGAGCTACATATCCTGTCCTTCGCAGCCCTCCTTCCACCTGTCTGGTCCTTGTGAGGCTTTGGCTGGCCCCAGCAGCAGTGGGGGTGGCCCTCTGCCCCCAGGAGCCGGGATCCCCTCAGCTGCTGCCAGCCCCATGCCCGAGGGGCGCAGTGGGCAAGGGGGAGGGGAGCTGCGACCCTTACAGAGTGAGGGGGCTGCTGTGCTGATCACCAAGGAGTGCCCGCTGCTGGCTGCCCGGGGGGCCCAGCCCAAAGCCCCTAAGCGGAAGCGGGCCGAGAGTGGTGGCGACACCCCGCCCGGCAAGCGGCGCTGGGTGGAGGAGGGCAGTGAGACACCGGTGCAGAGGGAGGCCATTGTCTCTGGCGCCGAGCGGCTGGCTGTGGACTACATCGTGCCCTGCATGCAATGCTATGGCATCTGTGTGAAGGATGGCTTCCTCGGGGCAGCCTTGGGCAGCCGAGTGCTGGCGGAAGTGGAGGCCTTGAACCGAGATGGGCGCTTTCGGGATGGACAGCTTGTGAGCCAGCGGGCAATCCCCTCGCGTAGCATCCGGGGAGACCAGATTGCCTGGGTGGAGGGGCGTGAGCCGGGCTGCGAGAGCATCGGGGCCCTGATGGCCCACGTGGATGAGGTGATCCTACACTGTGCCGGGCGCCTGGGCAGCTATATCATCAATGGCCGGACCAAGGTGAGGCCCAGGCCCAGGGGAGCTTGCTGGGCCTCAGTTTCCCCCAGTGCTCCGAGGCTCTTGTCTGCTTCCTTGGCGGCCCTCAGGGGGCTTGGTGGGCACAAGGCAGGTTCTGCCTTGCCCAAGCCACCCGGGCACCATGGCCCCAGCACTTTTGTGACCCTTGTTTCTTTCCATCTCTGCACCTCAGCTTCCTCCTCTGTAAAAATTCTGAATCCCAGGATTTGGGGAGCGTGTGTGTGTGTGTGTGTGTGTGTGTGTGTGTCTGGCCCTCCCTGACTGGCTTTCTCTTTGCCCTTAGGTGTCTATTCTTCCTCTCTCTCTCTCTCTGTCTCCCTCTCTCTGCCTCAGTTTCCCCTTTCTCTCCTTCCCTCTTTCCCTTACTGCCCATCTCTCTGCCTTCTTTCCTCTCCATTTCATTCTTCTTCTTTCCTTTTTCTTTATCTTTCTTCTCGTAAGCCTGTGTTCCTCCTCCTCCTTCCCCTTTCACCATCTCTCTGTCTCCCCCCCTCTCTTCTCCCTCTCTGTGTCTCTGCCTCTCCCCCTCTCCCCTTCTCTCCCTCCAGGTCTTGTCCCTGGTATCTCTCCCTGGACAGGGGTTGGGATTATGTAACTGGGAGGGCCCAGCCCTGTCTCTTGGGAGGACCTGGCCCATGGAGCCCCTGCTGGGGAGGTAGAAGGCTCTCCCCCACCCCCACCTGGACCAGGCTCTTGAAGGCTTCTCTCTTCCTGCTCTCTCCCGTTACTTGATAGCGCCCAGCGGTCCCTCCCTTGGCCTTGCCCCAGCTAGTGGGTGGGTCCTGGCCGTCCCCACCCTCTGCCCCCTGGAGTTAGCCCAGAGCTGTGTGGCTTCAATCATTAGCTCCCAGACTGTGGACCTCCACTGTCAGGTGGAGATGACATGGCTCAGGGTGGCAGTGGCCCTCATTTGGAGTCTGCCAGTCCTGACTCCACAGTGTCAGGTGACCTTGGGTCAGTACCTTTCCCTCTTGGGGCTCAGTTTCCTCATCTGTCAGATGAACAGGTTGGACTTAGGTGCTCTTGGTGCCAAGCCTGGGAAGAACAGATGCTCATGGGGGTGTCAGGGGGCGGGGCTTCTTTTGGCCATCCCTAGGGGCTTCTTCTTGGCTTAGGTGTAAGAATACACCCTGTGGGAATGGGGGAAGGGAGAGGACAGGACAGGATAGGATGGGCCATTGGCCCCTCCCAGGCCCTCCCCTGCTCCCTGGAGACAGCATCTGTGGGCTTTTCCTGGCTTAAAAGGGCAGTAGCTGGGGGAGGGACTGAGGTAGGGGCTGGGGGTGTCCCTCAGAGCTCTCAAGAGGCAAAGATTGACCTGGTGTGGTTAGATGCTGGCTGCTCTGCCCTGTTTCTTCCTGTGAGTGTCCTGCCCATCTCCTCTCTCTCCTCCCATAAGTGTGCCCCTGTGCCCTCTGCTCACTGGTGGTCCTTGGGGCTGCCAGTGGGGGATGGGGCTGGGCCAAAGGGACCTAGGTTCCTTGGGTATTCTCTTAAGAGCTCTGAGTGGGTGGGGCCTGCCATCATTGGCCCTGGCCCTAGTCTCTGACGAATTTAGGGAATCAACCCTGGGAGGCCCTTAACTCTTTCCTTTCTGGACATTTGGCTGGCCTGGAGATGGGGGTGGCCTGGGGGAGGGGCCTTCTCACCTTGTGGCCAAGGCCCTGTCCAAGCTGCTGGGGTCAGGAGCAGGAAGTAGAGATCTCCCCAGAGCCAGGGGCCTGCCATGGAGCTGGCCCTTTCCAGGGCTGGCCCTAGTGCCAGATCTGGGACGGAAAGTGCAGGGAAGTGGTGAGCTGCTTGCCCGCAGGCATCTTACGCTTTAGTTGGGGGAGACTTTAAGAAGAGACTTATCCATACCAGAGGGTGAACAGCCAAGGGTTAGTCTCATCCCAGCGAGGTGGGACTTCCAAGTCCATCCCCATCACCTCCTTATGTGGCCCAAGAGGAAGCTGAGGCTTTGGGGCCTGTTGGAAGTAGATGAGGGTTCTGTGTGTGTGTGTGTTCATGACCGTGTATCTGCCTCCTGTCCCAATGGGTCGGGCCTTGGATCTGGCACTGTGGGGAAGGGGCAATGAGGCTGTCTCTCCTTGAAAGGTGTGAGGGGGAGGGCCCCAGACCTGAGTTTGAGCTCGGACTCTGCTGTTGATAATTAGCTGGGTGATCTTTAGCAGTCCCCTTTGGCTGGGCCTCAGTCTCTCCATTTGTAAAATGAGGGGCTTGGACTTGATGGTTTCAGAGGCCTTTTCCAGCTCTAGCGTTTGTTCTGTTAAGGCAACTTTACCTCTAAGAAAACATGTATTAATTGCCTACTGGGTGCCAGGCATGGTGCTAATCATTGGGGATGCAGAGAAAGCTAGAAGGCAGGTCGTGCTTTCTAGGAGGCTCACAGTCTCATGAGGGAGACCCCGGGGGGGTGGAGCCTGTAGAGGACGATTCCCCAGCTTCCCTAGGAGGGGCGGCTCAGCAGGCCCTGCCGGATTGCCCCCAGCTGCTTTAACTGTTGAGCCCTCAAGTGTATTTGGAGTTGCTGGTGAGGGTCTGCCTTCCCCTGGTGGGAGAGTGCCATGGGCCCAGGAAGGCTGCACAGGGATGGGAACCCCTCTGGTTGTTTGGGCCTGAGGAAGGAAGGGTAGAGGAAGCACCTGGTTGAGAGCCCTGTGGGAAGAATGAGCTTGACTTGTTGTCTGGGAAAGAGCTCTGAGTTTAAGTCTTGTTCTGCCATTGAGGCTGGGGGGGGCCTCAGGCCCTGGGTCCCAATTTGTACTGGCCTCAGTAGCTCCCGTTTGTGGGGGTGCAATGGAAGCAGAGTTTCTTTATGGAGAGGGCTAGAGGTCATGAAGACCTGGTTTCAGGTCCCACCTTTAACTCTATGCAACTAGCTTGAAGGAGGGAATTCTGAAGGTGGCAGACTGGAAAGTTCTTCCAAAGTGGGCAGCAGCTCTGCGCTCTCTGGTGCGGGCATCTTCCCCAAATGGCACGTGGGGAAACTGAGAGATGGTGTGATTTGCCCATGGCCTTGGAGTTGGCGAGCACCTGGGGATGGCGGCCATTGGTAGCTGCCATGTTATGGGGCCAGGTCTGCCTCTGACACTCAGCAGCTAGCCTTGGGCTCCCCTTCCCTTGCCTTTCTCCTGCATTGGGTTAGATGGCCTCCAAAGAGCTCCCTTCTAGGCTGTGACCCCGTTCCTGTCAGGATCAGGAGGCGTCGTGGGGTGAACCCCTTTAGGGCAGAGAGAACGTATCCTCATTGAGGAGGGAGATCGAAGTCAAGTGTGTCAAGCCCCTGCCAACTTTGGAGATTCTGTGCTGGAGGTGGTAGGGCCCCAGGTGCCAGGGAACTGAAGAGGCAGTGAACTGGGCAATGCCAGGGAGAGAGGTCAAAGCAGGGCCGGGGGAGGGAGGAAGTGTTCTCTAGAGGGCCCAGGAGCCAGTGTGGTGAGTGACTGTGCAGTGGGGACAGCTAGGCTCTCCATTGTAGCTACCCCCAGGCCCCAAGGTTGTCAGTGCGTTTGGCACATAGTGTGGCTGGGTGCCTAGGGCCATGAGGTGGGCACAGTCCAGTTGCTGAGCCTGGCTGGAGCTGATGCCAGGGGCTGAAAGAGGGCATTTCCCTAGTTCCTTTATCCTTTTCTGGATTCACCATCAACTTAATCTTCACCGTCTCGTCTGTGCCACCTCCCAAACACCCCCATTTGATGTTCAAGGAAACTAAACTGGCCCAGTGGTTAGAGTCCTGGATCTGGTGTTATGAAGACCTGAGTTCTAATGTCACCTGAGACACTACCCCCCCCCCTTTTTTTTGGCAATTGGGGTTAAGTGACTTGCCCAGGGTCACACAGTTAGTGTCACCACCTAGCTGCCCCTCTGAGACACTACTTGTAGCGCCCCTGGCAAGTCACTTTAACCTTTCTCAGCCTCAGTTTTCCTCCTCTGTAAAATGAGGATAATGCCTGCTTCCCAAGGTGGTTGTCAGGATCAGATGAGGTAATGGTTGTCGAGTGCTTTGCAAACCTCAAGCAGTGCTGCCTATTATTAAGAAATCCAGGAGGCAGGCAAAGTGGGAGTGGGGACGGACAGACAGGCATCTCAGAACTTGGCCTTTGATTGGGAACTGCTGTGTAACAGGGAAATGGAGATTTGGCAGATGCACAGTGAACCAAGCCGTCAAGCAACAAGCATTTATTAATTACCTACTGTGTACCAGGCACTATGCTAGGCATCAGGGATACAAATCCAAGTGTGCAATGAGGACCGAAGTCAGAAAAGTGTCCGTGGGGATGGGAAGAGATGACATTCTCAATCAGACCATCTCTTAGACCAGGCAGTTATGGGCCAGGAGAGGACAGCTGTAGCGTGCTGCTGGCTGGGGGATGTTCGAGGCTTGCCTGAGCTCTGTGAGTGGGTTGCTGGGAAACAGACTTGGCAGCAGGAGCGGTGGGAAGGTCAGTGGGATGGCGCTGGTGTTCTGCAGGGTTTGGGGGGTGGCATTCTGGGATTGAAGACAGTGTTCTGCAGGGTCTGAGGGGTGGCATTCTGGGATTGAAGACGCAGGAGGGCTGTGAGGGTAGGGCCTTCTGTTCTGTCTTTGGTCATGCCAATGCCTAGGCCAGAATCACCTCGTGTGGAACTATTGGGAAGTGTTTGTGGAGTCAAATGGGGGCCCTCATCCAGCTGACAGCCCTCCCCCATCCGAGTCTGGTCAGCACTGGTCACAATGGCACCACAGCCCCCTGTCCCTCTTCAGCATCCCCTAAGGATAGCTGAACCACCCGTGGGCTGAGTCCACACCTCTCAAGTCAGGAAGTCATTCTGGGTGGTTGCCCTCTGTTATTGCGGTCAACTGGGAGCTGTAGTTTGTCTTAGACCAAGCTTTCCTGGGTTAAAAATAGCCACATTTGTATAGGGCTTTACGGATTTATCTCATTTGACCCTCCAATACTGTTAGCTTAATTTATTGTTAGGTTCAGTTTACAGATGAAGAAACAGAGGCAGGCAGAAATTTAAGTGACTTGCTTAGGATCACACAATTCATAAGGATTTGAGCTCAGGTCAGTCCAGGGCTCTGTCCACTGGGCCACCGTGCTTCCTAGGCTTCTTCAAAAAATGTCTCGTTTTTATATCACTTTCAGAATACAATCTTTCTTTCTCCAGAGAGCTGCCCCTTGTAACAGTTAAGAAGTAGGGACAGCTTGGCACAGCTAACCCTTAACAACCCCATGAGCTGTGTTTCCTACCTACAGTCCCTCTCTCTGAAAAGGGCTTGGGCTCATTCATCTCCAGGGCCAGGTGTGGTCTTTATAATCCGAGTTCTTTCCATTTCCATCAACAAAAGGTAAGAGCTCCGGAGAAAACTGCCCTGGCAGCCAGGGCCAGGGCCACCTTCTAGGCTGCTCTGTCAGCCTGACATGGATGGAAAGGGCAGGCCTGCTTTTGTGGAGGGATATCACAGGCCCTGCACCCATTCTAATCCCTACCCATTTTTGTGGAGTCACTTCACCTGAGTCTTCAGGCTACTCTGAATTCTTCCTGTCCCACCATTTCTTCATCTTAATCTAAGAATCACATTTTTTTTTTTGATTAGGCAGTTGGGGTTAAGTGACTTGCCCAGGGTCGCACAGCTAGTAAGTGTCAAGTGTTTGGTCTGAGGCTGGATTTGAACTCAGGTTCTCCTGACTTCAGGGCCTGTACTCAATCCATTGCACCACCTAGCTGCCTGAAGAATCCCATTTTCTGAAAGGAAGGTATATAGCGAATGGATCCGTGGACCTGGTGATGGGAGAACCTGAGTTCAAATCCACCTCAAGCACTTACTACTTGTGTGACCCTGGGGAAAGTCCCTTAACCTCAGTCTGCCTCAGTTTCCTCATCTGTAAAGTGGAGTCATACCAGCACCTACCTCCCAGAGTTGTGTGGATCCAGTGACGTTTGTGAAGCACCTGGCCAGCCTTAAAGTGCTGTATAAACAGCAGTAGCCTACAACATTGCATTGCTTTCATACTCCCTGGGAGACAGGTACCCCTTCATCCTTCCAGTTTTTTGCCTCCAGCAGGGCTGAAAATGTATTTTATGTTTGGGGCCTCTCCCTCCGCCCTTGACCTGCTTTGTTTTCTTAGGGCTCATCAGGCCCCAGGCACTGGCCAGCACGGCCAGGGCCCCAGTTTCTTCTCCAGTCTTGTGTTTAACTTGTCTGGTTTTCTTGGGGGAGGAGCGTCCTGACGGCCCCGCCCCTCTGTGCCTCCCGCAGGCCATGGTGGCTTGTTACCCTGGTAACGGGCTGGGCTATGTTCGGCACGTGGACAACCCCCACGGGGATGGGCGCTGCATCACCTGTATCTATTACCTGAACCGGAACTGGGACATAAAGGTAGGGTCCCCGAGGGGGAAGCGGGGTGCATGCGTGTGGGGGTGCCCTTGGAAGGGTGTGCCTGCAGCTAGCTGTGCTTTAGTTCATCACCCCTCTGTGTGAGGATGGTGCCGTCCTCCCCATCTTTTCCATGCTCCCCTACCCAGTGCATGGAATGGTGCGGTCCACCGGCTGTCCTCCCTCGCGTACCTGGAATGGCGAGTTCTGTTCTTCCTTCACCCTTCCCTTGGCAGCTTCCATTCCTCCCCCACCCCATATACGGAATGGTGCAGTCCGCCTCGCCTGGTCTGTAATAAACATCCCCCCTTCCCCCCACTTCCTGTCTTTGGTGGCTTCCTGGACATCTCTATGGCAACGGGTTTGGGATAGCATCCCTCCTCTTGTGCAGATGAGGGAGGCGGGGCTGTAAACGGCCCTCAACCTCGGGGTTATGCGCCCCCTGGTGGGAAACCCTGGAGCCTGGAAACCTCCCTGAGCGTCCTCCGCCCCCTAGTGGGAAGCCCCCAGGGGTGCAGAGGCTGGAGGTGGGGCCAGTTTCGCTCTGACGTCTGACTTGGCTAGCTTGTTCCCGGGCACAGATCCACGGTGGCTTGCTGCAGATCTTCCCCGAGGGTCGGCCTGTGGTGGCCAACATCGAGCCTCTGTTTGATCGGCTGCTGATCTTCTGGTCGGACCGCAGGAATCCCCACGAAGTGAAGCCAGCATACGCCACCAGGTGCGCCCTTGCCCACACTCCTCCCTTACCTCCGGGGACCGCTGAGGCAGCTGCTTGGGCCTGGGCAAGTCCAGCAACCCGCCTGGACCCCTGCTTCTCCAGGGGGAAGGGCTTCTGACATTTACTTGTGGCCTCCAGTGCACAAAGTAAAATGGGCAGAGTTCCGAGGGAAACCTGTTATGTCTCAGTCCAGCTGTGCCCAGACCCCCCTGGAATTCCCCACCGACTCTGAGCCCTGGGTTTGAATCCTGGCTCTGACTCTTAGTACTTGTGTGGCGTCAGGCCAATCACTCCCTCCCTGGGCCTCAGTTTACTCATTTCCTAGATGACTTCTGAGTTCTTTTTTATCTCTAGATCTAGGCTTGGTCCATAACAGCTCGAGTGTGGGTTTGGGGGTTCATCCCTGCTGTGGGGATGGGAGCTCAGCACCCCCTTGGGTCCTGTTTAGACCCCAGAGGGTCATGAGGTGGGCATTCTTTGTGTGCCCAGGTACGCCATCACTGTCTGGTATTTTGATGCCAAGGAACGGGCTGCAGCCAAGGACAAATATCAACTAGGTACCTGCTTCCTGGTCCTCCCTCTCACTGTCCTCTGCCTTCTGGGGCTCCCCAGCTCCATGGCCCCCTCCTCCCATCCTCCTCTCTCCCCCAGCCTGCCCACCAAGTCTCTCCTTCAGTTGGTGGCCATTCCGTTTCCCTCCAGCCTCCTGGCCCCCTCCTCTACCACATCCTCCCTCCCTTCCCCGGGATCAGTCACGTGACTCATTCTTGACCTCCAGTTAATTCAGTGTCTTTCTGTGTCTCTGTAGCATCAGGCCAGAAGGGCATTCAGGTGCCAGTGTCCCAGCCAGGCCAGCCTACCTAGTGGAGAGCACTTGGAACCAGCCAGATGGTCCCCCACCCTGTGCTGCTCTGCTGGCTGCCGGGCTGGGCCGTCCCGGACACCGTGGCCGTTCTCTCTACTGCTGCTTCTGCCTTTGCCTGCCTGCCTTCCCCCTCCCCATGTGGGTGGAGGGGTTACTGCCAGTCCTGGCGCAGCGGGAGCTGGGCAGGGACAGGCAGCATCCCGTGCACGTGGCCCTTCCCCCAGCTCCGTAAGGAGTGAGCCTCCCATGGACTCGACCCACAGTGGGCCCCCCTGGCACTGTCCCCTCTAACCAGGATACAAGATTGGAATTATTGGGGGTGGGGAGGGTCATGGCCTCTTGCTGGCAGGGGGGATGGGTGGGACTCCTGCCCCCTTCCTCCAGCCTGGAATGTGAAGTGCCCCCCCACCTTGGCCCTGGCCTCCTCTGGACTGAGCCTCCTGTGGGGGTAGGGGTGCTCAGTGGAGCGTCGGCTGCAGACTGGCCGCCCGCCCCCAAATAAAGTTTACCTCAGAGCCGGGCCTGTGTTCTGCCTGTTGTCCGCCCACCCACCCCAATGAGCAGGGCACACACACACACAATGCCTTTGAGGGGGGGTTTATTCGACAAAAGACACAGTGGGGGTGGGAGGGATCGCAGGTGACCCCTTGGGCAGGAGCTCAGCGGGCCAGCACGCGGAGCTCATACGCTGGGGGCACGTTGCCCAGGCCTGTGCACTGAGGAGTCAGGTCTATGTCCTCAGGCTTCTCCATTGGGCACAGTTTGAAGCGCTGGAGGATGGTGGTGAGGAAGAGGAAGATTTCCATTCGGGCCAGGCTCGCCCCTAGGCACATGCGCTTCCCTGTGGGTGGGCAGAGGCTGTCAGTGGCCCTGGGGCCTGGCCATGGAGCTGGTGCCCAGGTTGCTTTAGCTGCCAGGGTGGATCTCAGGTCGGGTAGTGCTAGTGTCCCTCACATCTTCCTGGGAGCCCGTGTAAAGCTTCCCACTTTGTGAAGTGGGGTCTGAGGGGCCAGGGGTTGGTCCCGGGCTCCCTTTCCTTCTGACTCAAATTCAGCATTTCTCTACTCCCCAGATTCTCTCCACCACCTCTGTAACCATGCCCTGGATGGTCCTTACCTGGAGCAAAGGGCATGAAAGCCTTGTTTGGTCGGAAGGCCCCTTTATCATCCAGAAAGTTGGTTGGGTCAAAGCATTGTGGGTCCTTGAACTGGATTGAGTCCCGGTGTGCGGACACCAAGAGTGGGATGACGTGGGTGCCCTAATGGGAGTGGGAAGACAGTTAGTGCCAGCCTATCTGGGGCCTGTTGCTAGAGGGCAGAGCTGGCAGGTGGGCTGTGCTCTGTCCAGCAGCCTTGGGACTGGCTTAGGAGCCAGGGGAAAACCATGAAACCTGTCCTGGGCCCTTGCTGCAACAGGGCAATCCTTGTGCACCCCTCAGGTGGTGTCACCTTCCCTTTCACCCCTCCCCCAGTCTCCTGTGGTGACACCGTCCCTTCCACGCTGCCAATGACCTTGGCTGCCATCGAAAAAATCTTCCCCTCCTCTTCATCTCCTATCAGATGCCTTCCCCCACCATTGACTCTACCTACCTCTGCCCCTTCTTCATGCACCCTTGGTTCCATTCCGTCTTCTTACCAATGACCACCACTTTCTAATCTTGCATCTCCTGCCTACAAACACTCCCGTATCTCCCACATCCCCCTAGACCATCCTCACTGGCTATCATACTTTTCCTCTTTGTGGCTAAACTCCAGGAGAAAGCTGTCTGTTCTAGGTGCCATCTGTTCTAGGGCCCGTCCCTTCTCCATTCTAAACCTTTTTCAGTCAGACTTTCGACTGTCATCCTCCTGGAACTGCATTCCAGAGTCGTCATCCGCCATCTCTTAATTGTCCAACGCAGTGACCTTTCCTCTGGTGCCTTTGTCATTGCCTGCCCTCCTCTCTCATAGATTCTTCTCCCCTGGTTTCCCTCGTGTGTCTGACTCCTCCCCAGTCTCCTTTGCTGGATCCTCATCCAGAGCACATCCACTAACAGTCAGTGTCCCACAGGGCTCCCTCCTTTTCTCCCTCCATACCACTTCCCTGGGGGATCTCATCTGCTCTCATGGATTCAGTTCCCATCCTATGCTGCTGATTCCCAAATCGACTTAGCCAGCCCCTAAACTCTTTTTTTACATTAACCTTTTTACATTAGAGATTTGTATCTCTAACTGCCTTCTGGACATTTCCAACTGGATGCCCCGTAGGCATCTCAAACTCAACATGTCCAAAACAGAACTGATGATAATAGCTAACACCGATACAGTGCTTTGAGGTTTTCAAAGCGTTTGACACTAATTATCTCATTGGATTCTCACCACAATCTCACAAATGCTATTTGCCACCGTTTTACAGATGAGGGATCTGAGGCAGGCAGAATGACTTAGGTTAACTTTTCCAAGGTCACAGATCCTGTGTCTGAGGCTGGATTTGAGCTCAGGCCTTGGTGACTCCAGGCCCAAAACTATCCAAATTTTACTATTATTGTTGAGGTCATCACCATCCTCCCAGTCTCCCAGTGCCATCTTCAACTCTTCACCTAAACTCACTTAGTGTTATTTAACGTGTTCCCAAAGTTGTATCTCTACCTTCACACCATTTCCTGTCTATCCTTCTGCGGACCGTCTCCAGTTGTCCTGCTCTATATCTGGCCACTGGACCCAGATGGCTCCGGAGGAGAAAGTGAGGCTGGTGACTTTGCACAGCCCTCCCTCACTGAAATCCAGTTCACTTGCAAGTCATGGCATCTCCTTCCTGGTGTCACAGTACTCTTCAAGAATGAAGGACAAACAACAGTATCTATCTGTCTGTCTATCAATCATCTATCTATCAATCATCTGTCTATCTATGTATGTATCTATCTATCTGTCCTCTCTCTGCAAGATAGCAGTCAACAAGCAAAGTGGTGCAGAAAAGTCCTCTTGCAGAAAGTGGGATTTGAGCTGAATCTTGAAGGCTGGGACGTCAGGTAGAGGAGAGAGCGTCCTAGGGAAGAGGGCCAGCCAGGGATGATGACCACCACTCTTCCTAATCTTCAGTCTCCTTTTCCACTGCCTACCAAGGCTCCATGTATTTAGTGAAAAGTCAGGAGGGAGATGGTAGTGTCGTGTTCGAGGGGCAGCTGGTGTTGCTGGTGAAGAGGGGTGAATTTGGGCTTTAAAAGCCGGAAAGAAAAGACTTGTTAATTGATTCTGGAGGTGATAGGGAGCTAGTGTAGTTTATTGAGCAAGAGGTGGTGGTGACGTGGTCAGACCTATGCGTTAGGAAAATCACTTTGGCGAGGAAGGGGCAACCGATGGAAAGGCTAATGCAATGGTGCAGTTGAGAGGTGATGAGGGGCTCCACCAGGGGGGTTGGCTGTGTGAGTACGAGTGGAGAAATGTGAAGGTAGAAATAACAAGACAGTAATGGATTGAAGTGTTGAGGTGTTGAGCCTGGGAGGATAGGTGGTGTTCTTGACCATAATAGCTAAGTTCAGAAGAGGGAAGGGTTTGGGGGGAAAGAATCAGTTGGGTTTTGGACTGCCAAGAGGCAGATTAGCTCAGTAAAGAGGTTAGGGTTGGATATGGAGCCATGAAAATTATCTGCATAGAGAAGATACTGGGTCCACAGAAACTGGCAAGATCACTAGGTGAAGTAGTATTGAGGGAAGAGAGAGGGCTCAAGACAGAGCCCTGAAGGACACCGAGGGTCAGAGGGTATGACCTGCAGGAGGACCCAGCCAAGGAGACTGAGAAGCAGTGGTCAGGGAGGGAGGAGAGAAAGAAGGGTGTTCTGAAAACCTAGAGAGAACAGAGTACCCGGGAGGAGAGGGTGATCCACAGCCTCACAGGCTGCACAGAAGTCAAGAGAATGAGGCTTGAGAAAAGGCTATTGCATTTGGCCATTGAGAAACCAGTGGTGGTTTTGGAGAGAGCAGTTTTACTGCATGTTGAAGTCAGAAGCCAGATGGCAGAGGGTTTCTGTCCCTCTGCCTGGAAGGCTGTCCCTCCTCAGCTCTGCCCCTGGCTTTGGCTTCCTTCAACGTTCTGATCAACTTGGGCAGGAGGCTGCCTTTTCTGCTTCTTATCCTGTCCCCCTCTCCTGCTGCTAGTGCCTTTCCCCTGGGGTGAAACCTCATCTACAGCGCGTGCGTGCGTGCGTGCGTGCGTGTGTGATGTGTCTATATAGATCTACCAGTATCTATCTTGCCTACCTACCTACTTACCTCTCTATCCATCTATGTATGTATGTATGTATGTATGTATCTGTCTGTCCCTATCCTACCTACTTACTTGTCTGTCTTTCTGTCCATCTATCCTGCCTGCCTACCTGCCTACTTACCTGCCTGTCTCCCTTTTTCTATCTGTCTCTCTTGTCTCTCTCTCTCTATCTTGTCTACCTACCTGCCCACTTACCTGTCTCTGTTTCTCTGTCTTCACATGGTTGATTGCATATTGTCTCCCCAATTAGGCTGGGAGACTTCACTTTTGTTTTTTGGTTTTTTTTTAAATAGCCCCAGCATTTGGCACAGTGCCTGGCACATAATGAGAGCTTAATATGTGATTGTTGGCTGGCTGCAATCCCAGGACACTAGGTTCCTCCTCCTCCTCCCTGTCCTACTGGGTCTCCCCGGCCCTCCATAGACAGGGTGGATCCAAACTGGGCACCTTGGGCAGGAAGTAACCACGAAAATGGGTGTCCTGCGTGGTGGCCCGGGGCAGGCCCATGGGTAGGACGCTGATGAGTCTCTGGATCTCGTGCAGGACTGCGTTGGTGTAGGGCAGGTTTTCTCTGTCGTCCAGGCGAGGGGCCCTGTCCCGCCCCACCACACGGTCTATCTCTTCATGGGCTTTTTCTGGGGAAGCAGAGGGAGGGAGAAAGGAGGGTTCTGAGGAGACTGTCTGTCTTATTCCTGCTCACAGGACCCTACATCTCACCCTGGAAGGTCCCTCAGAGGCCATTCAGTCCAACCCCTTTGTTTTACATATAAGGAAACCGAGGCCTAGAGAAATGAAGTGGCCTGGGACCACTCAGGTGCCGAAGGCCAGGGATCTGAGCTTTTCCAGCACGCCTTCCCATGGTGCCATGGCCCCCAGGGAAGCCTCCCTCCTCCAGATGGGGGGACTCATGGAGATGAAGGGCACCCACTTGTTACTTCAGGATACTTGAGTAAGATCAGCAGTCCATAGCGAAGGGTGGTACTTGTGGTCTCGGTGCCCCCAAAGAATAGATTGTGGGTCGTCATCACTAGCGTATCCATGTAGAAGTGACTCCAGGGGTCCTGCTTTTCCTGTGGCAGAGCAAGGCGGCTGCTGCTTGGGGCAGGAGGGGCTGTCTGGGGGTACGGGGAGGTGGCGAGATCAGGCACAGGGCAGGGGAGGGATGGGCGTGGGGAAGGGACCCAACCTTGTCTATCTGATCTAGGAAACAGTCAATGAAGTCCCGAGGCTCTCTTGGCTTCCTACTCTTCTGGTGTTTCCAAATCTGATCATAGATGAAGGCCCGTAGCAACTCAAAGTTGTGGAAAATTCGCTGGTGGGGACCAGGAACCCAGTCCATGACAGAGGGGAACATGTTGTACATCTGGGGTGAGGGACAGAAAGAAGAGGCTCACGTGAGGGGGGGAGAACACTGCACGACTATCTGCTGGCCACGAGGCAGCCACATGGTGACGTGGAGTCAGGAAGAGCTGGGTTCAGATTCTGCCTCAAACACTAGCTGTATGACATTGGGCAAGTCACTTAACCCAAGCCTCAGCTTTCTCTTCTTTAAAATGGGGATGACAACAGGGTTGTTGGAAGAATCAAATGTGATAACATTGGTAAGGTGCTTTGCAAGCCTGAAGGGACTATACAAATACATGCTGTTGTTACTGTGGTTCAGTAACGATGACCCCATTTGGGGTTTTCTTGGCAGAGATGCTGGGGTGGTTTGGCCATTTCCTTCTCCAGCTCATTTTACAGATGAGGAAACTGAGGCAAACAGGGTGAAATGACTTGCCCAGGCTCACACAGCTAGTAAGTGTCTGAGGCCACATTTGAAATCTTCCTGACCCCAGGCACAGTGCTCCACGCATTGTGGTGCCACCTAGTGGTCACGGCTGTTATTATTACTGCCTCATACAGTCTTAGATTTTGCAGAGGAAAACAAGGAAGCCCCGAGAAGGGGACTTTTTATCATGTTTTAAAGCTTACAAAACACTTTACATAGATGATCTCATTTGGACCTCACAAAACCCTTGTGAGGTGGGCACTACTGCTAGAATTACCTCCATTTTGTGAATGAGGAAGCTGAGAGGTTAAGTGACTTGCCCAAGGTGACACAGCTACCAAGTAAGAGAGCCAGGATTAGAGCCCAGGTCTCTAGAGCTCAGCCCTGTGCTCCACTTTCCCCAGTTCAGGGTCTTTCTCTTGTTCCTGAAGCCCACAGGATCCCCATCTTTACATCTTAGCTTGGCATTCAATGCCTCATTGGTTCTGGCCTTCTATGATCTCTATGGGCTACGTGACTTTGGGCAAGTCTCTTTTCTAAGTTGGACTCCATCTCCGAGAAGCCTTCTAGGTCTTAAACTTAAGGCTGCCATGACTCTAGATGCCTTATTCTCCAACCAAACCGGTTTTGTCCCTACCTCCTTTTTTTCTCCATTCATCTTCCCCTTCTCCTAGTTACCCTTTGTGTCCTCCCCCCTCGATCTCCCTGTCCTTCCAGCTGGGGTCCCCTTCCTAAGACGCCCTTTAGGTTTGGATCTCCAGAAATGCTACCTCACCATAAGTGTCCAACCCCCAGCCCTGGCTTCTCCCCTGATTTAGAGAGGTGAAGTCTTTCCTAGGTGAAGTCCCCATCAGAGGCTGAGCCCGCCGTGGGAGGGCCCAGGCATGGAGGCCCTCACCTGGCCCCACTGGGAACTCATTAGCTTAAAGTTGTCATTCAGCAGATCGAGCAGCGTTTTGAAATCAGGGTCCTCATAGCCGTAGCGTTGTCCAAACACCACCGCGCAGATGACATTGGACACAGCATTGCATAGGAGCTGTTGGGGGTTAAATGGGGCATCTGGAGAAAACAGAGAATTAAGCCTGAGAGTCAGACCCAGGGCCACCCTGGGGAAGGGACCTTCCTGTCAGTCTCTCCTCCCATGTCTCCGGTCCCTGTATCCCTGTCCACTCTCCTCTGGCCCCGTTCACCTGGGTCTCTCTGCCTCTCTCCCACCACCGCTTCCCTCCCAATGTCTCTGTCTTTGTCCTCCTCTTGCGTTTTTGCTCCCAGCATCTCTTCTGTCCATTTGTGGTTTCACCTGTGGCTCTGCTAGCCCACCCCCTTGTTCTTCTCTGTCTCTTCCCCCCAAGTCTGTCTCTGCTTTTACCCCCGTGTCTCTCTCTTTCTCCATCTCTGGGTATCTCTGCCCTTCCCTCCCAGTCTGTGTCTCTGTCCACCCCAATGTCTCTCTATCTCTGGGTATCTCTGCCTTTCCCTTCCTAGTCTGTGTCTCTGCCCCTACCCCTGTGTCTCTGCTTTAGGATATCTCTGCCCCTACCCCAATGTCTTTCTCTTTATCTCTGGGTTATCTCTGCCCTTCCCTTCCCAGACTGTGTCTCTGCCCACCCCAGTGTCTCTATTTCTAGATATCTCTGCCCTTCTCCTCTCAGTCTGTGTCTCTGGCCCCACTCCTGTGTCTCCCTTTCTCTATCTCTGGATATCTCCGCCCCCACCCCTGTGTCTCTCCTTTTCTTTATCTCTGGGTGTCTCTGCTTTAGGGTATCTCTGCCCCCACCCCAGTGCCTTCCTCTCTCTCTCTGGATGTCTCTGCCCTTCCTTTCCCAGTCTGTGTCTCTGGCCC
>NW_020950600.1:170491-176006 GCF_900497805.2 Vombatus ursinus | reverse complement strand
TCTCTGGATGTCTCTGCCCTTCCTTTCCCAGTCTGTGTCTCTGGCCCCACCCCTGCATCTCTCCCTTTCTCTATGTCTGGATGTCTCTGCCCTTCCTTTCCCAGTCTGTGTCTCTGCTCCCACCCCTGTGTCTCTTTTTTTCTCTATCTCTGGGTGTCTCTGTCCCAATGTTTCTCTGCTTCTCTCCAACCATGACTGTCTTCATCCTCTCTTGCCTCCAGACTCCATCTTTGCCCCCAGTGTCCTTTAGTGTCTCTGTCTCACTGTGAATCTATCTTTCTGCGATGCCCCCTATCTGTCTGCATCCCCAGGCCGGCCCCAATCTGCCTTGTGCCTTTGCCCCCATGGTCCCTGTTCCTTCCCCTGCCTGGAGGGGGAGGCAGACCCCTAGCTTTGGTGTCTTTGCTCCCCGGCGCTCTTCCCTTTCTCTGTCTTTCAGCGTCTCTGTCCCCTCCTCCAGTTTCTCCGGGAGGTTGTCACCAGCGTCTCCCTGTCCTTGTTTCGGGGTGTTTCCCCCCCCCCCCCCCCCCCCCCCCCCCACGGCCCTTTGGTGTCTTCGCTAGGGGTGTCTCTTTCTGTCTTTCTGAGCGTCTCTGTCCCTCTCGGTACCCCCGGGCCGTCCCTGCGCCCTGCCCCCAGCGCTCGCTGTCCCTCGGTGCGGCCGTTTCCCAGCCCGCCCTCAACACTCTAACTCTCCCCCCGCCCGCCCCCCGCCCCCCGCCGGCCTCTCCCGGCTCTGGTCCGGGCCAGGGGCGGGCCGGGGGCCCGCACCGCGGTTTTGGCCGAGTTCTTTGCAGAGGGCGGCCGCTTCTTCCTGAATCCGCTCCTCTATGCTTCGCGTCCCCAGCCCCATGTCCTTCAGGGCGCCCATCGTGAAGGTTCGAAGCGTATGCCATCGGGGGCCGTTGGAGAAAGCGATCCCTGCACACGGGGACACACACATGCCGAGAGACATGGGGGATTGGGAGACGAGGACGAGGGGACGACGACGGCGACAACGACGACTGGGGGCCAGGGGTCTGCTTTGGCCCTAAGGCCCCAGGCGACGCTTAGCAGGAGGTGCAGCACGCGGGACACAGATATGACGAACAGGGGGAGCAGGGGGAGCAGGGGGGACAGACGGAGTAGGAGGAGCAGATGGAGGAGGCGATGGAGAGGCGGGGGAAGAGGGAGCAAGTCAGGCGGGGGAAGGGGCAGCGGGGCAGGCAGAGAGGGGAGCAGGACACCCGGGAGCACAGGGGGCGACGGCGGCGGGGGAGGCACAGGGAGATCGGCGGGGGCAGGCACAGCGGGTAGACACACGAGGACAGAGAGTAGCGGGGGTAACAGCGGTACGAGCAGGGGTACACACAGTCATAGGAACACAGGGGGGAGCAGAGAGACATGAGGAAAGGACGCTGGGGGCACAGACGGGAGCAGAGACACGAGGAGTGGAGAGACAGATACGAACGGACGGACACACGAGGGGTGAAGGCCCCCCCCCCCCCTCCCCCCCCCCCCTTGCTCGCCCCCCCACCGTTGCCCCGGGTGAAACGCTCGAACGTGGGCATGGCCCCGCGACCGCTGAAGGCATCCCCCTGCAGCAGAAGCGCCTCCCGCAGCGCTGCCGAGCCGCTCAGCACCACCGCCGGCCGCGGGCCCAGGTGCACGGTGAACACGGGCCCGTAGCGGCGGCTCAGCTGCGGGGCGGAGGGCAGGGAAAGGGAGCGAGGTGAGGGGTGCTTCGGCGGGCCCCCAGGACGCCCCTAGCCGATGGCTTCGGGGATCCAGGCCCCGCACGGCCTGAGCGCTGAGCGCTCGCTCCGCCTCCGGATGCAACCTAGACCCATGAACCCCGATAACTGGGACACTGGGATGCTGGACACCCCCAGCTGAGGGGATGCAGGCACCCCACATCCTGAGCACTGAGTGCTCACTCCACCTCCAGATGCAACCCAGACCCATGAACCCTGATAACTGAGACACTGGGATGCTGGACCCCCCCCAGCTGAGGGAATGCAGGCACCCCACATCCTGAGCACTGAGTGCTCACTCCACCTCCAGATGCAACCCAGACCCATGAACCCTGATAACTGGAACACTGGGATGCTGCCCCCCCCAGCTGAGGGGATGCAGGCACCCCACACCCTGACCAATGGGAACTAAGCACCTCACTCCACCACATCCTTGCAGTCCAGACCCGTGAACCCCAAGAGCTCCAGCTACAACTCCCTGGGATCCTGGACCCCCCAACTGAGGGGATCCAGGCACCCCACATCCTGACCAATGGGAGCCAGGCATCCCACCTCTGTAATCTAGCATCTGGGGTCCCCATTCTTTGCAGTCCAGCTGAGACCTGTCCCTGAGTCCTGAGACCACAACCCCCTACTTCCTGGGATGTTGGAGTCCTGGGCGTCCCACTTTCAACCTGGAGACTCAAGCATCTTGGTGCGTGAGTGTACTCCCCTCCCCCCTCCCATTACCCTCTGCCATTTAGCCTCTGAGTCCTGAGATCCCAGTATCTGGGACCCCAGCCCCCAGTTCTCAGCCCCTGGGACACTAACAGGAGTCTCCTAGCCCAGTCCTTGTTCTTCCCTTTCCCCCACCTCCAGCCAATTCTCTTCTTCTGGGGCACTGGAATCTGGATATGCTAGCCCCTGCTCTCCCCCTCCCTCAGTACTTGCCCCATTACCCCTTTAGATGCACACTCTTCCCTCATTGCCTCCAGGAAGCCAACCTCTAACCCCTGAAACCTCAGTGTCTAGTGCTCCCAGCTCCCTTCCACTCTGGCCTCTGGGGCCCTGTCCCTTTAAAACCCTTTCTTTCCCCACTCTACTCTGTAAGGACAAGGATGTCCTGACTGCCCAGTCAACATGAATTTATTACGTCCCTCCTGTGGACCAGGCATTGTACTAGAAGTCAGGGAGACAGAAAAAGATTACATTTCGTTGGAATCCCAGTCCCAGTTCATATGGCATCCCAGCATCCCAGTCTCCCAGTTCCTCACCCCTTTGACCCGTGTCCAGGACCCAGAATTGCAGTCTGGAAGAGCAGATAGGAGCTTCTCCAATAACCTCATCTTACAGTTGAGGAAACAGACCCAAAGAATGAAAGGGAGGTGAGGTGCCAAGGTGAGGAAGGTAATGGGCAGAACCAGGTCTTAAATCCAATGGGATACAGTGGAAAAAATATTCAAAGACTTGGATTTGCCTCTGCTACCTTTGTATAGACTCCGGACAAGTCTCTTCACCTACCTGGGCCTCAATTTCTCCAGCTGTCAAAAAGGGGGAGATTGGACACTAGATAACTCAAAGGTCTCTTCTAGCTCTAAGGTCTTAGGATTCTGCCTCCAAGTCCATTTCTTTGCCCCCACAGCGCCCCCGCCCTCTGGGGCTCCGGGATGGCTTGGCCTTGTCCCCCACCATGTCTCTGTCTCTGTTTCTCCAACCTTTAGGGTGTCTCTGTTCCAGTGAGCTTTGCCATCAGCACCCCAGCATGTGGGCCTCCCAGCCCCCAGCCCCAGGACTGAGCACCCACTTCACCTCCACCTCCTCCCACCTCCATGAGGCGCTGGTCCATTTTGGAAGAGCCGAGCTGTAACAGGTTCCCAAGTAGCGGTAGTGGTGTGGGGCCAGGGGGCAGCTTGCCCCGGGACCCCTGAGAGCTCCTGGCCCGGAGGGCCAGAGTCAACAGTAAGAGACCAAGTAAGAGAACTAGTAACATTTCGAGACCTGAACCCCAAAGTGTGTGTCGGATGCAGCGTGTTTGTGCCTTATAAGGTCCCTCCCTGCCCAGCCCCCTGGCAGCGGACACTGGAGCCTCTGAGGGAGGCCTCTAGCCCAGCCCCTTTGAGCCTGGCCCCTGCTGTGGCGGAGCCCACCCCTCCGAGGCCGGTCCGTGCTCTGGGGGAGCCAGGCCCTTCTGGACTCAGTCCCTAATCTCTGTGACAACCAGTTCTATCTACCCTTGACTGTGCTGGGAGTCCTGCCCTGAGTCTCTCCTGGGCTTGATCTCTGGCAGAGACAAGGAGTTAGGTTGGGTGTTGAGGAGGGAGGTCTAGAACACCTCCATCCGTCTTTCTGGTGGAGGCCCTGGCCTGTGGGAGGACAGCTGGAATGAGGAGCAGGTACTCCTGCTCATTCCTCCTCACCTTAATCTCTGGGGTCCTGGCCCCACTCACTCTGCCTGAACTGGGGGAGGCTGGGAAGGCCAGGGAGAAGTCAAATGTCAGCTTTTCTCTGTGATCTCTTCTAGAACTATCAGGCTTATCTGGGAAACTGAGGTAGAAAGGGGCAGGGACTGAAGGTGACACAGGGAGTCAGGACAGGGCCCAGGCTACATACAGCCTGCTGTTTCCTAGCTCCTGGCCAAGCCGGTTCTTATTATATACTTGGGTTTTGTTTTTTCGGGGGGGAGTAGGCAATTAGGGTTAAGTGACTTGCCCAGACTCACACAACTGTTAAAAGTGTCTCAGGCTGGATTTGAACTCAGGTTCTCCTGACTGTAAGGCCGGTGCTCTATTTATGTACCACCTACCTGCCCCGACTCAGAGGATTCTTTACCACATCCCCCCAGCCCCACACCTCTGTCTCTGCAGCTCTATCACTATCTGCTTCTTCGAAGAAATGTCTCTCCCAACATTTCTATCTGCTTCTCATATTTTTGTTTCTGTCTCTCCCTTCTACTGTCTCTTTGCCTTTCTCTCTGCCCGGCTTTGAGTCTCTTTCTTTACCAGTGTCCGCCTCTCTAGGCTTTTGCCTTTGCACATCTTTCTTGGTTTCTCTGGGGATGATTGCCTGGAGGCAGCTTCTCCACTCATGGTGTTGCTGGAGGTGTCTTTCCTGGTTCAGGAGGCAGGATTCAGCCTGTCTTTCCATGGTCCCTGAGCAATGTCAGAACTGGGGTGTCTTTTAGCACATCCTCCTTGACCTTGTTCTTCTTCTATGCTCCCAATGCTCCCTATGCTTCTATGCTCACAATGCCCCGTCCCTGCTAGTTATCTTCCTATAGCTCTCCCTTTCTCAGACAGAATCCTCAAGAAAGCTGTTGGTGAAGCTACCTCCATTGCCTTTCGTCTCGTTCTCCCTCCCTCTGCAAGCTGGCTTCCACCCTCACCATTCGACTAAAATTGCTCTTCAGACTTACTGATTATCTTTTTGCTACCAAATGGCATGGTCCTTTCCCCCTCCTCATCCTTTGTAACCTCCTTGTAGCATCTGGCACTTTAGACCATCTTTCTTCTTTCTGGGTTGTCATGACCTCTCTCTGTCTCTGTCTCTCTGTCTCTCCTTTTCTCTTCTTTCTCTCCTCTCCTTCTCCTTCTCCTTCTTTTTCTTTTTGGCTAGGCAATGGGGTTAAGTGACTTGCCCAGGGTCACACAGCTAGTAAATGTCAAGTGTCTGAGGCTGGATTTGAACTCGGGTCCTCCTGACTCCAGGGCTGGTGCTCTATCCACTGCACTACCTAGCTGCCTTCTTCTTCTTCTTCTTCTTCTTCTTCTTCTTCTTCTTCTTCTTCTTCTTCTTCTTCTTCTTCT
>NW_020950600.1:151107-170481 GCF_900497805.2 Vombatus ursinus | reverse complement strand
CTTCTTCTTCTTCTTCTTCTTCTTCTTCTTCTTCTTCTTCTTCTTCTCCTTCTCCTTCTCCTTCTCCTTCTCCTTCTCCTCCTCCTCCTCCTCCTCCTCCTCCTCCTCCTCCTCCTCCTCCTTCTTCTTCTTCTCCTTCTTCTCCTTCTTCTCCTTCTTCTCCTTCTTCTCCTGCTTCTTCTTCTTCTTCTTCTTCTCCTTTTCTCTTTCCCCTCTCCTTTCTTCTCTTCTCCCTCTCACCTTTTCTTTCTCTCCTCTTGTCCTCTACTTTTTTCTCTCTCTTGCCTTTTTCTCTTCTTTCTCTTCTCTCCTCTGCTTTCTCCCCTCTCCTTTCTTCTTCTTCTTCTTCTTCTTCTTCTTCTTCTTCTCTCTCTCTCTATTCTTTTCTTACTCCTCCATCTGCTTCTTTTCAGTATTATTTGCTGGACCTTTGTTATTGTTGCCTAACCTTTTAAAAATTATTGATTTATTCATTTACTTGTTTTTATAGGCATTTGTTATCTCTCCCTCACATTGCCCCTTTCCAATTGAACAATTAACCAAAAAATAAAACCCTAATGACAAAGATACATAGTCTGGCAGAAAAGAAAAAGTCCTCACATTGGCCATATCCAGAAATGTATGTCTCTTTTTGCATTTCAACTTTCCTTCTCTGGCAGGAGGTGAATGTCTTGTTTCATCTTCAGTCCTTTGGCCTCATGTTTTATCATTGATTTATCAGAATTCCAAAGTCTTTCAACATTGTTTTTCTGTATAACGTGGTTATCACTGTATAAATTATTCTCCTAATTCTCTGCATCATTTCATAGAGATCTTCCGAGTTTCCTCTGACACTGTCCATGTTGCCATTTTAAAAATTAATTAATTATTGTTAGTTTTCAGCATTCACTTCCATAAGATTTTGAGTTTTATATTTTCTCCCCCTCACTCTCCCCCCCCTCCAGACAGCGTGCAGTCTGATGTAGGCTCTACTTATACATTCATATTAAGCATATTTTCACATTGGTCATAATGTAAAGAAGAATTAGAACTATTAGGAGGAACCACAAGAAAGAAGAAACAAAACAACAAAAGAAGGAGAGCAAATAGTCTGCTTCCATCTGCATTCAGACTCCATAGTTCTTTCTCTGGATGTGGACAGCATTTTCCATCATTAGTCCTTTGGAGTTGTCTTAGATCCTTGCATTGCTGGGAAGAGCCATGTCTATCAAAGCTGGTCATCACACAACATGGCTATTGCTGTGTACAATGTTCTCCTGGTTCTACTCATTTCACTCAACATCATTTCATATAAGTCTTTCCAGGTTTTTCTGAAGTCTGGCTGCTCATCATTTCTTAGAGCACAATAGTATTCCATTACATTCATATGCCACAACTTGTTCAGCCATTCCCCAACTGATGGGCATTCCCTCAATTTCCAATTCTTTGCCAACACAAAAACAGCTGCTATAAATATTTTTGTACAAGTAATGTTCATATCCTTTGACCATTTATCAATTGGGGAATGACTTGTATTCTTATAAATTCAACTCAGTTCTCTATGCATTTTAGAGATGAGGCCTTTATCAGAGACACTGACTGTAAAAAATTGTTTCCCAGCTTTCTGCTTCCCTCCTAATCTTGGTTGCATTGGCTTTGTTTGTGCAAAATTTTCAATTTAGAGTAATCAAGTCATCCATTTTGCATTTCATAATGTTCTCTATCTCTTGTTTGGACATAAATTCTTCCTTTCTCCATAGATCTGAAAGGTAAACTATTCCTTGCTTTCCTAGTTTGCTTATAGTATCAGTCTTTATATCTAAATCATGTGGCCATTTTGACTTTTTCTTGGTATAGGGTGTAAGATGTTGGTCTATGCCTACTTTCTGCCATACTCTTTTCCAGTTTTCCCAGAAGTTTTTGTTAAATAGTGATTTCTTATCCCAGAAGTTGGAGTCTTTGGATTTGTCAAATAGTAGATTACTATAGACATTGACTGTTGTATCTTGCACACCTAACCTATTCCACTGATCCACCACTCATTTCTTATCCAGTACCAAGTAGTTTTGATGATTGCTGCAGTATAATACACCTTAAGATCTGGTACAGCTAGGCCACCTTCCCTTGCATTTCTTTTCATTAATTCCCTTGATATTCTGGACCTTTTGTTCTTCCAGATGAATTTTGTTATTGCTTTTTCTAGCTATATAAAGCAATTTTTAGTAGTTTGATTGCTATGGCACTGAATAAGTAGATTAATTTAGGTAGAATTGTCATTTTTATTATATTAGCTTGGCCTGCCCATGAGCAACAGATATTTTTCTGATTATTTATATCTGACTTTATTTGTGTCAAAAGTGTTTTGTAATTGTGTTCATATAGTCCCTTTGTGTGTTTTGGCAGGTAGACTCCCAAATATTTTTATAATGTCTACAGTAACTTTAAATGGAATTTCTCTTTCTATCCCTTGCTGTTGGGCTTTGTTAGTAATATATAGAAATATTGATCATTTATCTGGATTTATTTTATATCCTGCAACTTTGCTAAATTTGTTTATTATTTCAAATAATTTTTTACTTGATTCTCTAGGATTCTCTAAGTATACCATCATATTATCTGCAAAGAGTGATAGCTTTGTTTCTTCTTTGCCTATTCTAATTCCTTCAGTTTCTTTTTTCTTCTCTTATTGCTAAAGCTAACATTTCTAGTACAATATTGAATAACAGTGGTGATAATGGACATCCTTGTTTCACCCCAGATCTTATTGGAAATGTTTCTAGCTTATCCCCATTATATATAATGCTTGCTGATGGTTTTAGATAGATGTTACCTATCATTTTAAGGAAGACTCCATTTATTCCTATGCTCTCTAGTGTTTTTAATAGGAATGGGTGTTGTATTTTGTCAAATGCTTTTTCTGCAACCATTGAGATAATCATATGATTTCTGTTAGCTTTGTTGTTGATATGGTCAATTATACTGATAGTTTTCCTAATATTGAACCAGCCCTGCATTCCTGAAATAAATCCTGCCTGGTCATAGTGTATTATCCTCGAGATAAGTTGCTAGAAGCTCTTTGCTAATATTTTATTTAAAATTTTTGCTTCTATATTCATTAGGGAAATTGGTCTACAATTTTCTTTCTCTGTTTTGACTCTTCCTGGTTTAAGTATCAGCAACATTTTTGTGTTATGAAAAGAATTTGGTAGGACTCCTTCTTCACCTATTTTCCCAAATAGTCTATATAGTATTGGGATTAGTTGTTCTTTAAATGTTTGGTAGAATTCACTTGTAAATCCATCTGGCCCTGGAGATTTTTTCTTAGGGAGTTCTTTGATGGCTTGTTCAATTTCTTTTTCTGAAATGTGGTTGTAAGTATTTTATTTCTTCCTCTGTTAATCTGGGTAATTTATATTTTTGTAGATATTCATCCATTTCATCAAGATTGTCAAATTTATTGGCATCCAGTTTATAACATTCACAGTTATGATTACTATCTGTGTCTTTCTCTCCATTCCATTTCTCCCCCATTTATGCTTTTCTCTCTCCTTTCTCCCTTTCCTTCCTCAGTAGAATTTTGCTTTCGACCACCACCTCCCTCAATCTGCCCTTCCTTCTATTGGCCCCCTCTCTTTTCTTCCCCTTTACCCTTACCACTTCTTCTCTCCCTTCTATTGGCCCCCTCCCTTTTCTTTTTCCTTTCCCCTTCTACTTCTGATAAGGTTAGATTTCTATATGGAGCTGATCATGTTATTCCCTCTTTGAACCAAATCTGATTAGAGTAAGGTTCAAATGCTCATCTCCCTCCCTTCTTTCCCTTTACTGTAATAAGTTTTTGTGCCTTTCACGTGATGTAATTCATCCTTGTCTGCCTCCTCCTTTCCTCTTCTCCCGGTACCATCCCGGTTCACCTCTTAATTAGATTTTTTATCATCACATAAAAATCTACTTATACCCATGCCCTCTGTCTGTGTATACCCTTTTAAAATGTCATAATAACAATACATTTCTCAAGAATTACAAGTGTCATCTTCTCTTGTAGGGATGTAAACAGTTTGCCCTTATTAATAATATGTTGTTGTTGTTTTCTGTCCTGTTTGCCTTTTTATGTCTCTCTTGAGTCTTGTATTTGAAGGTCAAATTTTCCGTTGAGCTCTGGTCTTTTCATCAGGAAGGTCTGGAAGTCCCCTTTTTCATCGGATGTCCATCTACTCCCTTGAAAGATTATGCTCAATTTCAGTGGGTAATTGATCCTTGGTTGCAATCCAAGCTTCTTTGCCTTATGGAATATTGTATTCCACACCCTCCAATCTTTTAATGTAGAAGCTGCAAGGTCCTGCATAATCCTGACTACAGTTCCATGATATTTAAATTGTTTCTTTCTGGCTGCTTGCGGTATTTTTTCTTTGACCTGGTAATTTTGGAATTTGGCTACAATATTCCTTGGTGTTTTCAATTTGGGATCTATTTCAGGAGGTGATTGGTGAATTCTTTCCATGACTATTTTACCCTCTGGTTCTAGGACCTCAGGGCAGTTTTCCTTGATAATTTCCTGAAAGATACTGTCCAGGCTCTTTTTTTCATCATAGTTTTCAGGTAGACCAGTAATTTTAAAATTGTCTCTCCTGGATCTATTTTCCAAGTCAGTTGTTTTACCCAATGAGGTATTTTATGTTTTCTTCTATTTTTTTCATTCTTTTGTTTCTATTTAACTGATTCTTGATCTCTCATGGTCATTAGCTTCCACTTGCCCAGTTCTAATTTGTTTTTTGTTTGTTTGTTTTTAGGCAATTGGGGTTAATTGACTTGCCCAGGGTCACACAGCTACTAAGTGTCAAGTGTTTGGTCTGAGGCCGGATTTGAACTCAGGTCCTCCTGACTTCAGGGCCTGGTGCTCTATCCACTGCGCCACCTAGCTGCGCCCCAATTCTAATTTTTAATGAATTGTTTTCTTCTATTAGATTTTGTACCTTCTTTTCCATTTGGTGTATTTTACTTTTTAAGGAGTTCTCTTCAGTGAGTTTTCATGACTCCTTTTCCATTTGGCCAATTCATCTTTTTAAGGAGTTGTTTTCTACAATTAATTTTTGTCCTTCCTTTTCTAAGCTATTGACTCTCTCTTGCAAACCTCTCATTTCTTTCCCCAATTTTTCTTCTACCTCTCTTAATTTGACTTTTAAAATCCTTCTTGAGCTCTTTCAAGAGGACTTTTTGGGCTTGGGATCAGTTCATATTCCGTTTTGGATGTGGGTATATTGATAATGTTGTCCTCTTCTGAATTTGTGCCTTGATCTTCCCTATCCCCATAATAAGAATCTATGGTCAATGTCCTTTTCTGCTTTTTGCTTATGGTGTTTGCCTAATTCCTGGCTTTTAGAGTTGAGTTCTCCTGCTTGAGATCAAGGGGCACTGACCCAAGCTTCTTGGGCTGGGAGCCTGGGGCCTGGTCACTGGCTTTGTGCGCTGGTCCTCAGGTGCTGGCATTTGGAGGCTGTAGTGTTGTGCCGGCTTACCTGGTGCTGGGCTGGAATCAGCACGGCTGGAGCTCTCGTGTTGGGGTGGGGAGTCTGGCCCCTGGGGGACGCCTGGTCACCGGGGCCTTGCGCTCGAATGCATGGCTCTTGCTCACCCAGGCTTTGTACTAGCACGTTTGGCTGCTGGAGGATGTCTATCAGCCTGGAGCTTTGCTCTTGGAGTTGTGCTTCCCCGAGTTGTGCTGAGGCACGGGGAGATTTGGTGGCTGGTGAACGCTGTTGCCCGTGGTGGTTTTCCAAGCTGTTGTCTGCTGGTTCCCCTGCCTGTACTGAGGCACTCGGGGGGTTCTGGTGTTGGCACTTGCCTGCTCCACTACTCTTGGACTCAGGATCTCCCCTGTTTGCTGAGTTGGGGCTTGCTGCTGGCTTGATGGGACGCCTTCCATCCTGTACTTCTCCCGCTCCCCCAGAGTGAGAGTGGCCTTTCGCATTAACCCCCCAAGCTTCCTGGGCTACAAGACTGCTGCACCCTCTTTTTCTGTTATCTCAGCTGTTCTAGGATTTTTCCTGGGGTGATATTTTCTGGGCTTTCAGAGGTCAATAAGGGAAGATGAGAGCGACTTACTTCTTACTCTGCCATCTTGGCTCCCCTTAAACTGCTCATTTTGCCATTTTTTATGGCACAGTTGGGCAGCTGGGTGGTGCAGTGGATAGACTGTTGGGCCTGGAGTCAGGAAGATTCATCTTCCTGAATTCAAATCCAGCCTCAGACACTAGCTGTGTGACCCTGGGCAAGTCACTTAACCCTGTTTGCCTCAGTTTCCTCATCTATAAAATGAGCTGGAGAAGGAAATGGCAAACCACTCCAGTATCTCTGCCAAGAAAACCCTGAATGGGATCATAAAGAGTTGGACATGACTGAAAAACAACAACATGGCACTATAGTATTCTGATATATTTATATACCACAATTTGTGTAGCCGCTCCCCAATAGAAGGGCTCCTCCCTAATTTCCAGGTTTGGGCTAGTATGAAAAGAACTACTATAAATAATTTAGTATGTATAGGTCTTTTTCATTTTTCTTCTGTCTCTTTGGGGCATAGATCTAGTAGTGGCATAACTGAGACAAGGAACACGCCATTTTTGGTAACTTTGGGGGGATAGTTCCAAAGTGCTTTCCAGAATGGCTGGACCAATTTACAACCTTTTCAACAGTGCACTAGTTTTTCCAAAATCCCTTTCATTTGCCACGTCTTCATTCACATCATTTCCATTAACTTTGGGTATGTCCCAAGATACTGACTTTAGCCTTTTCACTCTTCTTTCCATCCATGAGCTCATGGATGAAGAAGTTACTGGGGAAACCAGTCCAGGAGGTTGGGAGATGGTCAAGGATAAAATTCTGAAACCACAAAAGAAAATGATTCCACTGAGGAGGTACAATGGGATAGTCCCTTTAGAATAGGGAACTTGCCAACCAACTTAGATGCCCAAACCCCCAAAATACAGAAAATGAAAGCAAGGTCAGGTAACAGAAGATGAATATGAGATTATGATACTGTAAAAAGAGAGTTAGGAATGCCAGTACTCAGAAAGAAGCAAAGGGAAGCAAAGGCAAACTCAAAGAGGGTTGTTTGTTGTTAGCTACAGAAAGGAGGCTCATTGGAGAGAGAGAGGGGATTTGCTTGGGGTGGTTGATGGGACAGTGATAACTGACAATACAGAGTAGGCAAAACTATTTAAATCTTAGGTTCTATTTTCTGCAAAGGAGAATGACCTTTACCCAGGAAACAATGGAACAAAAATTACTAACAGGGAGCTGATATCCGAGATAATCAAGGCTTTAGGAAGAGAGCTCTTAGCTGCCTTGATGAATTCAAGTCACCTGGTCTGGATGAACTAGATATCTTTAAGTCCTCAGAGAACTGGCAGCTGCGATGGCTGAACCACAGTAAGTGAAATTTGAAAGATCATGGAAAAGGTGGGAGGGGTGCTACAAGTTAGGAGAAGGACAAATTCCCTGATTTTTTAAAAGAACAGAGCCAGCAAAATATAGGCCAGTGAGTTTGACTTTGACTCTTGGGGAAATTCTAGGACAGATCACTAAAGACATGGTTGATGAACATCTAGAAAGGGAAGCAGCAATCACAAAGAGCTAGCCTGGCTTCAGCAAGCACAGGTCATGCCAGACCAACTTTATTTCCTTTTTTGATTGGATCACTAACTTAGTAGATGAGGAGAATGCTGAGGAGATGGAAAGGAGTATTTTTACTGAAGTACCTCATGCAATTCTTGCAGAGAAGATGGAGAGAAATGGATTAGATGATAAGGCAATTAGATGGATTCAGAGCTAGTTGGATGGTCAGAGTGAAAAAGTAGAGTTGTTAAGGTTTCAATGTCAGTGTACCAGGAGGTCTCCAGTGGAGGATCCTATGTATCTGTGCTTGACCCTGTGCTGTTTAATATATTTTTTTAAATAATCAGAGCCATGAACAAAGGAGTAAATGGCATGCCCATCAGATTTGCAGAGGACATCAAGCTGGGGTGAGGGGTGATGAATGACAACCAATATACCAGATGACAGAGTCAGGATCCAAGGGATAGGCTGGATAGAATCTGTCAAGATGAAATTCATCGGGGAACAATGTAAAGTTTTACATTAGGCTACAAAAGAAATCAGCCTTACAAGTATAAGGTAGGGAAGGGGTGACTAGACCATAACTGTTCTGAAAAAGATCTAGTGGTTCCAGTGGACTACAAGCTCAATATGAGTCAGCAGTGATATGCGGCAGCAAAAAAGCTAGTGTAGTCTTGAGTCACATTAAGGGACACGACTTCCAACAATAGGGAGGTGATAGGGTCAAATGAGATAATATTTATAAAGTGCTTAGCAGAGTACCTGGCACATAGTAAGTGCTATATAATTGCTAACTATTATTATTCTTATTAGTCTCCCTTGTACTCTGGTTTTGTCAGACCTTATCTTCTGAAATATTGTGTTCAGTTATGAGGACAGTTTAAGGACGTTGATAAATTGGAGTGTCCAGAGGATGGCCATCAGCTTGGTGAAGGTCCTTGAGTCCCTGGGGCATGAAGACTCATCGAAGGACCTGGGCTTGTTTAACCTAGAGACAAGCAGAGTGGGGGTGTGGGTGAACACCTCTTCAGGTGTCTTGTTCTGCGACGGTCGAGGCAGGAGCACTTTAGCCTTGATGTTGAGGAGCACTTCCTAACGGTGATAGTGTTCATAAGTAGAATGGTCTGCCTCAAGAAGTGGTGTCCTTCCTCTCCTTGGAGGTCTTCAAGCAGAGACTGGATGACCACTGTGGGGCATGATTTGGCGGACATGAGTTTCTTCTAATTGACCACATGACCACATGATGTGGTCCGCTATAAACGTAGGTTATCCTGTCTCAGCTAGGCCTTTGACAACCCTCTTATGCTCCCATAATCGATTCTTTATTGTATTTTGCACAGGGGCTGCTAGAAACCTTCTCTTCTCTTAAGCCACTTATACCTGCCCCTACCCTGTCCCTCTCAAAAGAAGAACTAGCTTCCTCCTTCTATGAAAAAATGGAAGACGTATCTGTCACAAGCATCCCTTCCTTCCCAATCCCACATTTTAAGTCACATTGGCTACAACCCATCTTTTTTTTAAATTAATTTATTTTGAATTATCAACAATCACTTCCATAAGTTTTTGAGTTTTAAATTTTTCTCCCTCTCCCTCCCTACCTCCCTCCCCAAGACAGTGTGTAATCTGATATAAGCTATACATATACATTCCTATTAAACATATTTTCACATTAGTGGAGTTGTAGGTAAGAATTAGAACCAATAGGAGGAACCACCAGAAAGACAAAACAAAACACAACAGAAGAAAAAAAATAGCAGATAGTATGCTTCAATCTGCATTCAAACTCCATAATTCTTTCTTCTTTGTGGGTAGCATTTTCCATCATGAGGCCTTTGGAGATGTCTGAGATTCTTGTATTGCTGAGAAGGGTTAAGTTTATCAATATTAGTCATCACACAATGTGGCTGTTATTGTGTACGACGTTCTCTTGGTTCTGCTCACTTCACTCAGCATCAGACCATACAAGTCTTTCCAGGTTTTTCTGAAGTCAGCCTGTTCCTCATTTCTTATAGCACAGTAGTATTCCATTACATTCATATACAACTTGTTCAGCCATTCTCCAATTGATGGACATCTTCTCAATTTCCAATTCTTTGCCACTATAAAAAAGAGCTGCTATAAATATTTTTGTACATGTGAGTCCTTTTCCCATTTGTATGATCTCTCTGGGATATAGCCCTAGAAATGCTATTGCTACATCAAAGAGTATGCACATTTTTATAGCCCTTTGGGCATAGTTCCAAATTGCTCTCCAAAATGGTTGGATCTTTTCACAGCTCCACAAACAATGCATTAGTGTTGCAGTTTTCCCCCATCTTCTCCAACATTTATCATTTTCCTGTTTTGTCATGTTGGCCAATCTGATAGGTATGATGTGGTACCTCAGAGTTGTTTTGATTTGCATTTCTCTAATCAATAGTGATTTAGAATATTTTTTCATATGACTATAGATGACTTTAATTTCTTCATCTGAGAACTGCCTGTTCTTATCCTTTGACCATTTATCAATTGGGGAATGACTTGTATTCTCATAAATTTGACTTAATTCTCTATATATTTTAGAAATGAGGCCCTTATCAGAGACACTCGTTGTAAAAATTCTTTCGCTATTTTCTACCTTTCTTCTAATCTTGGTTGCATTGGCTTTGTTTGTGCAAAAACTTTTCAATTTAATGTAATCAAAGTTATCCATTTTGCTTTTTGTAATGTTCTCTAACTCCTGTTTGGTCATGAATTCTTCTGTTCTCCATAAATCTGATAGGTAAACTATTCCTTGCTCTCCCAGTTTGCTTACAGTATCAGCCTTTATATCTAAATCATGAGCCCATTTTGACTTTATTTTGGTATATGGTGAGACTTTGATCTATGCCTGGTTCCTGCCATACTCTTTTCCAGTTTTCCCAGCAGTTTTTGTCAAAGAGTGAGTTCTTATCCCAGAAGCTGGGGTCTTTGGGTTTATCAAATAGTAGATTACTAGAGTCATTGCCTACTGTGTTTTGCATACTTAACCTATTCCACTGACCCACCACTCTATTTCTTAGCCAGTCCCAAGCAGTTCTGATGATTGCTGCTTTATAATACAATTTAAGATCTGGAATGGCTAGGCCACCTTCCCCTGTAATTCTTTTCATTAGTTCCCTTGATATTCTGGACCTTTTGTTCTTCCAAATGAGTCTTGCTATTATTTTTCTAACTCTATAAAATAATTTTTTGGTAGTTTAATTGGTGTGGCACTGAATAAGTAGATTAGCTTAGGTGGAATTTACAACCCATCTTTTTGATCCAGTCTCAGAGGATGAGGTGACCCTTTTCCTTGCCAATCACAACCCCTTTACCCAGGCCCTTGGATCCATCCCCCTCCTTGTGTTCTCCAAATACCTGCCCCTTCAATCATCCCCTCTTGTCTTGCCCTGATTTTCAACCTTTCCTTATCTACTGGCTCCTTCCTTGCTGCCTATAAACATGCTTAGATCTCTTCAGTTCTTTAAAAAAAAAATAACTCACTTGACCCTCAACTCCCTCAGGTTGTGATCCTAAATCTCTCCTCCCTGTCTCAGCCCAACTCCTGCGTCAAGAGAAGGACAGCTTCCAGGAATAGGAAGGCAGTGGGCCCACCGCAGTCTATCCTCATTAAACCTCAACAGGAATGTTGTGTTCAGGTCAGTATAAGAGGGAAACTGGTAAGCTGGAGAAGGTCCAGAAGAGGATAACCAGGCAATGGAGGGCCTTGAGTTCATAACAAATAAAGATCAGTCGGAAGCCTTTCAGCCTGAAGAAGAGGGACCCGAGAGCGTCAAGTATTTAAGAAAAAGATTTTGTTCTTTTATGAAAAGTTGAGAATTGTTCTTATTGCTTTATTTTAAAAACTTATCATTGTTTTATTTTTTTTAAAATAGTCCATTTCTACTGATAGTTGTTGATGGGACATGACCTTCTTTTCTGAATTTTCCTGTTTCCTCTCTCACCCAGTGAGCCATCTCTTGAACAAGGGTTAAAAAGTTTGGCAAAGCTAGCCAGCACGTGGACTGTGCCAAACTAGTGCTTATGCTTTCCCGCACCCGACGTTCCTCACCCAGGGAGTGAAGGGAGACAGGTACATTTTCTTCTTGCCAAACAACACTCCTAGGTTACTCCCGCAAGCTACTTCCTCCACTTTGACTTAGAACGGAGCTGTAGGAAATCATACTATCCTGTGGACTGGGTCCACCATGAATTTATGTTACGGAGAGGCCTATAACATAAGAAAGGAGGAATCCCTTGAAGTTCTCACTGTTTGAAGTTAGAATCCTGTGAAGTATGGTAATTGATTCCAGTCCGATGGCACTATGCAGTATGGATTTAAATCATGTGACCACTGCATGGGATTCACGATTTATACTCACAGAGGCTAGCTGTATTTAACCTCAACTAGGCCCTACCTGCAGCAAGGAAATCCTTCTATTCCTCCCTAATTGTTTCTCTGTCCCTCTCATCACAATGGCTTTTACAAGCCTTCTTTTCTCCCCTCAAGTCTCCCAGGGATCCCCTCTCCTCTCTCTCTCTCTCTCTCTCTCTCTCTCTCTCTCTCTCTCTCTCTCTCTCTCACTCTCTGTCTCTCTCCCTCTCTCCCTCTCTCTGTCCCCTGAGTCCATCACCTCTCCATCAGGAGGTGGGTAGCATGCTTCATCATGCCTAAAGGTAGCTAGGTGACCTAGTGGATACAGTCCTGAATTTGGAGTCAAGAAGATCTGAGTTCAAATCCAGTCACAGTCATATACTAGCTGTAGGACCTTGTGCAAATCATTTCATCTCTGCCAGTCTCAGTTTCCTCAGTTGTTAAATGGAGATAATAACAGCACATACATTCCAAAGGTTATTGTAAGGATAAAATGCGATAATATGTGTAAAGTGCTTTGCAAACCTTAAGAAGCTATATGAATGCTAGCTTATTATCATGTGTATTTTGAAATTGTGGTGGGTAATCATGTTGATCGCAACTCTGAAGTCTTTCTTGAGCGAATATCTCAGTTCAGGGCATCGCCACCTCTTGGCTCAATTATTTCGATGACCCCTACTCTACTCCAACTCATGCTCCCACTGCTTTTTTTTTTTTTTTTTTTTTTTTGCTTTTTGGTGAGGCAATTGGGGTTAAGTGACTTCCCCAGGGTCACACAGCTAGTAAATGTCAAGTGTCTGAGGCCAGATTTGAACTCAGGTCCTCCTAATTCCAAGGCCGGAGCTCTATTCACTGTGCCATCTGGCTACCCCTCCATGCAGCTTTTAAAGTAATTTGCCTGAAGTGCACGTCTGACCACGTCACTTCCCTACTCAATTAACTCTTGTGGCTCCCTATTACCTACAGAATCAAACACAAAGTCCTGTTTTGGGCATTTCAACCTCTTCGTGGTCTTGGCCCCTTCCTACCTTTCCGGCTTCATCACATATTACTTGCTTTCTCATACCCTGGAGTCCAGTCAAACTGGCCTTCTCTGTCCTTTCTCACCCCAGACATCCTATTTATCCGTTCTGTGTCTTTGCACTGGCTGTCCCCATGCCTGGAATGTTTGTCCTCTCTACCCAGCCTCTTGGACTCTTTCCTGATGACTGTTCAGCGTCAAATGCCAAGGCTCAGGCAGAACCAGAGCACTCCCTTTAGTGCAAACATCCCCAAACGCTGAGGCCAAAGGCAACCCACAAGGCATCCGCTTGACTTCCCTGTTCACAAAGTTCCATATTTTGGTGTGCATGTGGCTTCTTCGGCTTTGATAACACTGGGGTATGTGCCTAGCAGCGATGGGATCTCTCTGGAAGAGTCTGAATATTTTAGCTAATTTTTTAGTGGCGTAATTTGAAGCTGCTTTCCAGAATGGCTAGACCAGTTCCCCTCTCCGTTAACAGTGTAGTAACGTGCCTGTCCTCCTCGCCACGTTGACTATTCCCACGTTTTTTCATCTTTGCCAATTTTCTGGGTGTGAGGTAAGACCTTCCACAGTTGTTTTGTCTTATAAGTGATTGAGAGCAATCTTTCATATGGTCATTAATAGTTTTCAGCTCTTCTCTGTTTATGCAGAGCCTTTGATCAAAGTCCCTGGGGAGCGACCTTTGGTCGTATGTATTTGTGCTCATTCTCCATGTCACTAACCATTTTTTTTTTTTTTTGCTAAGAATCCCATGACCTTTCCTCAGTCCTCAGACTTCGTGACCTTCCTGCAGTGCTCGACGATGTTGCTGATTCCCCTCCCGACGTACTCTCTCCTTCCTGGCTGTCTCTGCTGTGGTGTGAGAAATGATTCATTTGGACCCCTACTCTGTTCCAATCAGTGTTAATCAGTCTGATAGGATTCTATTGGGGTAGTGATTATAAGTTCTGCATATTAGGCCCCACAGCTATGGTTGTAAGTTCACTTGCTTAATCAGGAAGCTGTCTAGAGGACCTCTCCCCTTGGTTTTCCTTGTTGTGGTGACCAAGCCTGGCATGGCAAGTTGGCTCAGTTTTGTGGAAAGTCTCCTGACTTATTTTTGAACTTCTGGACCATTCTCATCCAACCTGAGCAAGTGACCATCCTAGGACCACTTAGTTAGTGGAGATGCCTGATGTTTGTCCAACCCAAGACCACTTTTTGGTCGATACATCATTTTTGGCCCTTGAAGCAAGCTGTATCAACCAATGGGATTCTGTATTTTGTGTAGCCCCTCTAAAGTGTTCAGGTATCAAACCTGATATCAAACTTCATAAAAACAAGGCTCTGGAGGAAAGGGGCATGTCAGATCAGGAGAAAGATCTGAGGTCCACTTCATTAGAAGGGACCACGGACCCTTTAGTAAAGTACCATTGGCTCAGAGCTCTGCCTCAGTGGTTCTTCTTGCAGATCGGGCTATTATAACCCCCACAGTGATTGTCCTATCTGTCTGGCCATCATGATCTAGGCCCTCTTTCTGTATGTGGGTGTAACCAAGGGCTCTGTCCTGAGCCCTGACCTCACCTCTGTCTCTCTTTTCTCTCAGGGATCTCATTACTTCTCATGAAATCAAGTATGGTCTCTGTACAGATATCTCCCATATCCACCCATCCGTCTCTCATCTTTCTTTGGAACTCCAGCACCCCACCTTCAACCCCTTAAGGACACCTCCCCTTGGATGTCCCAAAATAATAATATTTCACATTTACATAGGTTTGCAAAGTGCTTTATAAAAATCCTCTCACACGTACCTCACAACAACCCTGGGAGATAGATGCTATTATTAAGATGCTATTATTATCTCCATTATACAGCTGAGGAAACAGAGGCAGACAGAGGGTAAATGAGTTGCCCAGAATTCCATCACTTGTGAGTGTCTGAGGCTGGATTTGAACTCAGGTCTTCTTGATTCCAGGCCCAGAGCTCTATTCACTGGGCTGTCTAGCTGTCTCCTGAGGTATCTTGAATCAATCAACAGTATTTATTAATCCCTATGATGTGCCAGGCATTGAGAAGATGAGAACAAAAAAAAAAATGAAAATGTTTATTCTCAAGGAGTTTACATTCTATTAGGGGTTCACATGCAGGTGTGTAAACAGAATAAACATATAGAGAATAAATATAAGTATATACGAGGTTGTTAAATACAAGTAGTTTGAGGAGGGCGCCAGCACTTGGGACCATCAGTAGGTCAGTCAGTGAGTTAGTCACTGAGCATTAATTAATGTGCTGGGCAGGGGCAGCTAGGTGGTGCAGTGGATAGCACTCTGGCCTTGGAGTCAGGAGGACCTGAGTTCAAATCTGGCCTCAGACACTTGATGCTTACTAGCTGTGTGACCCTGGGCAAGTCACTTAACCCCATTGCCTAGCGAAAAAAAGAAGTAAAATTTTTTAAAAAGTTTAATGTGCTGGACCTATGTATCAGGCACTTTGCTGGGGATACAGAGAAAGGCAAAAAAATGGTCTTTGCTCTCAAGGAGCTCACGTCTAATGGGAAGACAACACACAAACAGATGTTCGGTCGTTTCAGTTGTGTCTGACTCTGTGACGCCATTTAGGGTTTTCTTGGCAGAGATACTGGAGAGGTTTGCCATTTCCTTCTCCACCTCATTTTACAGATGAGGAAACTGAGGCAAACAGGATGAAGTGACTTGCCTGGGGTCACACAGCTTGTGAGTGTCTGAGGTGGATTTGAACTCATCCTCCTGACTTCCAGCCCTGAGCTCTATCCAATATGCCACCTCGTCGCCCCATTTATTTAAGGAGGAGGCCAGTTTGGCTGGATTGTAGAATACGGATACGCTTGCCTGGTAATGCACACTGAGGCTGGATTGGGGCTTGGGGGGAGCTTTAAAAGCTAAATAAAAATAGTCAATACTTTGTCTGAGAGGCAATAGGGAGCCACTGGAGGGAGGTGGCATGTTCAGATCTGTACTCAAGGAAAATCACTTTGGAAGCTGTGAGGAGAAGGGACGGGGGTTGGGAGAAAGGGAGGAACACCGGTCAGGAAGCTGTTGTAATAATGCAGGCAACAGGTGATGAGGCCAGGAGTCGGACTTGATAGATTCTGTGATGGCGGAAATGGCAGGATTGGGCAAATATCTGGATATTTGAGACGGGGGGAGAGCGAGGAGTCTGGGATAAAGCCAAGGTTATAAACTGGGTGACTGGAAGGATGGTCCTGCCTTTCATGGAAGGGAGGAGAGGGTCGGAAGTAGGGGAAGAGGATGAGTTCTGCTTTGACATGTTGAGTTTGACAGATCCATGGGGCATCCGGTTTGAAATGTCCAGAAGGCAGTTGGTAATGTGGACCAAAGAACAGGCAGAGACAGGCTGGATGGAGATCTATGAGTCATTTGTGTAGAGATAATTAAACCCACAGAGGTTGATGAGAGAGATAGAGAGAGGAGGTGGAGGGGGAATTCAGAAAGGTGGAGAGAGAGAAGAGAGAAAGGAGAGAATGAGGGAGAAGAAGGATAGATAGACACACCGAAACTGGAAAACAAAGAGAGAGACAGAGAAATAGATAGTCAGACGGAGACAGAGACAAAGAGACATGGAAACAGAGACAGAAGCAGAGGTGGTGGAGCCAAAAGTGGGATAGAGAAGGAGAGAAAAAGGGAGAGAGAGAGAGAGAAGGGGAGAGAAAAGGAGAGGGGGGAAGGCCAGGGTGAGGGACAAACAGACCCATAAAAACAGAGAGACGGACAGAGATAGTGTAAGAGAGCTAGAGACAGAGATGGAGAAAGAGACGGAGGAGAGAAAAAAAAGAGAGCTGTAGAAAGACAGGGACAGAAATGGAGACACAGAGAGACAGAGGCTGTAGAGCTAGGTATCTGTTCCTTAACTTGGTCAACTCCAAGTCAGATTCAAGAGAGTTTGGAAGCAAAGTATCTGGGTCTGAAATTCACAGATAATCAATATGCAGTCATCCTGGCCAAGTCACTTAACCTGGACTGCTTCCAAAAAATAAAAACAAAAAACATGAAATGAAGTGATGCATAAGTCTTACTTAAAATTAAATTACCATCAGCATTTGAAAGTTGCTAGTTACTGATCAAAGCCAAATAGCTCACATGAAAATGCTTTTAAGATATCACAAGATAGGATTCACACTTTTGTGTAACTGGACAAAATTTAGTCTGCCCTCCTAAGAGCACAATTGTTTGAATCTTTGAGATTTGCAGCAGCTCTACCTCGTCCTAGGAGTTCTTGAAACTGCAATAGACTGCTTTCCATTTCTATTTGATTAAAATTCTGTCTTCAGGTTGTAACTTTAATGTAGATCCTACAATGCAAAATAATTTCTAAAACTTTCTGGAAAGACTTGAGCAAGCATACATCCATCTATATGAGCCTAGATGTTTTGTGTTGGACTAGGACGCTTGACGAAGAGGGATGTCTATGGGGTGACCGTCTTCCAAGCAGCTGTTTTGTTTTACCTAATGAAAATATAAATACTCTGAGTCACTCAATCTGTTTGCTTTGAGAACAGCAAGTGAGGGTAGGCTTGGTGGTTGTCCTTCAGTACAAACTGTGGCTGATCAGATCAATGTGAGCTCGGGATGCTCTACCACAGGTCTGGCACAAATAGTCCATGTGAACATTTGGGATGGATTCTCGAAGTTTGCGTATCTTGAGTTTCTCTTGAGCTACTGCAATTCTGCTTTGCTCATAGAGCACGGCGCCTTTTCTGATGTGGGCACACCATGCTGAGCAGTCCTGTGCCAGTGTCTCCCATGTCACACAATCAATTACAAAGTCTTTTTTTAAATTAATTTATTTGAATTATCAACAATCACTTCCATAAGCTTTTGAGTTTTAAATTTTTCTCCCCCTCCATCCCCACTTCCCTCCCCAAGATGGCGCCTAATCTGATATCGGCTATACATATACATTCCTATTAAACATATTTTCACATTAGTGGAGTTGTAAGGAAGATTTAGAACCAATAGGAGGAACCACCAGAAAAAGGAAACAAAACACAACAGAAGAAAAAAAAATTAGCAAATAGCATGCTTCGATCTTCATTCAAACGCCATAGTACTTTCTTTGGATGTGGATAGCATTTTCCATCATGAGGCCTTTGGAGATGTCTGAGATCCTTGTATTGCTGAGAAGGGTTAAGTCTGGCAATATTAGTCATCACACAATGTGGCTGTTCTTGTGTACGACGTTCTCTTGGTTCTGCTCACTTCACTCAGCATCAGACCATACAAGTCTTTCCAGGTTTTTCTGAAGTCAGCCTGTTCATCATTTCTTATAGCACAATAGTATTCCATTACAGTTACATACCACAACTTGTTCAGCCATTCTCCAATTGATGAGCAACCTCACAATTTCCAATTCTTTGCCACCACAAAAAACAGCTGCTCTAAATATTTTTGTACACGTGGGTCCTTTTCCCATTTTTATGATCTCTCTGGGATATAGCCCTAGAAGTGCTATTGCTGGGTCAAAGGGTATGCACATATTTATAGCCCTTTGGGCATAGTTCCAAATTGCTCTCTAAAATGATTGGATCATTTCACAACTTCACCAACAATGCATTAATGTTGCAATTTTCCCCCATCTTCTCCAACATTTATCATTTTCCTGTTTTGTCATGTTGGTCAATCTGATAGGTATGATGTGGTACCTCAGAGTTGTTTTGATTTGCATTTCTCTAATCAATAGTGATTTAGAGTATTTTTTCATATGACTATAGATGACTTCAATTTCTTCATCTGAGAACTGCCTGTTCTTATTCTTTGAGCACTTATCAATTGGGGAATGACTTGTATTCTCATAAATTTGACTTAATTCTCTATATATTTTAGAAATGAGGCCCTTATCAGAGACACTCATTGTAAAAATTCTTTCCCTATTTTCTACCTTTCTTCTAATCTTGGTTGCATTGGCTTCGTTTGTGCAAAACCTTTTCAATTTAATGTAATCAAAGTTATCCATTTTGCTCTTTGTAATGTTCTCTAACTCCTGTTTGGTCATGAATTCTTCTGTTCTCCATAAATCTGATAGGTAAACTATTCCTTGCTCTCCCAGTTTGCTTACAGTATCAGCCTTTATATCTAAGTCATGAACCCATCTTGACTTTATTTTGGTATGTGGTGAGACTTTGATCTATGCCTGGTTCCTGCCATACTCTTTTCCAGTTTTCCCAGCAGTTTTTGTCAAAGAGTGAGTTCTTATCCCAGAAGCTGGGGTCTTTGGGTTTATCAAATAGTAGATTACTAGAGTCATTGCCTACTGTGTCTTGCATACTTAACCTATTCCACTGACCCACCACTCTATTTCTTAGCCAGTCCCAAGCAGTTCTGATGATTGCTGCTTTATAATACAATTTAAG
>NW_020950600.1:117594-146107 GCF_900497805.2 Vombatus ursinus | reverse complement strand
CAGTCCCAAGCAGTTCTGATGATTGCTGCTTTATAATACAATTTAAGCAATTACAAAGTTCTTAAGAGAGACCCTAAGAGTATCCTTGTATCTCTTCTTCTGAACACCATGTGAACACTTGCCCTGTGTGAGTTCTCCATAAAATAGTCTTCTTGGCAAGCATACATTTGGCATTCAAACAATGTGGCTAGCCCTTTGGAGTTGTGCTGTCTGCAGTAGAGTTTGAATGCTTGGTAGTTTAGTTGGAGAAAGGACCTCAGCGTCTGGGACCTTATCCTGCCAGGTGATCTTCAGAATCTTCCTAAGACAATTCAAATGGAAGCGATTCAGTTTCCTGGAATGGCACTAGTATACTGGCCAGGTTTCACAGGCATACAACAATGAGGTCAGCACAATGGCCCTGCAGACCTTTAGTTTGGTAGTCAGTCTAATACCTCTTCTCTCCCACACTTTCCTTCGGAGCCTCCCAAACACTGAGCTAGCTCTGATAATGCATGCCTCAACCTTGTCATCAATGTGTACATCCCTGGAAAGTACACTGCCAAGGAAAGCTTACATCCACAGCATTCAAAACTTCTCCATTTGCTGTAACCAATGGTTCCACATATGGATGGTGTGGTGCTGGCTGATGGAGAACCTGTGTTTTCTTGGTGTTAATTGTTAGGCCAAGATTAGTGCGAGCAGCAGAGAATCCATCCCTATTTTGTTGCATCTCAGCTTCAGAGGCTGCACTGAGTGCACAGTCATCGGCAAACAGAAAACCATGCATCAACACTCCCTCCACTTTAGCCTTGGCTTGTAGCCTTTTCAAGTTGAAGAAGTTACCATCAGGGCAGCAGCTGACCTTGATGCTGCGTTCATCCTCATTGAAAGTGAATGATGACACGGCTGAAAACATCATGCTAAAAAGCATGGGAGCAAGCACACAGCCTTGTTTCACTCCATTGGTGCCTGGGAAAGCACGAGAGCACCGTCCATCTTCCAGAACCCAGGCAAGCACACCGTCATGAGATTGACGTACAATGCTGATGAACTTCTCGGGCAACCAACTTTTGACATAATTTTCCATCAGCCCTTGTGACTGACAGTATCAAAGACCTTGGTCAGATCTGCAAATGTTGTGTCCAGACCTCTATTCTGCTCCCGGCATTTCTCCTGGAGTTGTCAGGCAGCAAACACCATATCAACCGTTCCTTGGCCCTTTCTGAAGCTTCACTGGCTCTCAGGTAGATGACCATATCCCAGGTGAAAAATCAGCCTATTAAGGAAGACTCTGGCAAGAATCTTGCCTGCAATGACTAAGAGAAAGACCCCTCTGTGATCGTTGCAGGACAATCTATTTCCTTTACCTCTATGTAGATGGACAATGAAGGCGTCCTTGAACTCCTGGGGGATAACCTCCTCTTGCCATATAACCAGGAAACTTTCAGTCAGCTTTTGTATGAGCAACGGAACCCCCATCTTGTAAATCTCTGCTGGAATAGAATCATCCCCAGGGGTTTTGCCGCATGAAAGGAGGCTAATGGCCTTCAAAATCTCTTCTTCAGTCAGACCTTCAGCTGGGGAGGGATTGGCTTCAACCTGAGGTGGATGGTCAATGGCTTCAGCATTGATTGATGACAGTCTGTTGAGAACACTATGGAAGTGTTCAGCCCATCTCTTCAGGATCACATCCTTATCACTAATCAATGTAGCTCCATCAGCATTGAGTAGTTGAGATGCACCATAGGTCTTTGGCCCATAAATAACCTTCAGTGCATCATGAAAACATTTTGGATTGCTACTATCAGCATAAAAGTGAATTTCATCTGTTTTCTTTTTTTTTTCTTTTTGGTGAGGAGATCAGGTTAAATGACTTGCCCAGGGTCACACAGCTAGTCAGTGTAAAGCGTCTCATCTGTCTTCCTACTGAGCCAAGAATCCTGCATCTCTCTAAGCTTCACTTGTACTTTACTTTTGATAGAATTAAATGCTGCCTTCTTAGAGATGGATGAACTATGCCGCTGGTAAACCCCGTGGAATTCTCATTTTTCATGTAGCAGCTTCTGAATTTCCCCATCATTTTTGTCAAATCAATCTTGATGTTTGCGAGTGCTCTGACCCAGATGGGCAAATGCAGTGCTGTATGCCAGATCTCTGAAAGCTGCCTACTCCTTTTCTGCTCCACCGTTGCCAAATGTGTGCTGGCTCAGCTTTCCCTCCAAGGCAGCAATAAACTGTTTTCTCTCTGTTGACATTAATTCTTCTGCTAGCCTTGGGGACACCACTTTTGTTGAATGTGACTATTTAGCCTGGAGAGGATAAGTCTATGATCACTCTAGCATTCTACACCACATATTGCCTTCATCACTCTCACATCCTGTCTGTCTCTTCACCTTACAATGATATGGTCTATTAAATGACAATGTTTGCTGCGAGGGTGAATCCACAAAGTTTTATTACATTTAGGTAAATGGAAGACAGTGTTGATGATGAGAAGGTCATGAGATGCACAAGTCTTCAGTAGTAAGTGACCATTGCTGTTGCTGTTTCCAACTCCATTCCTCCCTAGGACTCCCTGCCATGTCTGGTAGTCTGAGCCTACTCTAGCATTAAATCTCCCAGAATTACAAGCTCGTCCTCTTTTGGCACATTGGTGATAAGGATCTCCAGGGTCTTTACAGGGGTCTTTATAAAATTTTTCTTTGACTTCATCAGGGTTTGTAGCAGTGGGAGCATAGGCACTGATGATGGTGGTGTGGCATTTTCCTGCAAGTGGTAATTGCATCGTCATGCGTCTGTCATTCACTCCTTTTGGTAGGCATACAAGCTTGTTGACTAGACTAGTTTTGATTGCAAAACCTACTCCAGCTTCACAGTGCTCCCTTCACTGTGGCCATTCCAGAAGAACACATATCCATCTCTGATTTTGGTGAGCTGGCCGTCATTTGCCAGCCTCGCGTCACTCAGGGCTGCTATTTGGATGAGATATCTCTTGCAACAAGAGCTGTTGGTCTTTTCAGGTCTTCCGGATTTTGTGTTGTCTATAAGTGTGCACATCCATGTAGTGATGGTGAGTAGAATCATCTTTGCAGAAGTTTTTGTACATTTTTTTTTGTGTGTTTCGACTGCAGGGTGGAATTACAGCCTACTACGGTAAGCAGGCCAGGGTTGGGTAAACAGAAAAATTTTAGGGCACCTTTCTTTTCTTTTCTTTTTATTTTTTATAAATTTATTTTTAGTTTTCAACCATCACTTCCATAAACTTTTAAGTTTTAAATTTTTCTCCCCCTTCCTCGCCACCTCCCTCCCCAAGACAGCATGCAATCTGATGTAGGTTCTACTTATGCATTCCTATTAAACATATTTTCACATTAGTCATGTTGTAAGGAAGAATTAGAATCAATAGGAGGAACCACAAGAAAGAGGAAACAAAACAAAACAGAAGAAAAAAAAGAGCAAGTAGTATGCTTCAATCTGCATTCAAACTCCATAGTTCTTTCTCTGGATGTGGATAGCATTTTCCATCATAAGGCCTTTGGAGATGTCTTAGATCGTTGCATTGCTGAGAAGGGCTAAGTCTATCAGAGTTAGTCATCACACAACGTGGCTGTTGCTGTGTACAGCGTTCTCCTGGTTCTGCTCACTTCACTCAGCATCAGTCCATACAAGTCTTTCCAGGTTTTTCTGAAGTCCGCCTGCTCATCATTTCTTTTTTTTTTTCTTTTTGGTGAGGCAATTGGGATTAAGTGACTTGCCCAGGGTCACATAGCTAGTAAGCGTTATGTGTCTGAGACCATATTTGAACTCAGGCCCTCCTAACTCCAAGATCAGAGCTCTATCCACTGTGCCACCTAGCTGCCCCCTCATCATCTCTTATAACACAATAGTATTCCATCACATTCATATACCACAACTTGCTCAGCCATTTCCCCAACTGATGGGCGTCCCCTCAATTTCCAATTCTTGGCCACCACAAAAAGAGCTGCTATAAATATTTTTGTACATGTGGGTCATTTTCCCATTTGTAGGATCTCTTTGGGATACAGCCCTAGAGTGGTATTGTTGGGTCAAAGGGTATGCACATTTTTATAGCCCTTTGGGCATAGCTCCAAATTGCCCTCCAGAATGGTGCCATCAGTTCACAATAGTGCATTAGTGTTAGGGCACCTTTTCTAGTCCCTTCTTCACACCAGGAGGTGAGCAATGCGATCCTTAAAAGGCTGCTCAGACATTCAGGGCGTTGCTGAATTCCACTGCTGCTTCCAGTCAGAAGACCACCAAGTGGCTTAGGGCACTGTGTACACGGTTGTGACTACAGTTGTGTATCTGCACCTGCTGCTTCGACGGAATCTCCCGACCTCTCAGACGCACGGTGTTGCTTCCAAAGTTAGACAACATTCGTTAGCAGGGGCTGCAATAGAGCTTCCCCATGTTATACTGAGCCTCTGCACTGGTCACTTCTGGGAAAAAGCTCAGTGCTGATGAACTGGAGGCTTTTGGGACGATGGAACAGTCCTATTACTGGATGCTGAGCAGGACTGACTTGGTGGTTCTTAAAAATAAAGAGTGATGTAGCTCTCCCATCCCTCCTCTTCCCATCTGGAAATTCTGCCAGGACTCTTCTAAACTCTCCTTTGGGGGAGGGGAGGGGTCAATCTTCTCTCCAAAGTGTCAGCAAGAGCAGAGGCTTGGCCAGGCTGGGGGAGCTTAGGCCATGGAGCACCTGGTTGCCTCTGCTGCTGCTGTGGGATTCCTTCCCAAAGCAAAAATGACTAAATGTTGATTCTGGGATGAATGTTGTCTAACTTTGGGGGCAACACTGTGAGTCTGAGAGGTTGGGAGATTCTGGGTCCTTTTGTCAAAGCTGCTTAGCAGAAGACACAAACCTGGAGAGAATTATTTAAATAGTAGACAGTTGAGATGAAATGTAAAATGCTTGCTCAGCAGTTCCACATCATGTCTTGATGATAACTGTCACCCCCTAGGAGAATATAAAAGTAGCTATATAAAAATAGTTGCTGTGTGCCATTTTAAGTCTTTGTTAATGTGTGTTTATGAGAGTCTTTTGTGTTTAACCTTTCTTCTGTGTGAAGGAAATAAAATCGCTGCTCTATACCTGATTTATAAAGTACTTTGACTACCTTTCCACTCCTCTTTTGTGAAGATCTCGCACATGAGACAAAACCTAAGCTTTAAGTCGTTTCCCTTGGAGCAGTGGAATGATGCATGGGGTGAAGAGTAGGAGACCAAAGAGCTTGACTCCCCTCCCCGACTTTTTTTTTTGGTGAGGCAATCAGGATTAAATGACTTGCCCAGGGTAACACAGCTAATGAGTATCATGTGTCTGAGGCTGGATTTGAACTCAGGTCCTCCTGACTCTAGGTCCAAAGCTCTATCCACTGTGCCACCTAGCTGCCCTTTGTGACCTCCTTTTCTTTAGGTGGTCAGGCTCCCCCAGGACAGTTAGGCAACACTGGAGTCAGGAGGACCTGAGTTCAAATTCAGCCTCAGACACTCACTAGCTGTGTGACCCTGGTTAAATCACTTAACTCTGCTTCAGTTCCTCATTTTGTAAAGCGAGCTGGAGAAGGAAATGGCAAATCACTTGAGTGTCTTTGCCAAGAAAACCCCAGATGGGGTTAAGACTGAAATGACTCAACGACAACAGGGTCCCCTAGGACTGAACTTCCTCACCACTCATGCTTGGGTCCGGAGCTGAGAGGGAACCCTTAATGGAGAGGGGGAGGATTTAGTACCTGAGCTCCCTCAGTCCGGCAACAGTTACTGTTAGATTGGAATCTTGACAGGCCGGGGTGTGTTATGGCCTCTATCTGGCTAGGGGATGGCTGGAGGGGGCTGCCCTGCCCTAAATTGGAATGTGAAGGGAGCCCTTCCATGTCCTTGTACTTTGGTATGCTTTGCACTAGGCCTTCTCTGGAGTTTGGGGGTGATGGTGGCAGGACCTTTGGGTCCAGACCTGTATCCTCTCCGGAGACAAATGAAAGGCATCTCAAAGCCAGGGAGGTTTGCTGCCAGTTACCTTTGCATGTAAAAGTCAGGAATTTAGGACAGAGGGTTTGAAGTAAGGAGTCTTGGAGGTGGGGGATGAGGGGATACGAGGTGCCTCAGAACCATGCAAACTTTTGTGGTTCATTGGAATGCAGACCCCCGAAATGGTTTCAGAGGAAATATAGATCGACAGTTAGGGACTGATTGGAGTTAAAGGAATTTTTCTTTTTTCTTTTTTTAAAATAATTCATTTTTAGTTTTTAACATTCAGTTCCACAAGATTTTGAGTTAAAAATTTTTGTCCCCTCCCTCTCCTCCTCCCTCCCCAAGACAGCGTGCAATCTGATATAGGCTCTACTTATACATTCCTATTAAACATATTTTCACATTAGTCATGATGTAAAGAACAATTAGAACTAATCAGAGGAACCATGAGAATGAAGCAATAAAACAAAACAACAAAGGAAAAGGAGAGCAAATAGTATGCTTCCATCTGCATTCAGACTCCACAGTTCTTTCTTTGGCTATGGATAGCACGTTCCATTGTGAGTCTTTTGGAGTTGTCTTAGATCCTTGCATTGCTGAGAAGGGCTAAGTCTATCAAAGTCAGTCATCACACAGTGTGGCTGTTACTGAGTACAGTGTTCTCCTGGTTCTGCTCATTTCACTCAGCCTCAGTTCATATAGGTCTTTCCAGGTTTTTCTGAGAGAATCTTGCTCATTCATCATTTCTTAGAGCACAATAGTATTCCATTACATTCATATACCACAACTTGTTCAGCCATTCCCCAAATGATGGGCATCCCCTCAATTTCCAGTTCTTTGCCACCACAGAAAGAGCTGCTATAAATATTTTTGTGCATATGGGTCCTTTTCCCATTTGTATGATCTTTTTGAGATACAGCCCTAGAAGTGCTATTGCTGGGTCAAAGGGTATGCACAATTTTATAGCTGTTTGGGCATAGTTTCGAATTGCTCTCCAGAATGGTTGGATCAGTTCACAACTCCACCAGCAATGCATTAGTGTTCCATTTTTCCCACATCTCCTGATATGAGACTCCCTTAAGCCTGAGTTTTAGATTCTCATGATTTCTGACCATTCTAGCCAATGTCCAAGAGGAGATTGATCAAGTCATTGGGCGACACAGACTCCCCAAGGTAGAGGACCGGATGCAGATGCCATACACTGATGCAGTCATCCATGAGATCCAGAGGGTTACAGACATTGTGCCCATGGGTGTCCCTCACACAGTCACACGAGACACCCACTTCCGAGGTTACATCCTGCCAAAGGTAAGGGGCTTTTCCTGGTGTGTGTCCCCCACTCAATCTTTTTCTCTGCTTTCCTGCTCCCTACCCCAACTCCAGCCCCTCTATCCTAGAGTTGGCTCTGCTCATTACACTTATACCCACCTTCCCTCCAGGGCACTGATATCTTCCCTCTCATTGGCTCTGCTCTTCGAGATCCTAAGTATTTCTCAAAACCTGAAATCTTCGAACCAAAGCATTTTCTCGATGAGCAGGGATGCTTCAAGAAGAATGAAGCCTTCGTGCCATTTGCTTCTGGTGGGTTCTTAGAAATCTCCCCTTTCTTTCCATTCTTCCTGCTCAGAGACATTGCAGGGTCTGGGATTAGAGCATGGGCTATAAGGCTGGGGCATAACCATAGACCTTAGAATCTTAGAAGAGAATCACAAGACCATAATCTTAGAGTTTAAGAGTCCAACAGCCTTATTCTACAGATGAGGAAACTGAGGCCCAGAGAGGGGAAGAGACTTGGCCAAGCTCATACAAGAAATAAGGACCATAGAGGCAATTTGAACTCAGGGCCATTGATACTTTCCACTGTCTCATTGAACAACAGAATTTTAGGATTGTAGGAAAATACAATATTAAGTGATTAGACTCTTAGAATCTTGGTGTCTTATATCTCTAAGATAGTTGGAATCAGGGATGTGCTGAGTATTAAGTATTGAGTTAAGTATTTAACAACTAGCTTTCTGAAAAAATAAATGCATCCATGACACACTTTAAAGTTTAATCTGAATCATTAACATTTTCTCCATCACTTTCTTAAGTCTACAACTTAAATCAACAAAACAATAAATCAAGCCCTGATTTGTGGTGTTTGCCAATTTCTAAGGTGTAAATGCTTAACAGGGAGAATTTGATCATAGGCTCCTTGGAGCCAGTAAGTACTGGCTATGGCACACTCCTGCTTTTGGACCTTCAGACAAGTACAATCTTAGAATCTTAGAGCTGCCTCCCCAATCCCTTTGAGATTAGCCTATACATGTAATTTGTTTGATGACTATGATTTGGATTATTTGTTTGTAAGTGTTTCAATGATCCATGTTCCATGTTTCTTTTTCTCCATTGCTGGTTCTGTGGATAATGGTGGCTCTACCTAGGGAAACGTGTATGTCTCGGGGAGGCCATGGCCAGGATGGAACTCTTCCTCTACTTCACAACCATACTGCAGAGCTTCTCCCTCCAATCTCTGGTTCCTGCCAGTGAGATTGACATCACCCCCAAGATCTCCGGCTTTGGCAACATCCCTCCCACCTATAAACTTTGCATTGTGGCCCATTGATGGGCTTCTTGGGGCAAGGTCCAGCAACTACCTGCTGCCTGCTCATCCTGCTCACCCACCATCCCTACCTTCTGTGGCCTCTCCCAATAAAATTTTTTTGATGCCCCATAACTGCTAGTGTCTTTTCCTCTAAGCCTATCTTCCATCTACTCCATATTTATTTTGTGTGTGCTGATTTATATATATTGTCACCCCAATAGAATGTAAGCTTCTTGAGGACAGGTCCTGTTTTTGCGTTTTCTTTGTTTCCCCAGACCTTACCACAGTGCATGGCCAACAGAAAGCACTCAACGTATGCCTGTTGATTGTTGGCATAGGAGGCTGGAGAGGCAAACAACTGCTTTTCTCTAGAGCCAAGATTCTCAACCTGGGATCCACCAATAGATTACAGAGAGTCCATGAACTGGGAATGTTTAAAGCTGTATTTCAATATAATTAATTTCCTTTGTAATTCTCTATATTATATTTTATGCATTTAAGAATATGATTCTGAAGAAGGGGCATAGGCTACACAAGACTGACTGTCCAAGGGTTCATAACACAAGATAGGTAAAGAACACTTGTTCTAGAGAATCAAGCAGGAAAGAGGAAAGTATTTTCATTTTCTTGATTTCTTTTGAAGACTGGCACCATATTCCCCTCCCTTCAGTCTTTCAGCACTAGTCTAGACATTTGAGATCTTTCAAAGATTTAGGTAGAAGTTCATCAATCACATCCATCTGTCCTTTCACTATCCAAGGGTGCATGTATGTGACTCATCTGGGCCTAGTGACCTGAACTTATTCAGGGCAGCCAAGCAATCTTGTACCATCTCTTTATTTACTCACAGCTTTTCTGTTAGTCATTTTTATTCTATCCTCCCTGGCCCAATGGCCGTTCTTTTTCGCAAATAAAACAAAGCAAGCCAGAACTATATAACTCCACCTTCACTCTTGCATCCATTGTAATAATTTTAACAACACCTATCAGCAGACCAATCCCTCCCTTGGTCCTTCCCCTTTTCCTCAATATATCTATTTTTTGTGTGAAAATTTTCGTTATTTTTTCCAACTCCGTGTATAACCATTTTTAACTTTTTTTTTTAAATTTGGTGTTCCAAATTCTCTTTCTCTCTCTTTCTTTTCTACCTTCCTTGAGAAGGCAAACAATTAGATAAATATTATACATGTGCAATCATGAAAACCATGTGCAATCATGAAAACACTTCTGTATTAGCCAGATTGTGAAAGAAAATGCAGACTGAAAAACAAAACCAAGGAAAATAGAGAAAATTTTAAAAAAAGTATGCTTTGATCTACAGTCAGACTCCATCAGTTCTTTCTCTGGATGTGTGTAGCATTTTTTCATCATAAGTGCTTTAGAATTGTCTTGGATCATTGTATTGCTGAGAATAGCTAAGTCATTTATGATCCATCATTGTACAATGTTGCTGTTGCTGTACACAATTATCTCCTGGCTCTGTTCATTTCACTTTACATCAGTTCATGTACATCTTTCTAGGTTTTTCTGAAAGCATACTGCTCATCATTTCTTTAAAAAAATTTTTTTTGCTCATCATTTCTTATAGCACAATAGTATTCCATAACAGTCATATTTAGTATTCAGTCATTCCTCAGTCGATGAGCATCCCCTCAATTTCCAGTTCTTTGCCATCACAAAAAGAGCTGCTATAAATATTTTTATACATATAAACCCTTTTCTCTTTTGGGGGAAACTCTTTAGGATGCAGATCTAGTAGTGGTATTTCTGAGTCAGAGAGTATTCGCGGTGTTATAGCCCTTTGCACATTGTTCCAAATTGCTCTCTAGGATTGTTGGATCAGTTCTACACAATTCTACCGACAGTGTCCCTATTTTTCCACATCCCATTCAACATTTGCTATTTTCTTTCTTTTGTCATATTAGCCAATCTGATTGGTGTGAGGCAATATCTCAGAGTTGTTTTAATTTGCATTTGTCTAGTCAATAGTGATTTAGAGCATTTTGTCATATGACTATAGATAGCTTTGATTTCTTCATCTGAAAACTATCTTATATCCTTTGACCATTTATTGATTGGGAAATGATTCTTGTTCTTATAAATTTGACTCAGTTCTCTAAGTTCTCATTGAGAAATAAGGCCTTTCTTAGAGAAACTTGCTGTAAAATCTCCTCTCCCCCCACACTCCACTCTGGTTCTCTGCTTTTCTTATAATCTTGGCTGCAATGGTTTTGTCTGCACAAAACCTTTTAAATTTAATGTAATCAAAAATTTCCATTTTGCATCCCATAATGCTCTCTATTTCTTGTTTGGTCATAAATTATTCCCCTATCTATAGATCTAACAGGTAAAATATTTCATACTACACTAATTTGCTTATGGTATCACCTTTTGTGTTTCAATCGTGTGTCTATCTTGATCTTATCTTGCTGTATTGTGTGAGATATTGATCTAATTTGTACCAAACTACTTTCAAGTTTTCCCAGCAATTTTTGTCAAATAATGAGTTTTTGTCCACAAAGTTTGGATCTTTAGGTTTATCTGTAAGATTCAATATCCCCATGCACTGGGATATTCACACTGTCTCCAAACACCATATTTATATCATAAAAAGAACTTGGTAGGACTCCTTCACCTATTTTTCCAAATAGGTTATGTAGTATTGGAATTAATTGTTCTTTAAATGTTTGGTAGAATTCACTTGTAAATCCATCTGGCCCTGAAGAGTTTTTCATAGGGAGTTCATTGATGGCTTGTTCAATTTCTTTTTCTGAAATGTGATTATTTAAGTATTTTATTTCCTCTTCTGTTAATCTAGGCAATACATATTTTTATAAATATTCATCCATTTCACTCAGATTGTCAGATTTATTGGCATATAGTTGGGCAAAATAGTTCCTAATCATTGTTTTAATTTCCTCTTCATTGGTGGTGAATTCACCCTTTGCATTTTTGATACTAGTAGTTTGGTTTTCTTCTTTCCTTTTTGAAATAGAATTAACTAAAGGTTTATCTATTTTATTGTTTTTTTTCCAATAAAACCAGTTCTTAGTTTTATTTATTAGTTCAATAGTTTTCTTAATTTCAATTTTATTAACCTCTCCTTTGACTTTCAGAATTTCTAATTTGGTAATTAATTGGGGATTTTTAATTTGTTCTTTTTCTAGCTTTTTTAGGTGCATGACCAATTTTTTTCTTCTTTTTCCATTTTATTCATGTAAACATTTAGAGATATAAAACTTCCCCCAAGAATTGCTTTCACTGCATCACATAAGTTTTGGTATGTTGTTTCATTATTGTCATCCTCTTAGATGAAGTTATTGATCTTTTCTATGATTTATTGTTTGACCCATTCATTCTTTAGGATTCAATTATTTAGTTTCCAATTAATTTTTAGTCTATCTTTCCATGGTCCTTTATTACATGTAATTTTCATGAATCATGATCTGAAAAGGATGCATTTAATATTTCTGTCTTTCTGCATTGGATTGTGAGGTTTTTGTGTCCTAGTACATGGTCAATTTTTGTGTAGGTGCCATGCACTACTGAAAAAAAAGGTATATTCCTTTCTATCCCCATTCAATTTTCTCCAGAGGTCTACTGTATCTAAGTTTTCTAAAATTCTATTCACCTCCTTAACTTCTTTCTTGTTTATTTTGCCATTAGATATATCTAATTCTGAGAGGGGAAAGTTGAGGTCCACCACTAGTATAGTTTTATTGTCTATTTCCCCCTGTAACATACTTAACTTCTCCTCTAAGAATTTGGTTGCTATACCACTGCGTGCATATATGTTTAGTATTAATATTACTTCATTGTTTATGGTATCTTTTAGCAGGCTGTAGTTACCTTTCTTATCTCTTTTAATTAGATCTATTTTTGCTTTTGCTTTGTCTGAGATCAGGATTGCTACCCTTGCTTTTTTTTTTTTTTACTTCAGCTGAAGCACAATATATTCTGCTCCAGCCTTTTATGTTTACTCTGTGTGTATCTCTCTGCTTCAAATATCTTTCTTGTAAACAACATATTGTAGGATTACCATTTTTAATCCTCTCTAATATCCACTTCCATTTTATGGGGCAGTTCATTCCATTCACATTCACAGTTATGATTACTATCCGTGTCTTTCTCTCCATCCTATTACCGTCTCCCATTTATGCTTTTCTCTCTTTTTTCACCCTTTCCCTCCTCACCAGTATTTTGCTTCTGACCACCATCTACCTCAATCTGCCCTCCCTTCTATCAGCCCCCTCCCTTTTCCTTCCCCTTTCCCCTATTACTTATTCCCTTCCTTCTGCCCTCACTTCTATCTGCCCCCCTGCCTTTTCCTCACTCATTTCCCTGCCTACTTCCTATAGGGTGAGATAGATTTCTATACCAAACTGAGTGTGTGTTATTCCCTCTTTGAGCCCAATCCAATGAGAGTAAGGTTCAAACAATGCTTACCTCCCTCCCTTCTTTCCCTCTATTGTAATTGGTTTTTCTGCCTCTTCATGTGATGTAATTTACCCTTTTCTACCTCCTCCTTTCCTCTTCTCCCAGGACAATCATTTATTTCACCCCTTAATTAACTTTTTTATCATCACATCAAAGTCAACTTATACCCACGCTCTCTGTCTATGTCCTTCTAAATATCATAATAAAGATACAATTCTCAAGAGTTACAAGTATCATTTTCCCATATAGGGATGTAAATAGTTTAACATTATTGAATAGCATGTTTTTTCCCCTGTTTATTTTTTTTATGCTTCTCTTGAGTCTTGTATTTGAAGATCAGTTTTTCTGTTCAGCTCTGGTTTTTTTCATCAGGAAAGTTTAGAAGTCCCCTATTTCACTGAATGTTCATCTCCTTCCCTGAAAGATTATGCTCAATATTGCTGGGTAGTTGATTCTTGGCTGTAATCCAAGCTCCTTTGCCTCCTGGAAAATCATATTCTAAGCCCTCTGATACTTTCATGTAGAAGCTGCTAGGTCCTATGCAATCCTGACTGTGATTCCATGATATTAAAATTGTTTCTTTCTGGCTGTTTGCATTATTTTCTCCTTGACCTGGTAATTCTGGAATTTGGCTGCAATATGCCTTGGAGTTTTCATTTTGGGATCTCTTTCAGTAGGCTTGGGATCTCCCACTGGTTTGCTGAGGTAGGGCTTGCTGCTGGCTTGCTGGGATGCTTCCTGTCCTGCAATGTGCTTCTCTTTTACCTGAGTGAAATGGACCTTTCTTGCTGATCCTCTAAGTTTCTGGGCTAAAAGGATGCTCTACCCCATCTTTCTGCTGGCTCCACTGTTTCAGGATTTTGCCTCAGGTGCTATTTTCTGTGTTTTTCAGAGATCAATTTGGGAGGGTGACAATGATTTACCACTTACTCCGCCATCTTGGCTCCCAGAAGTCTGTTTTACTATTTCTTGTTGCCTCATGGAGTCATTGATTTCTATTTGGTCCATTCTCATTTTCAGGGAGTTTGTTGCTTTGGCAAGATTTTGTCCTTCTGATACTAACTTGTTAATTCCCTTTCCATTCTTTCTTCTAGAGCTCTCATTTCTTTTCCATTTCTTTCCCTCAAGTATTTTCATTTCATTTATAAAAACATTTAAACTATTTTTTGTTGTTGTTAACCACTTCTTGCTTTATCCTTCAATAGGAATTGTCATTGATTTTGTGCCCCATGTGTGTTCTTTCTCTGAGGCTATGCTTGCAGATATTTTAGAGCAATTTTCTTTCTCTACATTTATATTTTGAGCTTTCCTACCACTGTAATGGCTCTTTATGGTGGAATCCTTTCCTTTTTTTGCCCATTCTTCCAGCCTACTTCTTGATTTCAGATGATGTTAGGGATAAGCTCTGTGCACTTCTGGAGGGAAGGTCTGGGCTAGTCCTGTTGCCGCTTTCTTGTGATATGTTATTCCTGGATCTCAGGGACAGGCTGGGGATCAACAGGGTTTTAGTGATCCCACAGTGGTCTGATTCAAAGCAAAGTCTGATTGCTGCCTCCTGGCTTTAGTTTTGTAAGTTCCTGACCTAGGTTTCAGTCTGAGCAATAGTAGACTGCTAGTGGACCCCATCCCCCTCAGTCAGCTAGAAAGCTCTGTTGTTCAAAATGAAAGATCTATAGGCACCCCATTTGGCCTGGGATTCCTGCACTGATTATTCCTCTGCAGACTCGGCTACATGCTAAAACCAAGAACCTATTTTGTTCCTCAAATCTGAGCTGAACCACTTCTTGTACCCGAGCTTCCTTCTGTCTAGGTATACTGCCCAGAGCCTACCTACTGGGGAACATCCCTCCCATGAACAAGCACCCCTATCAGGCTTCCCTGGGTTTGTGATCTGAGCCATTGTAGTAGGTGACAAAGCTACCAGTTGGCATGTGTCCCAGTTATGATGTACCAGATGGGGTCTGGTGGTCCCCCAGTATGGACCCGGGACCTCCTCTTGCCCCAGGTTACATCCTCTGTCTGGGCACTGTAGAGAGCTCCTGACCTGACTGCATCCCCAGTGTCCACAGACTTCTCTCTCTGTCATCCAATGCCAACTTGGCCTCAACAAAAGACTCATTGTGACTTTTTCTGGATTTCCCCTTCAGGATTTGGTCTGGTGCATTTTCTTTCTTTTTTTTGAAATTTAATAATATTTTATTTTTTCCAATTACATGTTAAGACAATTTTTAATATTCAATTTTAAAAAGATTTTGAGTTCCTTTTTTTCTCCCTCCCTCCCTTCCCCCCTCTCCAAAATGGCAAGCAATCTGATATAGGTTATACATGTGCAATCATGTAAAACATATTTCCACATTAGTCATGTTGTGAAAGAAAAAATAAAACAAAGGGAAAAAAGTCACAAAATAAAAAAGTGAAAATAGTATGCTTTGATCTGTATTCTGATTCCATCAGTTCTTTCTCTGGATGTGGATAGCATTTTCCATCATGAGTCTTTTGGAATTGTCTTGGATCATTGTATTGCTGAAAAGAGCTAAGTCAATCATAGTGATCATTTCACAGCATTATTGTTACTGTGTGCAATGTTCTCTGGTTCTGCTCATTTCATTTTGTATCAATTCATGTAAGTCTTCCCAGGTCTTTCCAAGAGCATCTTGCTCATTATTTCTTACAGCAATATAGTATCTCATTACATTCATATAACACAACTTGTTCAGCCATTCCACAATTGATGGGCACTCCCTCAATTTCTGATTTGTTGCCACCACATAAAGAGCTGCTATAAATATCTTTGCATGTGTAGGCCCTTTTCCTTTTTTTATGATCTCTTTACATTACAGACCTTAGTAGTGGTATTACTGGATCAAAGGGTATACACAATTTGATTGCCTTTGGGCATGGTTTCAAATTGCTCTCTAGAATGGTTAGATCAATTCACAACTCCACCAACAATGCACTAGTATCTTAATTTTCCCACATTTTCTCCAATATTTATCATTTTATTTTTCCGTCATATTAACTAATCTAATAGGTTTGAGGCAGTATCTGGTACATTTCATTTAAGCCTCAAAACAACCCTGTAATATAGGCATTGCAGATATTTTCACCCCAATTTTATGGATGAGGAAACTGAGACTCAGCTTAAGTTACTTGTCATCCAGATAGCACTTGTCTGAGGCAGGATTTAAACCCAGATTTTCCTAAGACTAAATTCAGTGATTCATCCAGGACTCCACGAGCTCCCTGTCAGTGGAGGTCAAGTGGAAGGTTGCAAAACATTCCTCACAGATATCAGAGACAAGATTCCAGGTCAGGTGAAGGGTTGCCTTCTAAATCATATCTACTGTGGAATTCTGTGATAATCAATAACATCTCTCAAGAGTTCTTTCTAGCTTGGGGTTGGGGCATCCAAAAAGTTTTCATTACCTGTGTCACAGGACAAAGGTCTTTGGGCCCCCATTGGAGGTGACCTCCCCTTTCTGGAACATTGCCCTGCTTGTAGTTCTCTACATTCTTCAGCTAGAGTCCTTCCCTTTCCTCTAGGAAGGGCTTAGTCCTATCTTGACATACCAGATCCCTCTCTACCTCCTCCTTATTCCTGGCCTCAAAAGATAGACCCTACAGTCCACCCCTGTTCTCTCCTCATGTAGATGGTTTCTAGAGCTGAGGGGAAAGAGTCTTATTTTCCTAGCAGTTCTAACCTTCATCATTTAGTCACTCTGTCAATAAACATTTATTAACTGATGCTGTCATAGATACTGGAAATACAAAGAAAGACAAAAGATAGTTCCCATTCTCTAGGAACTCATAATCTAATGGGGGAGACAACATGCAAACAATTATGTATGAACAAATCATGTAAAGGATAAATTTGAAATAATCAATAGAAGGAAGGCACTAGAATTAAGGGAGGTTGGGGAAAATCTTTCTGTAGAAGGCAGGATTTTAGCTGAGACTCGAAGGAAGCACTGGAAGTCAGGGGACAGAGATGAGAGAATTCTGGGCATCAGAGACAGCCAGTGAAAACGAGTGGATTTAGGAAATGGAATGTCATTATTGAGGAAAAACAAGGAGGCCAAAGTCACTGAATCACAGAATATTTGGGAGTGGGAGTTGGGGGGAGGCAAAGTATAATAAGACAGCATAGGTAGGAAGGGAGCAGGTAATGAAAGGCTATGGATGACAAACCAAGGATTTTATATGTGATCCTCTAGGTGATAGGGAGCCAGTGGTATTTATTGAGGAGGGCAATGACATGGTGAGATCTGTGCTTTCATAGATAAATGGAGAGTAGACTAGAGTAGAGGAAGACTTGTAGTAGGGAGACCAACAAGCAGGTTATTGTAATAGTCCAGGTGAGAGGGAGTAAAGGCCTGCACCAGAGTGGCAGCAATATTAGAGGGAGACGAAGGCATATATGAGAGCCATTACTATGATAAAATTGACAAGCTTAGCAGCAGATTGGATAGGGGAGCAAAGATGAGAGAGTGTGAGGGAACAAGCAAGTACCTACTATGTGCCAGGCACTGTGCTAAGTGCCTCATCAATATTAACTCATGTAACCTCACAACAACTCCGTCAAGTGGATAATATTATTTTCCGCATTTAATGATTGAAGAAACTGAGGCAGATAGAGGTTAATTGACTTCCCTAGGACCACATAGCTAAATTAGCCAACATCTGGATTTGAATTCAAATCTTCCTGAGTCCATGCATGGTATTGTATCCACTGAGCCACTTAACTGCCTAAGAAAGTCAAAGATGACACATAGGTTACGAGCCTGGAAAACTAGGAGGATGATGGTAACCCTAAACAGTAAGAGGAAAATTAGAAAGGGGGAAGGCCTAGGGGAAAGGATAATGAGTTCCGTTTTGGACATGTTGAGTTTAAGACACAGTTTGAGATGTCCAATAGGCAATTGGAAATGTGAGACTGGAGGTCAGCAGAGAGGTCGAGGCTAGATGAGTAGATCTGAGAATCATGAGCATGGAGATAATAATTCAATCCATGGGAGCTGATAAGATCACAAAGATCACAAAGAAGGAGAAGAGAAGAGGGTCCAGGGCAGAGCTTTAGGGAAAGCCCAATATGAGTAAATATGACTGGATGAAGACCAGTAAAGAGACTAAGAAAGAGAGGTCAGATAGGTAGGAGGAGAACCAGGGGAGAGAAAGATTATGAAAACAGTGAGAAGAGAATATCAAGGAGCAGGGGGTGATGAACAGTGGCAAGGGCTGCAGAGATGTCAAAAAAGATGAGGACTGAGATAATGTCATTATTAGATTTGGAAATTAAGAGATAATTGGTAACTTTGGAAAGGGAGGTTATAGTGGAAACCAGAAAAGATTAAGTTAAGAAGAGAGTGAGAGGAAAAGAAGTGGGAATATCAATTTTAGATGGCCTTTTCAAGGATTTTAGCCATCAAAGGAAGGAAAGATTTGGACAATAGCTAGAAGGGATTGAGATGGATGGAGTGAGACATTTTGAGAATGGAGGAGACATGGGCATGTTTCCAGGCAGCAGGAAAACAAAAGGGTGGATGGAGAGAGATTGAAGATAAGTGAGAAAGTGGGGACGGTTAAGGGGGCAGTCTGGTAGGGAGGATAGAAGGGAATGGGATCCTTGTACACATAAAGGAGTTTGTCTTGGACAGGAGAAGAGCCAGTGAGACAAGGGTGAAGGAGACAATAGTGACAGAAGGCATCTGGGTGATGTAAGATGAAGAGGAGGAGAGATGAAGGAACTCTAGGCAAATGCCCTCAATTTTTAAAGTAAAATGTGAGGTTTTCATCTGAGAGTCTGGGCAGGAGGGGAGCTAATGGAAATTTGAGGGAGGAGATAAAAATTTTTGGAGGAGCTGCCATAGTTAGTGGGATAATGAGTTAATTAGGGAGCTCTAAAAGGATTTCTTTGAAGCAGTAGAGGTCATGAAAACAAAATTTGTAGTGGACCCAGTCAGCAGGGATTTGAGATTTACTTCAACTTTGATCAGCAGCACATGTGTAGGAGTGAAAGCAGGGGATGATAGAAGTGATTCAAGACTGCAGCTTGTCAGGGCAAGATCAGCAATATAGGGGACCAAATGACACAAGAGAAGAGGACAGTGTAGGGCTGAATTGATTCCTCATGGGATCAAAATGGGCTAGGGAACAGAATGTAGTTAGTGCAGGGTGATGGCCTTGGAAAGAACTGAAGTCTGAAAGTATTGGAAGTCTGGGTGTGTAAAAAGAACATAGTTTGGGATTTCAAGGCAGAGGGAGAGGTGGAAAGACAACAGACTGTAATCAGATAAGAGAATTTCAGAGGTCGTGAAGATGGACATGGTGCATATTTAGGGGAGATAGCAAGATGAAAGTTATCTTTGTATGTGGTTGAGGAGGGGTGGAAGAGTAGATTATGGGAAGCTAGTCAATTGAAGAACTGTGAGATTAGGGTCTTTGAGGGAGTGATATGTGTGTTGAAGTCCCTTAGTATGAAGGCAGGAGATGGGAAGGAGAGAAAGACTGTGAGCCTGGCATTGAACTCATTATGAAAGGAAGGAAGGAGAGACAGTGGTATAGAAGAGCCATTAGAATACAACAGGGTTGTGAAATCAAAGATGAAAAGTTGGAAGGGATCTCAGAGACCACATACTCCCACATAATGGGAGAAATTGATTGGCTAAATATGAGTGAATGAGCTCAGTAGAACCCACTCATCTCATATTTTTTTTTTTTTTGCTTTTTGTTGAGGCAATTGGGGTTAAGTGCCCAGGGTCACACAGCTAGTAAGTGTCAACTGTTTGAGGCCAGATTTGAACTCAGGTCTTCCTGACTCCAAGGCCAGATCTCTATCCACTGTGCCACCTAGCTGCCCCCTCATCTCATATCTAATACACATATATAATAAGAGAGTTTTTTCCTTGTCCTCTTCTGTTATGAATTTCTATGAGCTTGACCTCACTCACTCTGACTGCAGTTCTGGCTCCAAATTCACTCCTCCCCATCACCTCCCAACTTTTCCCCTCTTGTTCCCTTTCTAATTCCCTCTTCACTCTCCTCCAGTTCCTTCTCCCCTCCCTCAATCCTCTTAGGGTTTGAAGCAGAAGAATAATTTTTCTATTTGTAATCCACAATGGAGGGGAAGAGAGAGGTAGGCAGAAAGAGACAAAACATTATGACAAAGAAATATCCTCTAAAGCAAAGGAAACCAAAATTTTTGCTTTCCTGATCCCAGGATTTCTAGCTGGAAGGTTTACTTAAAGATTATCCAGTCTAACTTCCTCTGCATTTTACAAATAAGAAAACTGAGGAGGAATGGAGCCAAGATAACAGAGAAAAGACAAGGATTCTCCAGAGCTCTCCCAAATTCCCCTCCACACAATTTTAAATAATACCTCAAAACAAATTCTATAATAGCAAAACCCACAGAAAGATGGGGTGAAAAATTTTCCTGCTAAAGATAACTTAGAAGGTTTGCAGGAAAGGTCTGTCATACCCAGGTGAGAGTGGAGCCTGCAGTGCAGGCCTCACTTCAGCATACCAGGCCTTGGGGTTGTTGAATTAGCTGCAGTGGTGATGGCTTCTGCAACTCTCAGCCCACAAACGGTAAGAGGGTCAGACAAATGGTCAGAAGGAGATTATAGGATTCCCTTTGCTGGCACTGGGTGCAAGACTCTATTGCATTGCCCAAAAGCAGATCTGGGTTGCAGCGCAGGGTCATAGTCCCAGGATGAGGAGGAATACTAGCATACCAGAGTTTGAAGCCACAGGAGAACAGGGAACCTAGTCATATTTGCAGGGTGGAGAAGAGTGCTTGTGGTGTCTCACAAACTAGAGCACAAGTCAGGAGACTAGTAAACACACCTCTTCTTAAATCATACCACTTTGGAAGAACTGAAAAGTTACAGTCCCCAAGAACTAGATCTGAGAACAGCAGCAAGAAAAACATAAATTTGGGATGGTACACCTTTTACCCCAAAGCACAACTTTAACATAGAGCTAAAAATCAAGAAATAGGCTGATAAAATGAACCCCCCCCCCCAAAAAAAAACCCTGTCCATATAAAGTTACTCTGGTCACACGGGAGATCAAAACAAAAACTCAGAAGACAGCAATGAAGTCAAAACTGCTACATCCAAAGCCTCAAAGAAAAATGTAAATTGGTCTCAGGCCCCAGAAAAGAATTCCTGGAAGAGTTCAAAAAGGATTTTAAAAATAAAGTAAGAGAGGTAGAGGAAGAATTGGGAAAATAAATGAGTTGGTTTGATAAGGGAGGCACAAAAATACAAAAAAAAAAAACTCCTTAAAAAACAGAATTGGCCACATTGGAAAAATAATACAAAAATTTACTGAAGAAAAGAATTACTTAAAAAGTAGAACTGGCCAAATGGAAAATGAGTTACAAGAACTCATTGAAGAAAATAATTCCTTAAAAATGAGCATTAGGCAAGTGACTCCATGAGACATTAAAAAATGATAAAACAAGTACAAAAGAATGAAAAACATGTGTGTATGGGTAATGTGATATATAGAAAAAACAGTTGATCTGGAAAATAGATGCAGGAAATATCACTTAAGAATTATTGGACTACCTGAAAGCCATGATGAAAAAAGAGCTTAGACATAATCTTTCAAAAAAAAATTACCAAGCAAAACTGCCCTGATATTCTAAAACCAGAGGGTAAAATAGAAACAATCTACTAATCACCTCCTGAAAGAGATGTCAACCTGAAAACTCCCAAAAATATTAGAGCCAAATTCCAGACCTCCAAGGTCAAGAAGGAAATATTGCAACACTGAGAAAGAAACAATTAAATATCGTGGGGCCACAGTGAGGAAAACACAAGATTTAGCAGCTTCTATATTAAAGAAACAGAGAGTTTGGAATATAATATTACAAAGGGCAAAGGACCTAGTATTACAACCAGGAACCACCTACCCAGGAAAATTGAGTATAATCCTTTAGGGAGGAAAGAGGATATTTAATTAAATAGAGGACTTTCAAGCATTCCTGATGAAAAGATCAGAGCTGAATAGAAAATTTGACTTTCAAATGCAGAACTCGAGGGAAACATAAAAAAGGTAAACTTTGATAAGTCCAATAAGAAATTAGAAATGGGAGACTGGAGGTCAGCAGAGAGGTTAAGGCTGGATGAGTAGATTTGAGAATCATGAGCATGGAGATAATAATTAAATGCATAGGAGCTGATAAGATAAGAAAGTGAAATAGTATAAAGGGAAAAGAAAAGAAGACCCAGATTAGAGCCTTGGACTAGCCCAATATGAGCAAGTGTGATCTATATGAAGATCCAGCAAAGGAGAATCAGGAGAGGTCAGATAGATAGGAGGAGAACCAAGGGAGATGAGTGTTATGAAAACTTAGAGAGAAGAGAGCATCAAAGAGAGGAAGATGATAAATAGTGTCAAGGGTTACAGAGAAGTCAAGAAGTATGAAGACTAAGAAAAAGCTACCATTAGATTTGGAAATTAAGAGATAATTGGCAACTTTGGAAAGAAAGGTTACAGATGAATGATGAAGGTGGAAGCCAGATTATAGATAGTTAAGAGTTAGAGGAAAGGAATTTGGAGCACCAATTGTAAATGGCCTTCCCAAGGAATTTAGCCATCAAAAAGAAGAAGGATTTGGGACAATAGCTAGCATGGATTGAGATGGATGGATCAAGTGAGAGGTTTGGAAGATGGGGGAGACACAGGCATGTTTCCAGGCAGTAGAAAAAGAAAGGGGTAGACAAGAAGAGATTGTAGGTAAGGGAGAGAGTGGGAGTGCTTGAAGGGGCAGTCTGCTGGGGTAGACAGAAGTGAATGGATCCTCGTGCATGTAAAGGAGTTTGTCTTGGACAGGAGAAGAACCACCTCATTATGTGAGAAAAGGGCGAAGGAGACAATAGTGACAGAAGGCATCTAGGTGATGTGAGACACAGAAGAGGAGAGATGAAGGAGCTCTTGGCAAATGGTGTCAACTTTTTTTCCCAGTAAAATGAGATTCAATAAGAAGAGATTCTCATCTTAGAGGTGGGGTGAGAGTGGAGTTAATGGAAATTTGAAGGGGGGGATAAAAATTTTTGGAAGATTCACCATGGTTACTAAGATAGTGAGCCAATTAGGAAGCTGTAAAAGGATTATCTTGCAGCATTGAGTAGCCAGTAGAGGTTATAGAAACTAAATTTGTAGTGCACCAGTCAGCAGGGATTAGAGATTATCTCCAATTTTGTTCAGCAGCACACGTGTAGGAGTGATTGAAGGCTGAGGCTTGACAAGGCAAGATCAGCAATATAATAGGGCGAAGGACACAAGAGAAGACAGTGTAGAGTTGCATTGATTTGCCCAGGGATTAATAAGGGGCAGGCAAGATAACATAGTAGGTGTAGGGGTTATGGCCTGGGAAAGAATTGAGGTTGGGGAGAGATCAGAAATCTAGATGTGGAGGAAGAACAGAGTTTGGAATTTCAAGGTAGAGGGAGAGGTAGGAAGACAACAGACTGTGATCAGATAAAGGAATTTCAGAGTTCATGAATATGGAAGTAGTACATATTTGTGGTAGATGGAAAAATGAAAATTATCTTTGTGTATGGCTGAGATAGGGTGGAGGAGTAGATTATGGGAAGATGAAGAACTATGAAGATGAGGTCTTTGAGGGAGTCATATGATTGTTGGAGTTGTCTATTATGAGGTAGGATTTGGGAAGGAGAGAAGACTGTGAAAGGAACTAAACTCATTAAGGAAGGAAGGAAGGAGAGAGGGTAGTAAACAACAGCCATCAGAATACAACAGGGTCATGAGATCAAAGAGGAAAAGTTGGAAGGGACCTGAGAAGCCACCTAGTCCAACACAATAGGAGAAACTGATTGGCTGGGTATGGGTGAAGTAGCTCAGTAGAACCTGCCCATCTCGTAGCTAATACTCATATATAATAAGGGAGTCTTTTCCTTGTCCTCTTCAGTTGTGAATTTCTGCGACTTTAACCTCAATCATTCTGACTGGAGTTCTGGTGCAAGCTTTACTCCTCCTCATTCCCTCCCAACCTTTCCCTTCTTGTTCCACATCCAAGTCCCTCTTCACTTTCCTTCAGTTCTTTCTCCCCTCCCCAACACTCTTATGGTGTGAAAAGGAAGAAAAATCATTCTATTTATGAACTGAAATGGAAGGGAAGAGGGAAGTAGGCAGAGAGACAAAACATTGTGACCAAAGAAATATCCTTCAAAGTATAAGAAGTCAAAGGTTTCACCCTCATGATTCCAGGATTTCTAGCTGGAAGGTTTACTTAGAGATTGCCCAATCTACCTCCCTCTATATTTTATAGATAAGAAAAATGAAGAGGGTAGATCCTAAATGGGGGAGAAAAGGCAGGGACTCTCTTGAGTTCTCCCACATTCCCTTCCAAACAACTTTAAATAATGCCTCAAAACAAATTCTGTAATGGCCAAACACACAAAGGAGTAGGTGAATCAATTTTCCAGCCAAAGATAACTTAGAAGGTTGGCAGGAAATGTCTGTTACACCCATGTGAGAGTGAGCACAGTCCAGTGTAGTTCAGGCCTCGGCCCAGCAAACTCACAGCAGGCCTTGGGAGAAATTGAATCAGCTGCAACAGTGGTGGTTTCTGGAGCTCTCAGCCCACACATAGTAATGGTGTCAGACAACTAACTGGTCAGAAGTAGATTAAATGGGTCTCTTTGCTGTCATTGGAGGAAGAAGGAACACTAGAACTTTAGAGCTTGTAGCCAAATGGAGATGGAATGTAAGTCATGGTTCTGTGGGTGGGGAGTATATGTGGTCTTGCATGGACCAGAGCAAAAGCAAGGAGAGATGTGATCACACCTCTCCTTTGATTATACTACCTTGGAATACTTTAAAACTTACAGTCCCCCAGAACTAGCCTCTGCATACAGAAGCAAGAAAAACATGTATTTGGGACAGTTTACCCTTCATCCCGGAGCAGAGCTCAACATGAACATAAAGTTAAAAGTCAATAAATAGGCTGATAAAATTAACAAAGAGCAAAAAAAAATCTGATCATAGAAAGTTACTATGGTGATAGTGAAGATCAAAACACCAACTCAGAAGACAATAAAGTCAAAATAGCTACAAGCAAAGCCCCAAGGAAAAATATGAATTGGATTTAAACTCCCTCCCCTAATTGCTGGAAAAACTAAAAAATGATTTTAAAGATTAAATAAAAGAAGTAGAGGAAAAATTTGGAAAAGAAATAAGAGCAATGCAAGAAAATCATGAAAAGATAGTCAACAACTTAGTAAAGGAGGCACAAAAAACACTGAAGAGATGAACTCCTTTAATAAGTAGAATTGGCTAAATGGAAAAGGAGGTACCAAAGCTCACTAAAGAAAATAATTCCTTAAAAACTAGAATTGGACAAATGAAAGTTAAGAACTCAATGGGACATCAAGAAAAAAAATAAAATACAATCAAAAGAATGAAAAATAGAAGAAATGTGAATTATCTTATTGGAACAACAACTAACCTAGAAAATAGATTGAGGAAAGATAATTTAAGAAGTGCTGAACAACTTGAAAGCTGTGATTAAAGAAAAGGAGACAAGGCATCACTTTTCAAGAAATTGTCAAGGAAAACTTCCCTGAAAACCTAGAAACCGAAGTTAAAATAGAAATGGAAAGAATCCACCCAATCACCTCCTGAAATAAATTCCTAAATGAAAACTCCCTGGAATAGGATAGCCAATTTCCAGAGCTTCCTGGTCAAGGAGAACATATTGCAAGTAGCCAGAAAGAAACAATTCAATTATTCTGGAACTACAATCAGAATAACAGAAGATTTAGCAGCTTCTACCGTAAAGGATCAGAGGGCTTGGAATATGATATTCTGGAAGGCAGAGAGCTAGAATTACAACCAAGCATCACCTACTCAGCAAAACTGAGCATAATTCTTTAGGGGGAAAATGGATATTTAATGAAATAAAGGACTTTCAAGCATTCCTGATGAAGACCAGAGCTGAATAGAAATTTGAATGTAAAATACAAGACTCACAAGAAGCATAAATAGGTAAATAGGAAAGAGAAATATTAAGGGATTCAGTGAGGTCAAAATATTCACATTCTTACATGGGCAGATGACACTTGTAACTCTGAAGCACTTACTCATTATTAGGGCAGTTAGAATCAGTACCTATAGATAAAGGCCATGGGTGTGAGTTGGTTATGATGGAATGATACCTTAAAAAATAAAATTAAGTGGTAGAAAGAGAAATGCACTTGGGAAAGGGGGAAGAGTGAGGTATATTGGTGTAAATTAGCTTACATACAAGAGGCTTAAAAGAGCTTTCATAGTGGATGGGAAGATGGAGGTGTTGGGAGGAGCATTTGAATCTTACTTTCATTGGAATTGATTCAAAGAGTGAATAAATATACACTCAGTTGGGTATAGTAATCTAGCTTATTCTACAGGAAATGGGGGCGAAGGGTATAAGAAAAGGAGGGTATGGTAGGACAGATTGTGGGAGGTGGGAGTCAGAAGCAAAACACTTTTTTTGGAACAATACTTTTTCCCCCAGTTACATGTCAAGAAAAACTTTAGCATTCATTTCTATAAGATTTTGAGTTCCACAGTTTTCTCCATCCCTTTCTCCCTCCACTCCCCTCCTCTGAAAATGTTATGCAGTTTGATATAGTTAATATATGTGCTATTTTTAGATGTGCAATGTAAAAATATTTCCTTATTAGTCACAGTTGTGAAAGAAGAAACAGATTAAAAAAAACCACAAGAAATAATAAAGTTAAAAATATATATTTGATCTGCATTCAGAGTCCATCAGTTCTTTATCTAGATACAGATAGCATTTTCCTTTGTGGGTCCTTTGTACTCATCTTGGATCATTGTGTTGCTGAGAAGAACTGAGTCATTTCATAGATGATCATCACACAATGCTGCTGATACTGTGTACAATGTTTTCCTGGTTCTGCTAATTTTACTTTGCATTAGTTCAAGTTTTTCCAGGTATTTCTGATATCTGCCTGTTCATTATTTCTTATTGCATAATAGTATTCCATTAAATTCATATACCACAATTTTTTCAGCCATTCCCCAATTGATGAGCATCCCCTCAATTTCCAATATTTTGCCACCAGAAAAAAGGCTACTATAAATATTTTTGCACATGTAGGTCTTTTCCCCTTTTTTATGCTCTCTTTGGGATACAGCCCTAGAAGTGCTATTGTTAGGTCAAAGGGTGCTCCAATTGCCTAAAAAAAAAAAAAAAAAAAAAAAAGTAGAATTGGCCAAATGGAAAAAGAGGCACAAAACTTAATAGAAGAAAACAACTCCTTAAAAATTATAATGGGCCAAGTGGAAGCTAATGACTCTATGAGAGAGCAAGAATCAGTCAATCAGAAACAAAAGAATAAAAAAAATAGAAGAAAACATAAAATACCTCATTGGGTAAAACAACTGACCTGGAAAATAGATCCAAAAGAGGCAATTGAAAAATTATTGGTCTATCTGAAAACCATGATGAAAAAAAAGAACCTGGACAATATCCTTCAGGAAATCATCAAAGCAAACTGCCCTGAGGTTCTAGGACCAGAGGGTAATTAGTCATGGAAAGAACCCACTGATCATCTCCTAAAAGAGATCCCAAATTGAAAATACCAAGGAATATAGTAGCTAAATTAAAAAATCAAAGAGAAAATACTGCAAGCAACCAGAAAGATACAATTTAAATGTCATAGAACCACAGTCAGAATTATACAGGACCTTGCAGCTTCTACATTAAAAGATTGAAGGGCATGGAATACAATATTTTGTAAGGCAAAGGAGCTTGGATTACAACCATGGACCAACTACCCAGTGAAACTGAACATAATCTTTCAGGGGAGGAGATGGACATTCAATGAAATAGGGTACTTCCAAACCTTCCTGAGTTCAACAGAAAATCTGATCTTCAAATAGAAGACTCAAGAGAAGTATAAAAAGGTAAACAGGAAAGAAAAAAAACAACATCATATCATCAGTAAGGGCAAACTGTTTACATCCCTACAAGGGAAGATGACGCTTGTAACCCTTAAGAATTGTAATGTCAAGAGCAGCTGGGTGGCACAGTGGATAGAGCACTGGCCCTGAAGTCAGGAAGACCTGAATTCAAATCCTGCCTCAGACCAAACACTTGACACGTACTAGCTGTGTGACCTTGGGCAAGTCACTTAATCCCAATTGCCTCACCAAAAAAAAAAATTGTAATGTCGTTATGACATTCAAAAGTGTGTATACTTAGACAGAGGGTATGGGTTTATGTTGACTTTGATGTGATGGTAAAAAATCTAAGTAAGTAGAGAAAAGGGATTGTACTGGGAGAAGAAGAGAAGAGGAGGCAGACAAGGATAAACTACATCACATGAAAAGGCACAAAAACCAAATACAGTAGAAGGAAAGAAGGGAGATGAGCATCGTTTGAACCTTACTCTCATCAGATTTGGTTCAAAGAGGGAATAACATAATCAGGTATAGAAATCTAACGTATCCATTTTAATTTTTTGGGGGGGG
>NW_020950600.1:53578-117194 GCF_900497805.2 Vombatus ursinus | reverse complement strand
ACAGAGACATAGGAGATAGATATGGGTACAGAGAGAGACAAGGGAAAGGAGATAGGAGGGCAGAAACAAGAGGGGGCAGTGTTATTGAGGGCAAAGATACAGGGGAGTGAGTAGAGACTCCCACCTGGGAGACAGAGTTAGAGAGGACACAGCGACAATGGGGAGGGAGCCAGGAGGGCAGAGATAGGACAGGGCAGAGATGTGGAGAGCAAAGATGGAGACATGGAGACATGGAGACTTGCACATGGCAAACACCGATGGAGGCAGAGTGGGGAGGAGAGGCATAAGTGGAGCAGAGACATGAAGAGCAGAGACTGGGAGAGTAGTCACCAGGAGACTGGTCCAGAAAGAGAATGTGTGAGAGAAAAGTGGAATGGAGACTGAGGGAAATGGGGAGATGTGAGTCATGAAGACCCAAAGGAGACAGAAATTCATTGAGGGGGAACAGAGAGATATGGGGAGAGATGAAGACATGATACCAGGGCCTCAGCATGAAGGGAGGCTCTGCACCCGACCCCCCTCACCTTTGCCTTTGGTGCAGCGGTCAAAAGAGGCCATGCCACCATGACCAGTAAAGGTGTCTGCCTGCAGAAGTAGAGCTTCCCTGAGAGTGCTGGCTCCACTCAGCACCACTGATGGCTGTGGGCCCAAATACACTGTGAACACGGATCCAAAGTTCTTGCTCAGCTGCAGGAGGGACAGGGACCCAGATCAGACTCTCAGCTTACAGCCTGAGGGTCCTTGGTTTCCCTGCACCCAATCCCCATAGCCCATCTGGGAATCATATTCCCCCCATTTGGGGTTTTCTTGGCAGAGATACTATAATGGTTCGCCATTTCCATCTCTAGCTTATGTTACAGTTGAGGGACTGGGGCAAACAAGGTGAAATGACTTGCCCAGGGTCACACAGCTAGGAAGTGTCTGAGGCCAGATCAAACTCAGGAAGATGAAGCTTCCTGACTCCAGGCCCAGCACTTTATGCACTACGGCATCCCCTAGCTGCCCAAGAACCTACTGACCCCTGATACCTCAGTGTTGGGGACCCCAGCCCTCACTCTGTATCCTGGGTCCTCTATCTTCAACTTCAGGACCCCAGGCCAAGGTGTGCCAAGCCCCCAGTTTAGTCCTTGACTCTCCCCATCAGTATGACCTCTAGGAATGTCCTCAGACAATGATGTCTGGGTCTTCTAGCTCCCCCCATTCTGGTCTCTGGGACCGTGATTCTCCAACCCCAGTGGTTACTGTGTCTTGACTTCCCAATGACTGCCCCAGTTGGATTTGGGTCTCCCAGTCCCAACTTCTAGGACCCCATAACTATCCCCTCTCCTTCTGTCTCTGTGGCTTTCAGTGTCTGCCTCTACTCAATCTAACTGGGCATTTTCCTCTTTCCTTTCAGATGAGTCTATCCTCAGGTCCCCATTATCTAGGACCCCTTACAATCCAGCTCTTGCCCTCCTGGTGCTATCTCCTACCTCCATGAGTCGTTTGTCCAAACTGGAAGGGCCAAGCTGTAGCAGGTTTCCAAGCAATGGTAGGGGTGTGGGGCCAGGGGGCAGCTGGCCCCAAGGGTTCCTTGATCCCCTGCTGTGAAGGGCCAGAGCAAGGAGCAGGAGATATAGTAAAAGTAGGATCAGCATTGTAAGACTTGAGCCTGCAGGTGTGTGTCAGAAGCAGCCCAGCCCTGCTTAATGTGGCTTTCTCCTGCCCAGTCTCCTGGTATAAAATAGAGCCTCTGAGCCCAGTGTCTGAACTCTTGGGGCTCCAGTCCTAGGGCCCTCTGGTCCCTTTGATTGGTTTTAAATTACATTTTTTTTCACTCAGTAAAAATCTGCTTTCTCGCCTTCCTACCTCAAACCCAGGAACTTTTGAAGACTGAAAACAAGCCCTGTTACAAACACATCCCAAGACAAATCAGTCAATCAAAACAAATTTACACCCTGGCCATTTTCCAAAACAATGTTTGTCCTTTTCTGTGCTCTGAGTCCTTTACCTCTCTTTGAGGAGGTAGGTAGCTTGGTTCACCATGATTCCAGAGGAATCATGGCTGGTCCTTATGCTGATCAGAATGCCCAAGTCTTTGAACATTGTTTGTCTTTACCCATATTGTTTCTCTCTGTTTATTTCTCTCCATATATATATGGATGTATGAATATATCATACATATTCTCCCAGTTTTTTGAAACCATCCCTTTCATTATTTCTTATAACATTAGCAGTATTTCATCATATTTACATATAATAACTTGTTCATCCATTTCCCAATTTATGGGTACCCCGTCAGATTCCTATTCTTTTTGCTACCTCAGAAGAACTATAAATAATTTTTTGCATCTTCAGATCTTGTTTTTCTTAAGACGAATCCCTCCCTTGATTTACCCTCTCTCTAATTCCACACCTCCTTTCTTCACTTTCCCTGTTGAATGAAATGTATTTCTGTACATAATTGTATGTATATATATGTATATGTATATGTAATTGTAAATGTATATGTATATGTATATGTATATGTGGTGTGTGTGTGTGTGTGTGTGTGTGAGAGAGAGAGAGAGAGAGAAAGAGTGGTAGAGAGAAAAAAGAGAGGAGGGAGAGAAAAAGATAAGAGACAGAGAGTAGAAAGAGAGTGGGAAAGAGAAAGAGAGGAAGAGGAGAGAAAGAGTGAGAAGGGAGAGAGAGAAAAAAGAGAGAGGTAGAAAGAGAGTGAGAAAGGGAAGGAGAGAGAAAGAGAGAAGAAGGGAACAGAAGAGGGAGGGAGAGAGGTAGAGAAACAGAGAAAGAAGGAGAAGAAAGTGTGAGAGGGAGAAGGAGAGAAAAGAGAGAGAGAGAGAGAGAGAGAGAGAGAGAGAGAGAGAGAGAGAGAGAGGAATCCCAAAAGGAGAAAGTTGTCAGTGTCAAAGGCAGTAGAAAGAAGGAGGTGCAGAAAGATGAGGACTGAAAAAAGACCATCAAATTTAACAGGGATGAAATTGTTGGTAACTTTGGGGAGGGTAGTTTTAGCAGAGTGGTGAAGTGCAAAGCAAAGGAGTGAGTGAGAGAAGAGGAACCATGGGCAGTGAGGGGAATATAGAAGGAAGAAAACAGGAATTAAGTCCCTACTATGTACCAGGCACTGCGCTAAGGATTTTACAAACATTATCACATCTGGTCCTCATAACCACCCTGGGAGGTAAGTGTTATTATTATCCCCATTTTACAGCTGAGAAAACTGAGGTATACAGGGATGAAGTGACTTGCCTAGGGTAACATAGCTACTAAGTATCTGAGGCCAAATTTGAACTCAAAACTTCTTGACTCCAGGCCCAAGGTTTTATCCAGCTTTTTCAAGGAGTATGGCTAAGAAAGGGAGGAGAGATATGGATTGCTAGCTAAAGGGGATGGAGGGTCTAGTGTACGGATTTTTTTTAAAAGACAGTAGAGAGTTGATCATGTTTGTAGGCGACATGGGAAGAGACGTTAGGTAAAGGCTGGTGATTAGCTTGCAGGGTGATTATGGAGGTAATCTGCTGGAGAAGATGGAAGGGCCAGGATTAAAGATGCAGATAGAGGGGCTACCTGTGGCAGGAAGGGCCACCCAATGTCAGAGGCTTTGGAAAAGCAGGTGAGACTGGGGGTGAAGTCAAGGGGTTGTGAGATAGAGAAGGCTTAAAGAGAGAATCATCGTGACTGGACAAAATTTCTTTTTTTCCAGTAAAGGAAGAAGGGAGAAGAGATAACGTGGTTTTATAGTTGATCTGGTCAGTACAGTTGTGCAACCTTCGTTAGCTCAGTGTAGAATGTGAGTAGGAGGGGAGGTGACCAATGGTGGGAGTCATACAGGAATGGGGTTTGGCAATGGATTTTTTGTGTTTGGAAAAGGGAGTGAAGGATTCGATAGAGGACAGTGAAGAATTGACCCGGTTAACTATAGGGTTGAGATTGGGAAGAGAGGAAAGTCAGCAGAGATGTGGATTGAGATGATGCTTTGGAGTGAAGGGATGGGAGGGATGGGGGGAGAACAGTTTTTAGGGAGGGGTGAAACACACACAGGGAGAGAAGGAAAGAGGAGTTATGGTTAGGAGAGGAATGTCAGTATTTTTGATCAAGGCTGTGGAACACTTGGGGGTGATGATGAGGTTCAGAGTGTGACCATCCCCATGAGGTGTGGAAGAGAAGGTCATGGGATTTGAGGTGCTTAAAGAACTGGAAGGCTAGGGCATTGGAGGGAGTACCAACATGAACTCAGTGAGTCCAGAAGATGTTGGAACCATCTTTCCTCCTAAACTCACTCTCCAAGTACCTTCCTGATTTCTGTTGAGGACACCACTGCTCTTTCAGTCACCCAGGCTTAGAACCCCAGAATCCTCCTCACTTTTGACTCTGATCAACATCTTACTATTCCTCCACATCTCTTCTATTTGTCTCCTCTGCTTTGCTCACACCAAAACCAACCTCGTCCAGGCTTGGACTATGGCAATAGCCTCCTAATTGAATTTGCATCTATCTCTCCCTCTCTTCATTCTGCTTTCTGCAAAGCTGCCAGTTTGACATTCCCAAAATACACTTCTGACCATGGCTTTCTTTCCATCAAGAAGCTCATGCAGCTCCCCATTGCCTGTAGAATAAAATGGAAATTCCTTGGAATTAGGGCTAAAATCCTTCACACTCTGCCTAGAGCCTCTCTTACCAGGCTGATGACATCACTCATCAAGATACACTCCCTCTGATTGTGGTTATTCTCTGTGACATTCCGTCCCCTACCTTCATGAAAGTTGTTCCTCTTGCCTGGGACCCTCTTCTTCATCACCCATGCCTCTTATAACTCCTAATTCACTTCTAGACTCAGTTCAAAGGCAGCTGGTGGTGCAGTGGTTAGAGGGCTTGGCCTGGAGACAGAAAAACCTGAGCTTAAATCTGGCCTCAGACACTTAGTAGCAGTGTGATCTTGGACAAGTCCAGCTGTCCTGATTGGCGTTTGTCTTGGTCACTGACTACATCTAGTGCTGGGGTCGCTCTGGGATTCTCTTCGCTCTCCGGACATCTTTTCATCTGTCGCCCGCTCCAGCCCAATGCATTCCAGTTCCTGGGCCATAATCGAATATCCTCTGTCACTGTTCTGGGAAAGAGTATGTCATCCTGCTCCCCCATGACACCTCTCACCATCTCCGTAAATTTCTAAACCAAAATCTCCCTGGCTACCACTCCCCTGTATGTATTGTCTTCTCCCATTAGAATGGTCAGGCTCTTTACTTTGGTATTCCTTACCTCTGAGCTTAGCACGAAGAGAGTATTTAATAAACACCTTTTTGTTCACTCGTGGAGGAGAAAGGAGTCTAACAGGATGTCTGAGTGCTTTATGCATTCATTAGCTATATAGTGTTCATAGCTTCTTGTGATTCCTTTAGAACTTTATACATTTTATTCAGGCAGCAAATAAAGGCTGTTCTATACCTGAAATGCATCTAGGACATTCAGTGCCTGTAAAAGACTTGGGAACACTTGCTATATTCATTTTGGAAATATAAGCTATTACCTTTTGTCCAGACCTGTAATTTCACCGATGTAATGAACTCCTGGTGAAAAACCTCCCTCTTTCAACTTAAATTAGCAACTGTTCAGCAATTTATAATCTTAAGGAGTTGCTTGGGGGGCTCTGAAAGGTTAAATGTTTTTCCCAGTGTCACTGAGCCAGTATGTCTAGAGTCGAACCCAGCCTTCCTGATTCTAAGGCTGGCTTTCTGTCCTCTGTGCCTTGTTGCCTTTAACACTTGACACTTACTAGCTGTGTGACCCTGGGCAAGTCACTTAACCCCAACTGCCAAAAAAAAAAAAAAGTAACTGATCTGGAGAAAAGATCAAGAAGAGAAAACATACAAATAATTGGACTACCTGAAAGCTATGATCAGAAAAAGAATCTTGGTAACAAGAATACAAGAAATAATTAAAGAAAATGGTTCCGAAGCTTTAGAACAAGAGGGGAAAGTAGAAATAGAAAAAAATCCACTGATCATCACCTGAAAGAGATCCTATGAGGAAAACTCACAGGACTATTATAGTAAAATTCCAGACCTCCCAGGTCAAGGACAAAATATTATGAGCAACAAGAAAAAAAAACAATTTGCCACAATTATAATCACACAAGACTTAGCAGTGGCGACACTAAAAGATTGCAGGTCTTGGAACACTGTATATCGAAGAGCAAAAGAACTGGGCTTCCAGTCGAAAATATCATACCCAGCAAAGCCAAGCATAATTCTGAATGAAAAAAAGATGAACATTTAATGAATTGTCAGACTTTCAGGACTTTGTTAAAACAAAACAAAAAACAACCCTGCCCTCAATAGAAGATTTGACATACTAGACCCAAGAGAAATATAAGGTACATACCAATGACCAATTACAAGGGACTCAATAAGGATAGAATGTTTACCTTTTATGTATGTAAAATGTAAAGCCTATGGCTAAGACTGTTATTGGCAATTAGGTAGCTTATAAGAAAGACTGGGGTAGACCTGAGTATGATGACTTTAAATAGTAAAAGTGTTCAAAAGTGACTAAAAGACTAATTATCTTATACAAACAAGGTGCAAGAGGAAGAAGCAATACAGAGGAATTAGATGGGGGAGGAGGGCTGTTAGTTCTGGAAACCTACTCTCATTGGGAATGGGTTCAAGAGGTATATATACAAATACATATACATCTAGAAGAGTATAAAAATTTAAATTTAGAAAGAAATAAAACTCTAAGGGGATAGAGGGGGGAGAGGATAAAGGAGGGATCTTTAAAGGGGAGGGTGAAGACATAGGTCAAAAGGGGGTTATAGGGGCAGCTAGGTGGCACAGTGGATAAAGCACCGGCCCTGGATTCAGGAGGACCTGAGTTCAAATCCGGTCTCAGACACTTACTAGCTGTGTGACCCTGGACAAGTCACTTAACCCCATCGCCTAGGCAAAAAAGGGGGGAATATAGAAGGGTGTTTAGATTTAGGGGATTGGGAGGATAAGGGAGGGATTGCTGGAGGGGGGGTAGGTTAAGTAACAGGAAGGCAAGGTAGCAGGTAGAAGTAAAGTAGATGAGTTAGGAGAAAGAGGAAATAAGAGATACACACAAACGTAGAAAACAAAGATTAGGAGTAGAATCGCTTAGGGGAAGTATATGTTTAAGTATGTATGTATGTACATATGTGTGTGTGTATACATGTATGTATATATCAATATCTATATATAAATATATCCATGCTTAATTGTAACCTCAGAGCGGGGGGTAGGGTGGAAGAAGGGGGCAAAAAGAACAAAGTAAAAAGTGTACAGCAGAGAACAGAAGAAAACAAAACTACAAGGAAGCAAAGAAAAGATGGACAGCTTTCAACATAATGCACAGTATTTGACATATAGGCTTTCTTGAAATGAAAAGTTATTGCTAAATATTCTAAATCCTCTCCTATATTCTGCTGTGCACATGACATGCTTTTTCTTTTCTTATTTTATGTTTAAGTTTATAATGTTTCTTATTCTTATCTTATGTATTTAAGCTTCAGTATTTGTCTAAAATAAAATAAAATATAAAAAAATAAGGGGGTGGTGGATCAGCTAACCTCTAAAATCTTTTCCAATTCCAAATTTTGATTCTGTGAGTCAGGGGAGATGGATTCCAGTCTGGGATGTGAGATCCAGAACAGGTTCTCCAGAGAAGAGGCAGAGTATACAGGATTGAGTGTTGTACTTAGCGAGTCAGGGAGAGTTGGCTTCAAATGCCACTTCTGACAGGAATTCTCTCTAGGTTTTCACGACGTTGCTCTTCTTGGATCTCCTCTGATCTGCCTGATTGCTCCTTCTCACTCTTTTGTTGGCTTTTTGTCCAGGTCACACACCATAATTGTGAGTGTCCCCCAGAGCTCTGTCTTGGGATCTCTTCTCTTCTCCCTCTGTCTTACTTAGTCCTCTCATCATCAACTTCAATGGATTCAATGACCATCTCCCTACAGATGATTCTCAGACTGATGGGTTCGGTCCTCACCTTTCTCCTGACTTCCAGTCTTACTTCTCCCACTTCCTCTTGGACATCTTGAACCAGATATCCTGTAGACATCTTAAACTGGATGTGTCCAAACCTAAACTCCTTCCCTTCTTCCTAATTTCCCAGTTACTGTTGAGGGTATCACCATCTTTCTGGTCAACCAGGCTCAAACCTCACTTGACTTCTAACTCTCTCACTCCTCATAACCAGTTGCCTAGTCTACCCTCACAACATCTCTCCAGTCACCCGCTTCTCTTCTCTGACAATGCAGTCGCTCTGGTGCAGGCCCTCATCACCTCAATCCTGGACTATTGCAATAGCTTTGGTATTGATTTCCCTCCCTGGAGTCTCTCCCCGCTCCAATCCGTCTGAATAGAATTCAGCTGTCAAATGGATCTTCCTAGATGGCGCAGTGGATAGAGCGCAGGGCCTGGAATAAAGAAGACTCGTCTTTATGGGTTCAAATCCGGCAATACAGTGACCAGCTATGTGGCCTTGGGCAAATCACTTAACCCTGATTGACTCAGTTTCCTCATCTGTAAAATGAGCTGAAGAAGGAAATGGCAGAACACTTCAGAATCTTTACCAAGAAAACCCCAGTGGGGTCACAAAGTGTCAGATATGACTGAAATGATTCGACAACATAACCCATTATATATACACACATACATATACACACATATGTACAGACACGTGTATATGTTTGTGTGTGTATGTGTGTATATGTATATGTACACACATATATCCCATAGACAAAAGCTCTTTGGGACCCTCAACAGTTTTTAAGAGTGTAATGGGTTACTGAGAACAAAAAGCCGAAGAACAGCTAACTTAGAGCATTGGCTTATGGCTGTTGATACTTGGGTAAAAGTTCAAGAAAGGGGTTTGAATCAACTCGGGATGAAATACCCTAGTTAGTCACCAGGCGGCGCTTGATTCAAGCTTGTTCCTTCCTCGAGGCTCTTGAACGTCTTTGGAGAGATTGACCCCTTTTATCAGGGTGCAATATTCCTTCAGGCCACAAGAGGGAGGTCGAAGCCAGCAAAACCATGAGTTTCTCCTATTCCATCCACACAAGGGTAGCAGGCTATTTACCCACTTCCTTTCCTTATTCTCCAGTTAGAGAAAGCTCCAGTTAGAGATTCAGGTTCAAATCCTTCCTTGGATGATTGCTATCGGTGTTCCCTTGGTCAGGTCACTTGCACGTCCATGGGCTTCAGTTTTCTCATCTTTAAAATGGGGGCGGGGAGTGGGATGACCTAGAAAGCCTCATAAGACCCCTCCTGCTCTGGATCCATGATCTTCCGGATGAGGATAATCTCCTTCACTTTTCTCCCCTCCCGCCCTACTCCTCATGCCTGATTAACCGTCCCATTGTCCCCAGGGCTCAGGGCAGCTCTTGACTTCACCCAGAAGTCCAAAAGAAAGGAAGAGGCATAAATACAGACAATGTCTCTTTTTTCTTGTCTCGGTGCTCTGGCTCCGTGCTCCTTGCTGCAAAGAGGTCGGTCCACGGGCCAAGGGAATCAGCTTGTATTGGTCTGATCAGCCCCAGTCGGACACACTGTATGTTGACTTCGACGTCGTGATGTCATTTTGGACCTCTTTGAGTAAGAAGGACGGCCATATTGAGCTACATGCTCAGTGGTGGGATCGCTGGGTCAAAGGGGGTTAACAGTTCAGTGTTTTGTTTTTTTTTCTACCATAATTTCAGATTTCTTTTCAGGATGATAGGACCAGTTCACAGCTGCACTAATGGTATATTCCTGTGCCTTTCTTCTCACAGTCCCTCCAACACTGACCATTTCCATTTTTGGTCATCTTTGCCAATTTGCTCGATGTGAGGGGAAATCTTAGAGCTGTTTCAAATGTGTATTTCCCTTTATTATTAGTGATTTGGAGCCTGTTCTCGTACTGTGAGAGGCTGCGTGGAGTAGTGGATAGAGGATAGGCGTCAAGGCTGAGAAAACCCTTATAACACATGCATAGTTATGTGACCCTAGGAAAGTCACTTAAGCTCCACAAAACCCAGAGAAGGTGCTCACCTGCATTGGTGAAGGGACTTTCTCACTCACGAGTTTCCTAAACCAATGAAACCATGGGTCCAGTCCCAGACTCTTTCATCTGCTAGTAGATTGCTGGCAACCGTTCTTTTGAAAACTTCCTGTTCATATTTCCTTTTATCTCTCATCTCATGGGGAATGGCTCTATGTCCTCTACAGTTGAGATATTTCTATAGATCTTGGATATCAGACTTTCATCAATGGTATTTGATGGACAAGCCAGCTGGGTGACCCTGGGCAAATTACTCAGCCTCTCAGTGCCCTACGCAACAGACTACTACTATGAGAGGCAGAGAGGGTGCTGACCTGCCCTCATGGAGGGAGTTTCCCCACCTGGGAGTCCCCCAGGCCAATGAAATCACAGATCCCGTCCCATTCCTTGCCCTTATTTGATGCAAAATATATTCCCACTCCCTCCTCCCCAAGTAGATGATTTCCCTTTTTCTATTTGCTTTGATATGTTTTCTTGGGCAAAACCTCTTCAACTTTGTGTAATTTAAACTTACTGCTTTGTTTTTTTATGATCACCTAGTCCAGGGGTGGGGAACCTGTGGCCTCGAGGCCACGTGTGGCCCTCTAGGTCCTCAAGTGGCCCTCTAGGTCCTCAAGTACAGCCCTTTGACTGAATCCAAATTTCACAGAACAAATCCCCTCAATGGAAGGATTTGTTCTGTAGAACTTGGACTCAGTAAAAAGGCTGACCTAGGCTATTATTTTGGGCAGCTGGGTGGCACCATAGTGCATAGAGCGCAGGGCCTGGAGTCAAGAAGACCTGAGTTCAAATCTGACCTCAGACACTTACTGTCTGGGTGACTTTGGGCGAGTCACTCCACCTTGTGTGCCTCAGTTTCCTCACCTGTAAAATGAGCTGGAGAAAGAAGTGACAAGTCACTCCAGTATCTCTAACAAGAAAACCCCAAATGGGTTCACGGAGGGTTGTCCGTGACTGAAACGACTGAACGATAACAACAACAGGAAGAAATCTCTTCTTTGCCACAGTCATCATCCTGGCTGTGGCCGTAGCTGGAAGATGTTTTCTTACTAGGCTGGTACCATACGGACCTATGCTTCTGCTCACGGAGGCAGCTGAGGATCAAACCAGACCCAGAGTCAGTTCTGAGTTCTAATATGACCTTAGACACTTACTAGCTCTGTTTAAATCACTCAAACACCATCTGTCTCAGTTTTTTCATGGGGCTAACAAAAGCATATACTTCTCAGAGATGCGGGGAAATATAATAATACTAGGAAAGTGCTTTGCAAACCTTAAAAGTGTTACATAAATGTTAGCTATTATGCAAGGAAGGAGGATGGACAGGTTCTCTTTGCAGAATTCTATTTCCCCTCACATTGTGAAGTAGCTTCACAGCATGATGAGCATCCTGTCACCCCCACCCCACCCTGGCTATAATAATCTTGTGAATGGAAGTCAAGTACAAGTAACAAAGTTTTGAAAAAAAAATACACTGAAAGAAACTGGAAGGAAGGTGTATAAGGGGAGAGATACTTTGGCTATCGTATTCATGTTGGGACCAGATCAGGAGTGGCAGAAATGACCGTGATGTTGGGTCCCTGAACGAGTACCTTCTGTCTCCTAGAGGACCTGACACTGTTTCTTCTAAGGGCAGGGCTTAGATGGTTGGACAGCTGAGACCTGCCACTATGGGGAAAGTTCGACCGTCTCTGATATTGGTCCTCTCATAAGTACCTGAGCTATTCCTTCTCCCACTGGGGAAGACAAAAGGGTTATTTGGCCACCAGCTTGTTCAAGCCGAGCAGAGAGTCAGGGCTCAGGCCCTGGTCACTGTGACAACCTTATGCGTCCAGCCCATAGGTTAGAAGAAGAAGATGAGCTAGCTCAATGTTTGGGGGACTCCAAAGAAAACTGTGGGAGAGAAAAGGTATTAGACTGACTACCAAACTGAAGGGCTACAGAGCCATTGCACCGACCTTATTGTTGTATGCCTGTGAAACCTGGCCCGTGTACTAATGCCATTCCAGGAAACTGAATCGCTTCCATTTGAATTGTCTTAGGAAGATTCTGAAGATCACCCGGTAGGATAAGGTACCAGACACTGAGGTCCTTTCTCAAACTGAACTGCCAAGCATTCAAACTCTCCTGCAGAGAGTGCAACTCGATGGGTTGGCCACGTTGTTCAAATGCCACACATACATTTGCCTAAAAGGCCATTTTACAGAGAACTCACATAGGGCAAGTGTTCACAGAAGAAGCAATACAAGGACACTCTCAAGGTCTCTCTTAAGAACTTTGGAATCGATTGAGTAATATGGGAGACACTGGCACAAGACCACCCAGCTAGCTCTGACAATGCATGCATCAACCTCTTTATCAATGTATACATCCCTGGAAAGGATACTGCCAAGGTAAGTGAACTTATCCACAATATTCAATCTTTCTCCATTTGCCGTAACTGATGGTTCCAGGTATGGATGGTATGGTGGGGTCTGATGGACAACCTCTGTTTTCTTGGTGTTAATTGTCAGGCCAAAATTAGCACAAGTAGCAAAGAATTAATCCATACTTTATTGCATCTCAGCCTCAGAGGCTGTATTGAGTGCACAGTCATCTGCAAACAAAAAATCACACACCAATACCTCCCCTTTGGTCTTGTCTTGTAGTCTTTTCAAGTTAAATAATTTACCATCAGTTCATTTGCTGACCTTGATGTAGCGTTCATCATAATTGAAAGCGTCTGATGACATGGTTGAAAACATCATGCTAAAAAGCATGGGAGTGAGCACACGGCTCAGCTTCCCTCCATTGGTGACTGGGAAAATGCCAGAACATTGTCCATTTTCCAGAACCTTGCTAAGCATGCTGTCATGAAATTGATGTACAATACTGATGAACTTCTCTAGGAAACCAAAATTTTTTGACATAATTTTCTGTAAGCCCTTACGATGGACAGTAGTATCAAAAGGCTTGCTCCGATCTATGAACATTGTGTACAGACCTCTGTTCTGTTCTTGGAGTTTCTCTTGGAGTTGTCAGGCAGCAAACACCATATGAATAATTCCTTGGCCCTTTCTGAAGCCACACTGGCTCTCAGGGAGATGACCATCTTTCAGGAGAAGAATTAGCTTATTAAGGAGGACTCTGGCAAGACTCTTTCTGGTGACAACTAAGGAAAATACCCTCTTGTGATTGTCACAAGACCATCTATTTCCTTTACCTTTACAGAGAGGGACAACAGAGGCACCCTTGAACTGCTAGGTGATAACCTTCTCTTGCTGTATAACCCAGAAAATTTTAGTCAGCTTTTATATGAGCAATATCCTTCCCCGTCCCCGCCCAAATGTTGTGAATCTCAGCTGGAATAGAATCAGTACCAGGCACTTTGCCACATGAAAGGAGCCTAATGACATTCCAAACCTCTTCTTCAGTTGGAAATTTGGCTAGAAAGGGATTGATTTCAACCTAAGGTAAACAGTCAATGGCTTCAGCATTGATTGATGGTCTATTGAGGTGCATCATAGGTCTCTGGCCCATAAATAGCCTTCAGGGCATCATAAAAGTGCTTTGGACTGTTACTATCAGTGCAAAATTGAATTTCATTCGCCTTCTTGCTCAGCCAAGAATCCTGCATCTCTCTAAGCTTCTCTTGCACTTTACTTTTGATGTAACTCCATCAAAACATAAACACTGCCTTCTTAGGGTCAGATGAAGTATCCTGCTGGTAAACCATGTGGAGTTCTAGTTTTTGATTTAGTAGCTTCTGAATTTCCCCATCATTTTCATCAAACCAGTCTTGATGTTTGTGAGTGTTCTGAATCAAATGAGCAAATGCAGTGCTGTACACTAAATCTCTGAAAACTGTCCACTCCTTTTCTGTTCCACTGTTGTTAACTGTGTGTTCGCTCAACTTTCCCTCCAAGTTAGCAACAAACTGTTCATGCAAGAAGAAGTGCTCTAACCTGCTGACATCAAGTCTTATGGTAGATATCTAGCCTTAGGGCTACCGCTTTTGTTGAATTCAAATATTTAGCTTGGAGAGGATAAGTCTATGATCAGTCCAGCACTTTGTGCCTTTGTCACTCTCACAGACTGTCTGTCTCTTCTTTTTACAATGACATAGTCTATTAAATGCCAATGAGGGTGCATCCATGAAGTTTTATTGTATTTAGGTAAATGGAAGACAGTGTTGGTGATGAAAAGATCATGAAATACACATCTTCAGTAGGAAGTGACCATTTCTCTTGCTGTTTCCAACTCCATTCCTCTCAATGACACTTTGCCACGTGTGGTAGTCTGTGCCTCCTCTTGCATTAAAGTCACCCAGAATTATAAGCTTGTCCTCTTTTGGCACATTGATGATGAGGGTCTCCAGGTCTTCGTAATGTTTTTTTTTTGACCTTATTAGGGTACATCATGGTGGCAGCATATGCACTGATGATGGTGGCATGGCCCTTTCCCACAAGTGGCATTCATATTGTCACAAGCCTGCTGTTCACTTCTTTTGGTAAGCATACAATTTGACTGACTAGATTAGTCTTGATTACAAAACCTACACCAGGAAAGATAAAGATAGAGGAGAATGTGATGTCCCCTATTCAAGTCAATGGCAAATAATGAAGGGAAAATTACTCTGGTGATCTCTTGGGAAGAAAAAAGACTATTGGAGAATGGATGAGATGGCAAAGGAAGGGATTGAAAGGAGGGGAGATGTATGGCACGTGGGGTGCTCTGCATTGTTTTTACCTGTGTAGGTTATGTGTGTTCACATGGGTCCATCCAGAAATAGCTTGAAGGGAGACAAGAATAGATATCTCTAGAGTTTCTTCCCCTACCCTTCTCTATGGAAGACTTTGATTCCTGCCAGCAAGGGGAAGCAGAAACTTGGACCAGAAGCTAGCCAATCTTCTTTCTCCACAGAGAGGATACTAAGCTAGAATTTTATCTATCTGCCCTTAAATATTGTTGATCTACAGGAAATAATTTTTAGGTTCAAGCAAGGCTCCTGATGGCTATCCCTCAACAGGAAAGGAAGGCCCCAATCTCTATATCCAAGGCTTCATTCCCTTCCCACCAGATTCTAGTTCTACACTGAAGACACAATGCAAATAGCAAAGAAAGACATTTATCCTAGTTAACCACTAAACAGAAAGCAGAGGACAAATACATATGAGAATGAGATCTCCCATTGGGAGAAAAATAATTCATCTCAACCAAGACAGAGAGTCTCATCCAAGGGGAAATTCCCCATATCCTCTAGTACTGAAGCAAGCTGTGAAGAGGAACATGATCAAGGGTTCTGGGTCTTTTTCATGTTGGCTTCTTTCCAGAGTCTTTCTCTCCCTTAAGGGACCTGATAGAACCTAGGACAGTGTGACTTCTCCCTCAAAGTTGGAGGACAGAAGACCAGAGTCTCCCTTCTCACAAGCTCTCCCAAACTCTATCCCTCACACAGGCTTGGTTTTGAGGCATTAATCTTTACTGATGAGAAGAGTCCCATACAAACAGGCTTTGAGGTTCAGATTACAGAAAGTGGGAAAAATCCCAATTCAGTGGTGGGAGAAGTTTTTACTGAACAACACTTTCAGAGGGGCAGAAAGATGCTGCATACTGAGAGATGGAGACCTTATGGTGGGTATAATCTATAGGGATTTGTTACTTAGAATGACCACTATCTCTGAGAGAATGTTGTGTGTCCATGGACAGCATCCTGTCTCAGGAGAAATGAAATCAGAGCTTCTGGGAACAACTGAAACCCAGAAGGGTGGTGGGGCCCAGTGAGGTTCCTTGGCTAATGGGAAAAAAATGATACTGGGGAGTGCAAAGGGGCATAATAAAAGTACATAATCAAGGGCAGGGGAAACTTCCTATCCCTTCTGTCTCCTGCAGGAATTGACATTTCTAAGAGACAGTCATAAGAGAAAAAAGGGGGCAGGGGACGAACTTTACAAGGTGATAACAGAGAAACTATTTAGGAAAGGGAACTCAAACTTGTATCTTACAAGCTTTAATTCTACAAGGAATACAGAGACTAAGGAAGGAATAAAATAAGTATAAGGACCATGAATAAAAGTCTAAAATAGAAAAGAAAGAGAAGTAATGAAGAGAATGAGGGAAAAAAATCCTTTTTAAAGAAAAAGACAGAAAATGAAACAAAAATGTAATATATTATAACACATATAATATATAATAAATCAAATGGAAGAAGAACAGAAGAAGGATTTTTTTCACTTTTCCTTTTTTTCATGAAAGAGAAGGAAGAATTTACCTGACTACATAATTGAGAGGAAAAAAAGGGAAGAATTAGATAACCAGATAAAAGAAAGAAAGAAAAAGGAATTAATAAACCAAGCAAAACTCCAAAATGAAGAAAGGAGTAGCCAAGGTGAATGGTGGGCAGGAGCCCAAAGGGGGAGGGGAAGAGAGCCTGTGGCAATGAATAGGATTGCCTTAAAGTAGATTAAGCAAAAATAACTGATGAAATAACTGATACTGTCTTTACAGAGGAAGAACAAAGAAAAAAATCATGATTTAGGAAAATATAACAGAAAAAGAAGAAAATATAAAACTAACTCATCATTTGAAATATGAACAGATTAAAGGACTGCACTGCTTGTTTTTGTATAGTCCATGAGCTAAGAATAGTTTTTACATTCTAAAAATAATTTAAAAATTATTTTTAAAAATGTAAAAAAACAAACCACAACATTCTTAGCTTGTGGGCCATACTTTAAAAAATGCAGATTTTTTGGCCCACAAATGGCCCACAAATCTTTGGGCCAGATTTGGACTTCTGGCTTTAGTTTGCTGACCTCTGGATTAAATATTCCAATAAAACTAGTCAGCAAATATTTATTAAGCACCTACTATGTGCCAGGCACTGTGATAAGCTCTGAGGATACAAAGGGAGGCAAAAAATAGTCCCTGTTCTCAAGGTGCTCGCAGCCCAAAGGGGAGACAATATGCAGGTGAATATATGCAAACAAAATAGATAGAGGATTAATTGGAAATAATCAGCAGAGAGAGAGCACAAGAATGAATGGTGATCTGGAAAGGCTTCTGTAGGAGGTCAGATTTTAGCTGAGATTAAAGGAAACCAAGTAAGCCAGGAGGTAGAGAGGAGGGCCATTCTTCTCTGTCTTCTCTGGAGACAGCCAGCAGAAAGGCACAAAATCCAGAGACGGAGAATCTTGCTGGAGGAACAGCCGGGAGAATGGATCAAAGAGTACATGATGGGGTTGTAAGATGTAAGAAGGCTGGAAATGTAGGAGAGGGCTAGGCTATGAAGGACTTGGAACATAAAACAGGATTTTATATTTGTTCCTGGAGATGATAGGAATATAGCTATTCCTCTGACGAAGACCTGCAATGAATAACTCCCCTGGGCCAATTTGGCCATGCCTGGACATTCAACCATATGGACCAAAAATGAGGAGGGGGGTGGGGAGAAAGAGAGGAGGGGAGAGGGGAGAGGAAAGGAGAGGGCAAGAGAGTTAGGAAGAGAGAGAGAGAGAGAGAGAGAGAGAGAGAGAGAGAGAGAGAACAAGAGTGAGGGGAGTGTTCTTGTGTTCTCTCTTCAATTAATGGAATGTAATATAATGTAACATAATGTTAACATAATCAGTGTTAGAGGATGATGAAATTTTAAATGAGTAATCAGGATGGTTCATATCCTGTGGTTCCTTTCCAAGGCTTGAACAGCTTTGATTGGGTTAAGATGGGAATAACCAATCAGTTAACCAAACAAGTTAATCATACCTGCAGAGTCTTAAATAGCTGGAGAATGCCAGTGGGAAGTCAGTCTAGTAGTTAAGCAGACAGAAGGGGGAGAGCTCCAAGCTTGGGAGCTCCTTGAAGAGGGATACCCTTGCGCTGGTACCAGAGGGCAGTAGGGGTTGGGATGAAGCCTCCTTTGACCATGACATGAAAGAGAACAGACCAGTAGGAAACAGTGCACCTGTTCATCCAGCTGGGAGCAGAGGGAGAAGACAAAGAAGACAAACATGGACCAGGACAGATATAGAAAGGGAGGAATTAGCTTCAGGTAATGCAACAATTCCCTTGTAGTGGAGAGAAGGATGGCTGTGGATTCTGGAAAGGAAAGGATCCCAGGATCTCAGCCAAGAGTTACACCAAATAGGGACTTTGAGAAGACTTTACCAAGGGAGAAAGACTTCCAATAACCAGGAACTACGAGTTACATCCTTGCTACAAATGTTCCCTACACATGTGCCTCTTGACCTTTGTACGGACATTTGAATCCACTCTCCTCAGGGACCATGTATGTGCAGGCAACCTCTAGTCTGAGGCGAGGAATTGTTCCAACTGTTCATAGTACAGTTCCTGGAACATGGTAAGTGCTTAATAAACATTTATTTGTTGATTGATTTACCATACACTTTAGTCAATATCTTTTCTAAAAGCTGACCAAGTTTGGCTGGCAAATTGCTAACGGGAAGCACACTGGTTGGGGCTCGTGAACAACAATCCTAGAAGCCAGTGTCCCTAAGAGTTCCCCCTAGAGTCTTGAAAGGAGTCAGCCACCCTCTGGAGATCGAGCTTGCCAATTCCAAAGCAGGTGCTAAGACAGTGTGAAAGTGAGAACGGGAGGTGGGGTAGGGAACTGTGGAGAGGAGTTCTTCAGTCTAATTTCTAACATTCATTCTTGGCTTCTCCAGCTACCTCCTTGTGCCTCCCTACCAATCACTTGGATTCCTTTGCTGTAAAATTTCTCAGGAGTCTGGTCTGCAGCTGCCAATATTGTCAGGCTGCTGGTCTGGTCTGATCCACAGATTTCCCCACAAAATGAAGTCAGTCAGGGAGTTCCCATTAGCTCAGAGCTAAGGACAAACCTGCTAGGGATCTGTTTGCTGGCTATTTCTAGGGGCGTTCAATACCTCTTCCCTAGTTCCTTCCTGTTCTATCAAATTGGCATCCCCAATTACCCCCGATTCCTTGACTCTATCTCCAAATCCCCTGTCTCTTTCCAGCCTGCCAACCACATTTCCCCTTAATTATTGGCCTTCATCAAGTCCCTAGCTTCCTTGCACGCTCCTGTTCCAATGGCCTTCATGAATTCTCTTTTGGTCAGGCCTCTTCAGGTATATCTACGGGCCTTTATGCCCTTTCCCCTCTCAATTATTCCAACATCCCTCTGCAGCAGGGATAGAAGTGCATTCAGATAGCACTGTCTCAGCCCGTCCAGCCTATGTGAGGGACAGGACCTCTCTTGGTCATGCTGCTCCTTGTTTTTGTCATTCTTCCTGCTTCTGCTTCTATTTTTGTCTCTCTTTTCTAATCTCCCCAAGTGGGTCAGAGGTGGGTTCTGTCTGCCACTAAGGGGAGCAGAAGTCTCCAGTAGCCAGGTACAGAGGGTGCTGGGAAGGGAGAGGAAACATTTGTTTCCCCTGGTCCCTTTGCTGAAAGAAGATGGACAGTCTCCCTTCCTCTGCCACTCTCATTCAGCGGGCCCCACAGTGGCCCTATTCTTTTATAATGAGATACCAGTATATCAGGGAGCTGCCCCCTGGAGTGCTGAGCCTATGCACTGGTCAATTCTGGGAAAAAGCTCAGTGCTGATGAACTGGAGGCTTTTGGGACGATGGAACAGTCCTATTACTGGATGCTGAGCAGGACTGACTTGGTGGTTCTTAAAAATAAAGAGTGATGTAGCTCTCCCATCCCTCCTCTTCCCATCTGGAAATTCTGCCAGGACTCTTCTAAACTCTCCTTTGGGGGAGGGGAGGGGTCAATCTTCTCTCCAAAGTGTCAGCAAGAGCAGAGGCTTGGCCAGGCTGGGGGAGCTTAGGCCATGGAGCACCTGGTTGCCTCTGCTGCTGCTGTGGGATTCCTTCCCAAAGCAAAAATGACTAAATGTTGATTCTGGGATGAATGTTGTCTAACTTTGGGGGCAACACTGTGAGTCTGAGAGGTTGGGAGATTCTGGGTCCTTTAGTCAAAGCTACTTAGCAGAAGACACAAACCTGGAGAGAATTATTTAAATAGTAGAGAGTTAAGATGAAATGTAAAATGCTTGTTCAGCAGTTCCACATCATGTCTTGATGATAACTATCACCCCCTAGGAGAGTATAAAAGTAGTTATATAAAAATATTTGCTGCATGCCATTTTAAGTCTTTGTTAATGTGTGTTTATGAGAGTCTTTTGTGTTTAACCTTTCTTTTGTGTGGAGGAAATAAAATAACTGTCCTATACCTGATTTATAAAGTACTTTGAGTACCTTTCCACTCCTCTTTTGTGAAGATCTCACACATGAGACAAAACCCAAGCTTCAAGTAATTTCCCTTGGGGCACTGGAATGGCGTATGGGGTGAAGAGTATGGAGAAAAGAATCTGACCCCCTTTTCTTTAGGTGGTCAGGCTCCCCCAGGGCAGCTAGGTGGCACTGGAGTCAGGAGGACCTGAGTTTAAATTCAGCCTCAGACACTTACTAGCTGTGTGACCCTGGGTAAGTCACTTAGCCCTGTTTGCCTCAGTTCCTCATCTGTAAAGTGAGCTGGAGAAGGAAATGGCAAATTGCTCCAGTATCTCTGCCAAGAAAACCCCAAATGGGGTCACAGAGAGCTGGACATGACTGAAATGACTCAAGGACAACAGGGTCCCCTAGGACTGAACTTCCTCACCACTCATGCGTACGTCCAGAGCTGACAGGGGGCCTTTGATGGAGAGGGGAAGGGTTTAGTACCTGAGCTCCCTCAGTCTGGTAACAGTTATTGTTATATTGGAATCTTGACAGGCCGGGGTGTGTTACGGCCTCTGTCTGGCTAAGGGATGGATGGAGGGGGCTGCCCTGCTGCCCTAAATTGGAATGTGAAGGGAGCCCTTCCATGCCCTAGTCCTCGTCTGGAGATTGGGGGCGATGGTGGCAGGACATTTGGGTCCAGGCTTGTATCCTCTCTGGAGACAAATTAAAGGCATCTCAAAGCCAGGGAGGTTTGCTGCCAGTTACCTTTGCATATAAAAGTCAGGAATTTAGGGCAGAGGGTTTGAAGTAGGGGGTCTTGGAGGTGTGGGATGAGGGAAGTCCTTGTGCTTCAGAACCATGCAGATTCTTGTGATTCCTTGGAATGCAGACCCCTGAATGGTTTCAGAGGAAATATAGATCAACAATTAGGGACTGATTGGAGTTAAAGGAAATTTTCTAAACCAAAGTCAGATAGAGGCCTGGGACAGGGGCTTTGATTCTGCTCAGCAGTAGGAAGCTTGTTCAAAGACAGATTTAAATACCTAGGGACTATACTTACCTGTCTGGGCTGATCTGTATTCCAAAGGAACTTGGCTCCTAGGACCATGACTCTGGTAGTTGAGAGAACTCCTGTCTTTTTTTTTTAATTTATTTATTTTGAATTATCAACAATCACTTCCATAAGGTTTTGAGTTTTAAATTTTTCTCTCCCTCCCTCCCAGCCCCAAGATGGCACACAATCTGATATAGGCTATACACATACATTCCTGTTAAACATATTTTCATATTAGTGATGTTGTAGGAAGAATTAGAACCAATAGGAGGAACCACCAGAAAGAGGAAACAAAACTCAACAGAAGAAAAAAATAGCAAATATTATGCTTCGACCTGCATTCAAACTCCATAGTTCTTTCTTTGGATGTGGATAGCATTTCCCTTCATGAGGCCTTTGGAGATGTCTTAGATCCTTGTATTGCTGAGAAGGGTTAAGTCTATCAATATTAATCATCATACAACGTGGTGGCTGTTGCTGTGTACAATGAAGAACTCCTGTCTTAAGGAGGGAACTCTGTCTTCCCTAGTCTAAACAGTGGTTGCTTTTGCCTTGAAAAGAGCTGACGCAGCCTCTGGGTTCCAGAAAAAAATACAGCAGAGTTATATGGTATGCCCAATGGAAAGCCACAGAAGGGAGCAGGAGCACCAGAAGCAGTGTGATGGCATTGATAGAAGATGTCATCATCCCTTTAGCATTAGTGGGCATGCACCCTGCCTAATGTGTTTCCTACATGTGTGCCCTGGCCTTGTGGTCCTTGCATGTATGCCTCTCTGCAACAGCCTGTTGGCCACACATATTCCCTCTAGATGTGTTCTCATTCATTATCCCTACATGTGTCTACTCTTTCTGCTGATGGTGTATTTGTGAGAGAGGATGTCCCTAATTTATGGGGGGGATGTTGTATTACTACATTTTTTACTATGCTTTTTCATTAAATGCCTTTGCTTTGAACTAATTGCATTTTCTAGATGACAAGCAAAGGTAAACACATCAGTGGGGGCTCCTGAGATATGACTCTTGAATGGATATGGCCCCAGAGAGACCACCAGGGATAGTTTCTTTTGGAGACCCATGTGTGGGAGGGGGTGCCTGGATGTTGCATAACTGTGTATTGGTGCTTCAGAATTGTGTAATCTGTTGCCTCTCTCTACCACCATTCGCTCCTACCTCTCCTCCCCTCTCCCCACCCTCAAGGAGTAATCAGCTCTTTGCCCAAACTTTGCGGTTTTATTGGCTGAAAGACACAAGAGCTGGTGAGGTGGGGGAGTTGTGTGTGACAGATACCCCTTTGGGCTGGGGCTCATCGGATCTTCAGGCGGAGTTCATAGGGTGGAGAGACATTGCCCAGGCCTGTGGACTTGGGGGAGAGGTCAATCTCCTCAGGCCTCTTCACAGTACACAGGGTGAAATGCTACAGGATGGTGGTGAGGAAGAGGAAAATCTCCATGCGAGCCAGGCCTGCCCCGAGGCAGATGCGCTTTCCTATGGACACCAGGCAGCAGCTCTCAGTGACACAGCCTCCCTCTGTGTCTTGGCATATACCTGGTATCTCTTTCCCTATACCTCTCTGCCCCTGTCCCCACTGCCATCCCTGCTGCTCTGTTTTTCCCTTTCCATCTCTGTTCCTGAGGTCTCAGGTCTGAACCTTTGATGAGGCCGAGCTCCTGAATGAGGGCAGCTGCCTCCTCTTGGATGCGTTCGACAATGCTCCGGCTCCCTATCCCCAGCTTTTTCAGTGATCCCACAGTAAAGGTTCGGAGTGTGTGCCAAAGGTGGCCATTGGAGAATACAATTCCTGCACAAGGGAGAGAGGGAACAAGAGATAAGGACACAGAAGGAGCAGAAACAGAAGTCAGACAAATGGGGACAGAGACAGAGAAGGCAGAGAGAGAGACCGAGTGGGATGGGGGACAGAGACATAGGAGATAGATATGGGTACAGAGAGAGACAAGGGAAAGGAGATAGGAGGGCAGAAACAAGAGGGGGCAGTGTTATTGAGGGCAAAGATACAGGGGAGTGAGTAGAGACTCCCACCTGGGAGACAGAGTTAGAGAGGACACAGCGACAATGGGGAGGGAGCCAGGAGGGCAGAGATAGGACAGGGCAGAGATGTGGAGAGCAAAGATGGAGACATGGAGACATGGAGACTTGCACATGCCAAACACTGATGGAGGTAGAGTGGGGAGGAGAGGCATAAGTGGAGCAGAGACATGAAGAGCAGAGATTGGGAGAGTAGTCACCAGGAGACTGGTCCAGAAAGAGAATGTGTGAGAGAAAAGTGGAATGGAGACTGAGGGAAATGGGGAGATGTGAGTCATGAAGACCCAAAGGAGACAGAAATTCATTGAGGCGGAACAGAGAGATATGGGGAGAGATGAAGACATGATGCCAGGGCCTCAGCATGAAGGGAGGCTCTGCACCCGACCCCCCTCACCTTTGCCTTTGGTGCAGCGGTCAAAAGCGGCCATGCCACCATGACCAGTAAAGGTGTCTGCCTGCAGAAGTAGAGCTTCCCTGAGAGTGCTGGCTCCACTCAGCACCACTGATGGCTGTGGGCCCAAATACACTGTGAACACGGATCCAAAGTTCTTGCTCAGCTGCAGGAGGGACAGGGACCCAGATCAGACTCTCAGCTTACAGCCTGAGGGTCCCTGGCTTCCTTGCACCCAGACTCTATAGCCCATCTGGGAATCATATTCCCACCATTTGGGGTTTTCTTGGCAGAGATACTACAATGGTTCGCCATTTCCATCTCTAGCTTATTTTGCAGTTGAGGGACTGGGGCAAACAGGATGAAATGACCTGCCCACAGTCGCATAGCTAGGAAGTGTCTGAGGCCAGATCAAACTCAGGAAGATGAAGCTTCCTGACTCCAGGCCCAGCACTTTATGCACTACGGCATCCCCTAGCTGCCCAAGAACCTACTGATCCCTGATACCTCAGTGTTGGGGACTCCAGCCCTCACTCTGTATCCTGGGTCCTCTACCTTCAACTTCAGGACCCCAAGACAAGGTATCCCAGCCTTTGGGTGTGCCAAGCCCCCAGTCTCGTCCTTGACTCTCCCCACCAGTATGACCTCTAGGAAGGTCCTCAGCCAATGATGTCTGGGTTTTCCAGCTCCCCCCATTCTGGTCTCTGGGACCCTGATTCCTCATGGCTATCTCCAACCCTACTTCCCAGGGGTTACCATCTCTTGACTTCCCAATTCTTGCCCTCACTTGGATCTGGGTCTCCCAGTTCCAACTTCTAGGACCTCATAAATATTCCTTCTCCTTCTGTCTCTATGGTTTTCAGTGTCTGCCTCTGCTCCACCTAACTGGTCATTTTCCTGTTTCCTTTCAGATGAATCTATCCTCAGGTCCCCATTATTTAGGATCCCTTACAATCCAGCTCTTGCCCTCCTGGTGCTATCTCCTACCTCCATGAGTCGTTTGTCCAAACTGGAAGGGCCAAGCTGTAGCAGGTTTCCAAGCAATGGTAGGGGTGTGGGGCCAGGGGGCAGCTGGCCCCAAGGGTTCCTTGATCCCCTGCTGTGAAGGGCCAGAGCAAGGAGCAGGAGACATAGTAAGAATAGGATCAGCATTGTAAGACTTGAGCCTGCAGGTGTGTGTCAGAAGCAGCCCAGCCCTGCTTAATGTGGCTTTCTCCTGCCCAGTCTCCTGGTATAAAATAGAGCCTCTGAGCCCAGTGTCTGAACTCTTGGGGCTCCAGTCCTAGGGCCCTCTGGTCCCTTTGATTGGCTTTAAATTACATTTTTTTCACTCAGTAAAAATCTGCTTTCTCGCCTTCCTACCTCAAACCCAGGAACTTTTGAAGACTGAAAACAAGCCCTGTTACAAACACATCCCAAGACAAATCAGTCAATCAAAACAAATTTCCACCTTGGCCATTTTCCAAAACAATGCTTGTCCTTTTCTGTGCTCTGAGTCCTTTACCTCTCTTTGAGGAGGTAGGTAGCTTGGTTCACCATGATTTCAGAGGAATCATGGCTGGTCCTTATGCTGATCAGAATGCTCAAGTATTTCAACCTTGTTTCTCTTTACCATGTTGTTTTCTTTGTCTCTGTCTCTTTTTCTGTCTGTCTGTCTCTGTCTCTCCATATACATATATATATATATACACACATATATACACACACACACACACACACATGCACACACAACATATATATGGATATATCATACACATTCTCCTAGCTTTCTTTGAAAACATCCCTTTAATCATTTGTTACAACACAATAGCATTTCATCATATTTACACACCATAACTTGTTCATCCATTTCCCAATTTATGGGTACCCTCTCAGATTCTCATTCTTTGCCACCTCAAAAGAAATGTAAATAATTTTGTACATCTCTAGATTTTGTTTTTCTTAAGATGAGCCCCTCCCTTGATCTACCCTCTCTCTAATTCCACATCTTTTTTCTCCACTCTCCCTGTTATTTCCCTGTTTGAATTAAATGCATTTTTGTACACAATTGTATGTATGTGTATGTGTGTGTGTGTGTGATAGAGAGAGAGAGAGAGAGAGAGAGAGAGAGAGAGAGAGAGAGAGAAGGTGAGAGAGAATTAGAGGGAATGAGAGGAGAGAAAAAAGAGAGGGAGAGAGAGAAGGAGAGAGAAATAAGAGAGAGTGAGAGAAAGAAATAGAAGAAGACAGAAAAGGAGAGAGAAAGAGAAGAAAAAGAGGAGAGGAGTGAGAAAGAGGGGGGAGAGAAAAAGAGGGAGAGGGAGAAAGAGAGGAGAGAGGGGAGGAGAGAGAGAGGGAAAGACAGACAGAGACAGGCAGACAGACAGACAGCAGACAATCTTCCTTTAGCCAGTTTAAATGAGAGTAAGGTTCAAGTGTCAGCCACTCCTCTACCTCCTTTGTATAGATGTCTATAGTTTGTAAAGATGTCTCCTTGTGCACCCTGATTATGTGAGATAATTTCCCCTAACCTTCCTTTCCCTCTCTGTATACTTCTTTCCCTCTCTTTCCATTCTTCTTTTAAGGTCATCAGGACATAACAGAATGACTTCCAGGCCTTGTCTAATTAGACTCCCTCTGTGGACCTTGATGAAGAGAGGAATCAGAGGTGATACATGTATCATCTTCTTATATTAGAGTGTCTATCCTTGTTTAATTACTTAATATTGTTCATTCATGTTGACTTTTTTATGTTTCTCTTTGCTCCTCTGAACAGGAGTTCAAAGTTCTCTGAAGCTCCAATCTTTTCATCAGGAATGCTTGAAAGTCCTCTATTTCATTAAAGGTCTATTTCTCCCGCACCCTTCCTTCCTGTAGCATTATATTTAGTTTTTCTGGGTAAGTTACTCTTTGCTGTAAACCAAATCCTTTGCCTTCCAGGTTATCGTATTCCAAATTTTCTGCTCCTTTATAGTAGTGGCTGCTAAATCTTGTGTGATCCTGACTGGGGTTCTTGGTGCTTGGTGCTTGGTGCTTGAATTCTTTCTTTCTGACTGCTCGCAATATTTAGTCTTTGACAAAGTTTCTTTTTTTGGTGAGGCAATCAGGGTCAAGTGACTTGCCCAGGGTCACACAGCTAGTAAGTGTCAAGTATCTGAGGTCGAATTTGAACTCGGGTCCTCCTGACTCCAAGGCCTATCTACTGTATCTACTGAGCCACCTAGCTGCCCCAATATTTAGTCTTTGACCTGGAGACTTTGGATTTTGGCTCTGATGTTCCTGGGAGTTCTCATTTTGAGGTTTCTTTCAGGAGGTGACTGATGAATTCTTTCTATTTTTACTTTGCCCTCTGGTTCAAAGAGATCTGAGCAGTTTTCTTTTAAAGTATTTTGAAATAAGATGTCTAGGCTCTTTTTTTTTGGCCATGGTATTCACTTAGTCCTTAAATTAAGTAGATTCTTAAGTTTTTTTCTCCTTGTCTGTTTTCCGGGTCAATTTAAAAAAAAATTTTTGCTATGGAATACCTTACATTTTCTTCTATTTTTCTACCCTTTTGACTTTGTTTTAATATTTTTGTTATCTCATGTAGTTATTGGTTTCTATCTGGTCCTTCTTAATTTTCCTGGAGTTTGTTGCTTGGGCAAGGTTTCGTAACTCTTGTGCCAAGCTAGTAACTTGGCCCTTATGGCAGAGCACTGGGCCTGGAGTCAGGAAGACCTGAGTTCAAATCTTGGCTCAGATGCTTAGTAGCTGTGTGACCCCAGGCAAATCATGTAGCTTCTGTTTGTCTCAGTTTCTTCAACTGTAAAATGAGGATAATAACAGCACTGACCCCTCAGGGTAGTTGTGAAGATCAAGTGGGATAAAATTTGTAAAGTGCTTAGTACAGAGTCTGGCAATGGTATAAATGTTTATTCTCTCCCCTCAACTATTAATTAATTTCCTTGCCCTCAGACCCTTTTCAAAAAACCTGAGAGTGAGATAACAATACTACGGATAATAGCTGCTATCCACGTAATACTTGAAGGAAAGTGATTTTTCACACTTCGTTCCCTTTGATTTTCACAATGACTCCCGAAAGGCACAATTATTTTACAGATGAAGAAACTGAGGCTCATAGAGGTTAGTGATCTGCTCAGGTCACATCAGAACCAGGGATGAAATCCAAGTCTAACACTTTTTGCTTGCTGGGAAGTTGAGGACCAGAGGGGAACTTACCAACTAGAGTCTAGGTTTCCTGGCTCCTGGTCTAGGGTGTTCTGGACTATCCCCCTCTGCCTCTGCCAACTTTATCAATCCTTGTCTGTCTTATCATGGTCCCTGTCTCCTATCTCTTTCAATTTCCATGTCTTTCTGTCTTTTTCTCTTCTAATTTTTTTTAAAGCCTCTGTCTCTCTCCATGGTTGTCATTCCCATGGCTCTACTCACATCTGTCACTCTGTGCCTTTTGTCTTTGCATATCATTTTTTTCTCCAGTGTTTTTGCTTCTCTTTTTATTTCTCTGGAGATCCACTGCTCTTATTGATCTGGTGCCTGAGACTTGTTGACAATCACTCCTTCTGTGCTTCTGTGCTCATAGCCCGGACAGGGGTGGGCTCCCAAAGGCACCTAGTCTCCCTTCTTGGCTGAAGCAGGAAGACTTGGGAGGACCAGGAAAATGCCCAACTAGCCCATCAGGTGAATTAATAAATGAAGGAAAGGAAGGAGAAGCCTTAACTAAGCATGTACTATGGGCTGGGCCTTGTGCTGAGTCCTGGGAACCAAAACTAGGTTGAAGACCAAGCAAGCCTGCAAGGAGCTCACCTTCTAACAGAATACTACTCATATTGGAGAGTGGCAGCCAAGGAAAGGGATTGTCGTTTGGAAAGTCACAGGAATGGTGATCAGAGCCATCTCGAGGAGTATGGCTTTCCAGGAACCCACACCCTTTCCAGGAACTATGGTGGGTTGATTTGTTTATTGTTTAGGAATTGGAAAGTTAGAGGGGGATGGAGTGACCCAAATAATAACTTGGCATCTGATGAGAAGGTAACAGGAGATTGTGAAATGAACTATGGCTGGAGCAGGCCTAGACATGGTGGACCAGACTTTCTGCCTCTGTCAATCTCTCTGACTCTGTTGGGTTTCTCTCACTGAGTTTCGCATTCTCTCTATCTGTCTGTCTGTCTGTCTGTCCCTCTCTTCTCTCTCTCTCTTCTCTCTCTCTCTTCTCTCTCTCTCCTCTCTTCTCTCTCTCTCCTCTCCTCTCTCTCCTCTCTTCTCCTCCTCTCCTCTTCTCTCTCTCTCTCTCTCTCTCTGTCTCTCTCTCTCTGTCTCTTTTGCACTGTTTGTCTTTGTCTCTCTCATCTCTGACTCTCCCTCCCCTCTTCTGTCTGTCTGTCATCCCGAGGCCTCATGCTCACTCTGCACTGTTCCAGTCACCATATATCCATGTCTAGGTTCTGTCTCTCTCTTAGGCAGGGGCTCAACGAGCCTAGGGCCTGGATCATGTCTCTCTACATTTCCTTAGGAGCAGCTTGGTGAGGAAACTGCTAAGTGGAAGATGATCTCCAAACCTTCAGATCGCCTTGTTCTGGGCTTACAATGACATGCATTTTTAAAAAGATCTTAGAATTTCACAGTTGAATGTTACCCTTGGGGAAATCCTAGGATTTCATCACAACTTCCTCCTCATGCCAGCTGGTAAATGAGGGTTACCCAGATCAAAGTGAATCCTGAGAGAGGCCTATAACATGGAACAGAGGATGTCAGGACTAGGAAGAAAGCTAGAACATAGAATATCAGAACTGGAAGGGACTTTTGAGCAGAGAACAAACAGCGTCACAAGGACCTTTAGCAAATAAAACAAAACAAAACAAACCATAAAATGTAAAAACTGGAAGAGACGTTATAATACAGACCAAATAATGTCAGAGACATAAGAGGCCTTAGATATTAGAGTATCTGGACAGGAAGGGTCTTTAGAACAGAGAATGTCAGAGTTGGAAGGGAACCTAGAACAGGGAATATCAGAACTGGGAAGGACCTTAGAACAGGGAATGTCAGAGTTGGGAGAGCACTTAGAACAGGGAATGTCAGAGCTGGGAGGGGCCTGTGAAGAGAAAATATCAAGCTCTCCTTGTCATCACTCACACTATCACGGACCTGGTTCTGATCCCATCCCTTCATTCCTGAACCATTACAATCACTCTTCCTTTCTTCCCTTTCTAAAGAATCCCAGTGGTCTTTCAGCTGCCCAGATAAACTTCTTAATACACAGATATGATCATGTTACTTCTTGTTCAAAAGTCCCTGTTGCCTGTAAATGCAATACCAGCCTCTCTGCCCCCTAAGCCCCTCACCGCTGATCTTGTCTCCTTTACCAGGCTTCCTTTACTTGACCCATTTCCAGAACTGGATATTGCCAATAACCTGAAATCTGAAGAGTTCCTTACACTTGACATGTTGTCTCTTGCAAACCTGTGTCTACCAGCTCCATCCCCCAGGACAGGATTATGCTTCCCCTCATCTTCACCTTTCAAAATTGGTCTCTGCCTTCAAGACACAGAACCCCTTCCCTGAGAAATCCACCCTAATCTCTCCAGAAGAGGAGGGTCTCTCCCTTGAAGACTTAACCTTTTAAAAAAAAGTGTTATTCAATCCCCTGTTCCAGGAATAACTTTTAAATCCTAAACTAAAATTATTGGTACAGTAGTAATCACAAGTTTGGTTTTTTTTAATACTTTTTTTTAATCCTATAAAGAATGTTTTTTATAAACACCCTTTTTAGTAATAGTTAATCATACCATGGAAAATGTTGTGTAGTTGCTGTATCTAAAAAGTGTTCCATACTCTACACCCACAGATCATGAAAAATTCTTATAGAATTTTGTCTTAAGTGTACATGTTGGGTTAAAGAAATTTTATAGTGGTGATAGAGTGCCATGAGATTAATACTTGAAATCCAGATTGCTGTAGTTTACACTTTTCTGTATGTCAAACCAAGTGTGTACCCTTTGTACTGAGCACACCACAGAATGAGAATTACCCAAAGTCCATTGATTTTAGTATGTGTTTTGTAAACAAAATTATAGTAATTTCTTGCACAATTTTGGAAAATAATTGTAAAAGAACTTATGTATCTGCTTCTAGATACAACGTGTAAATAAAAATTTCATTCACAAAATTTTTTTAAAAAAGGTGTTATTGATGCTTTTTTATCTGTTTCAATCACTGTCACGTTTCAGTGACTTCCTCTCTACCCCAGTTAAAACCTTCTTTTGTACCAAGTAAGTACATCAATTGTTGGGTAGTGTCCCACCTTTTGTGACCCCATCTAGGATTTTCTTGCCAGAGATACTAGAGTGGTTTGCCATTTCCTTCTCTAGCTCACTTTACAGATGAGGAAAGTGATGCAGACAAAGGTTAGGTGACTTGCCTAGTGTTACATAGCTAGTGAGTGTCTGAGGCTGAATTTGAACTCCTTACTCCAGGTCTTCCTGACTCTAAACCCAGTGCTCTATCCACTGCACTACCTAGCTGCCCAAGTAGAGTAAAACAGCAAAGCAAATGAACACACCATGTCTGAAAACATATGGTTCATTCCACACCCACAGTCCACCACCTCTGTGTTGAAAGTCAGAAAGCCTACTTAACCACCCTGAAGTTATGAATTGACCATTGCATTGATCAGAGTTCTGAAATTTTTCATTGTTTTCCTTCCTTTTTCAATGTTTTCTTTTCCTCTCCCTTCCCCCTCTTCAGTATTTTCCACTTACCAGGGACTCATTTTAGTGAATGATTTTCCTAGTTTTACTTACATTGCTCTATGCCAATTGTCTCCCTAAATTTCTTTGAATTCTTCAAAATCATTGTTTAAAGGGCAACAATCACAGAATCAGAAAGCATTTAAGTACTGAGAGAAGTTATTCTTTTCCTATTACATTAATAATTAATTATTAACTAAGATACAGGGTTTTTTCTCCCTTATTTCCTCATTTAGGGCCCAGTCCCTGTGGGTCAGTCAGTCTTTGAAGGATATGACTGATGAATGAGATTGCCCTAATGTTTGGGGAACATGCCCCTCAATCTTGGGCAGGACCTCACCCAACTAGGAGACCTTACTTCTGTTTAGAGCGTAAACAGAATCTAATCTAGGTGAATTCCTGCTCCAAAGCAAAAAGCCCATACCCTTGCACCTCTCCAGTGGAATTTAGGTGACCCGGCTCATGAAAGAGAAAACCAATCAGAGTGGTCTGAGTGGAGATGGATTCTCCTGTCCAGATTGCTGGAGGTGGCTGAATCTCATGATCAAGCCACATCCTCAGCAGGAAGAGCTGAAGACTTTTAGCTTAACTCCTCATTAATTGCTAACCAATCAGGGTAGATTTCTCCTTCAGGGACATCTTCTTTCCCAAAAGTATATTAAGGTTTCCAATTTCTTCATGAGTTTATCTTTGGTTACCTAGAGAAACTACTGACCATCAACTTATTGATTATTAGCTAACCTAATTAATGAATTAACTATTAATTACCCAGAAACTCTGTCCCTTGGGTTTTTCATTCATCATAGTGCCTACTATGTTCCTGGGAATACAAGGACAAAAATGAAACAATCCCTGTCCTCAAAGAGCTTGCATTCTAAAGGAAGAAACAAATAAGCATAAATAAGTACATGCAAAGTAAATAAAAGGTAATTTGGTTGGGGAAGCATCATTTCATGGCATTCATATACTACGTTTTGGTCAGCCATGGCCTAGTTGATTGACACTCTCTTGCCTTTGGGTTTATTGCTACCACCAAAAGTACTGTTATAAGTATTTTTGAATATATGTTTAACTCTTTATGTCTTGACAATGGAGTAGGAGTTGGAAAGTCATTTGCATGTGGGTGACTTACCTGATATTTCTTAGGCTTCACTCACCTTTGGGATTTTGACCTTGAAAGAACCAGGAAGCCAAGTGGAGAGAGACTGGTCTTTGATCAACCTCCTTGTTCTGAAGACCTATAACATAATCATAAGGTATTGTTGTTTGTGCTTTGTTTTTGAAGAGGACCAATGACATCATGGGTGATGTCTTGACTCATGTGTGAATTGGATTTAAGTGAGGCATAGTTGCATAAAGTCATTAGCCTCACTCTCTCTTCCAAAATCATTAAAGTCCAGTGGCAGGACAAAAGTCAAGACAACTGGTGATGGCCTTATTTGTAGTGGATGACTTTGGCATCTTAGATGTCTGACCAGGCTTTAAGCGCTCCATAGAGCCTGCTTCAGCTGCCTTCATGAGTATTTGAACAAATTGTTCTTATCCACTCATTTTGCTAAGGAAGTTTTCACATGCTTGGGGTAGACACCCCCCCTCCCCACCAATTCACTGATGGGTTTGAGACCCATCAGTTACCCTCAACCTGCTTTAGTCCGTCTGCCGAGATGGTCTACTGGAGTGTGGCTGCTGCACATGCTACAGCTTCTTGGAGACACAGGTAAGAGTTGGGGGGCAGGTGGACACCAAGGATGGATGAGCAGCCCTGAAAAGGGTTCAGCAAGTCCTCATACCAAAGATGCTAGTTCTTCTGAACACCCTATACAACCTAATCAGATGGTATTAATGAGGTGTTTAACTAAAAGTAAGAATAACTCTCTGATTGAGTCAGGAAGGGACTGAACAAACAAGTTAGACATGCCTCTGGGTTCTTTGGACTGGATAAATTTCAGCAGTTGGAGAGTAGGAGAGATGATAATCTTGGAATTCCCTGTAAAGGAGACCCCTGAAGGGGCCCAGGAGGGAGTTTTTCTCTCCTACTGTTCCCTGCCACTCCATTGGCAATATAGTCTTGAAGCTATTGGAATGAGTAAGAGACACTGAATCTATTGGGAAGCAAAGGCAAAAACATTCCAGACAGTTATGAATACAGAGAGATGGTCATCAGAGGGAGAAAGCTGTTCTAAGATCATGATTCCTGGCAACATCAAAGAAAGTCAGACTATGGAGATTACACCCTGAGAACTCAACTGAACAACCTTGGCAGCAGAGATGTACTCAAGGGAAGGTATATGAGGACTGTACAAAGAGAAAAAAAAATCTGAAGAACCAGGAATTGCAAGTTGCCTTTGCCACAAGTGTATCCTACACTTTCTTTCATTGTTCTATAAGTTTGGGTTTGCTCTTTCTGTAAATTCTGTATGTATTGGTAGTAAAGTGTGTTTTAGGTTTAGTAAATGCCTTTTTTAAGGCTTAATTGTATCTTTTGCCTGATTGTTCATGAGAAGGATATTGGTGGGGGCTTATGAGTTACAGTAGAAGGAGTCACTACTCATAGGGTATCCTAGAACCCTAGAGTAACCATTGTTTTGGGACTCATTCTACAAGTCTTGAGTGCAAGTTAGGGGAAGTATTTCAGGGGGAGCACTACCCAAATAAGAAGGAAGAAGAGGCCATCAGATACAGAGGATACAGAGACATGGAGAGCAGATATCTGGGGTCTGGCTAGGGCAAGCAGCTATGATGATTCCTGAGCTGAGCTGTTCAAAATGATTAAAGGATGAACTCTGCCCTAGGAGAGCCTGCATTGTTTATTCAGCTTGGGTTGGGGAGAGAGATCAGTTATACTCTCCTCTTCCCTTATCTTTCCTCTGATTCCCAGGGGAGAAAAGTTGAGTGTTTCTGTGGATTAGTTACTCACTTTGGGTACTTCCATCCAGCTTTGTGAAACTTTAGTATTTATTCTTTGTGCTTACTTTTTTTTTAAACTGGTAAAATGAGAAAACTGTTGATCAATAGAAATCCTTTTAAAAAATTAACCATGAACTTCAATATTTTAAAATTTTATTTATTTATTTTAGATCCAAATTCTCTTTCTCCCTCTATCCTTTTCCCCATCCATTGAGAAGGCAGCAAATATGACATCCATTACACACATAAAGTCATGCAAAACATATTTCTGCATTAACTTTTTTTGGGGGGGGACAAGAAAAACAAGAAAAAATGCTACAGTCTGCTGAGACCATCAGTTCTCTAGCTGTAGGTGGATAGCATTTTTAATCATGAGTCCTTTGGTGGGTCACATATTTTTCAGAATTATTAAGTATTTCACAATTGATTATCTTTGTAATATTGAGGTTACTGTGTAGATTGTTCTCCTGGTTCTGCTTACTTCCATTTTCATCAGTTCATGTAAATCTTCCCAGGTTTTTCTAAAACCATCCCCTTTATAATTTATTACAGCACAATAGTATTCCAATCACATTCATATGCAATAACTTGTTCAGTCATTCCTCAATTGATGAGCATCCCCTCAGTTTCCAATTTTTTTGCCACCACAGAAAGCTGCTATAAATGTTTTTGTACATATGTTTCCTTTTCCTTTTTCCTTGATGTCCTTGAGATATAGACCTGAGAGTGGTAACCCTGGGTTAAAGAGTTTAATAGCTTTATGGGCATAGCTCCAAATTGTTCTCTAGAATGGTTGGATTAGTTCACAGATCTACCAACAGTACATTAATGTACCTGTTTTCCCACGTCCCCTTCAGCATTTGTCATTTCTTTCTGTCATCTTAGCCAATATGATGGGTGTGGTGAGGTACCTCAGAGCTATTTTAAGTTGTATTTCTCTAATCATTAGTAGTTTAGAGCATTTTTTAGGTGATTATTAATAGCTTTGGTTTCTTCATTTTAAAACTGCCTTTTCATATCCTTTGACCATATATCATTTGGGAAATGTTTCTTATTTTTATGCATTTGGCTTGGTTCCCTATCTATTTGAGAAATGAAATCTTTATCAGAAAAATTTGCCATGTACTCCCTCCCCATTTCCTACTTTTCTTCTAATTTTGGCTGTATTGATTTTGTTTGTGCAAAAACTTTATCCTTTACAACAGAGATGTTGAACTCCACAAAACTCCCAAGTGCAGCCTGAACAGATTAAAATAATTTAATTGGGAAATGTTTAACAAAATAGATAAAAATATAATACAATCAGATAATGTTAATTTGTAGTTTTCTCAGTGAAAATGCAGCTTGCTACTTTATAACATGCTACCATTCTTTATAGATAAGACATGGAAGGAACCAATGATATTGGCAAATATTAAACTTGATATCTGGCTACATGTGTAACCTTTTTAGTTTCATCTGTAGTATCATGGATTACCTATATCAGAGATCAAATAGCCCTGGCAGGTAACCTGATTATATTTCTATTCCTGCACCTGAACTGGTTGATGGTTTTGGCTCCTCCTCCTCCTCCTCCTCTTCATCATCATCATCATCATCATCATCATCATCACTGTAGCACAAGGCTGTATTCTTAAACATGACCTTGTTGGTAGGCTAGCCTGGCTGTCAGCATTTGTAGGCTGCACAAATTGTCTCTGTCCCCTGTGGTTAAAGACAGGCAGCTAAAATTCTAGGCAGAAAAGAGGCTGCTTCTGGATTTAGTTCTTTTACTCATCAGATTTGGGATTCTCCTGAGGCAAAACTGTTTGGGCGCCAGTACAAAGTGTATTCATCCCCAGAAATATCATTTTCTGAGCCAGTGTCTGGTTCTGACAGTCTTTATACAACTGGTGTGTAGTCTCTTACACAGACTCCTCTGGGCTAAGTGTCCATCATTCCTTCCCTCCTGCTCATCAGAGAATCCAATGAACTCTCCTATAGGCACTAGGTGGTTGAGTGTGGCAAATTGTCTTTATAGACTCCCAACTCTACTAAGACTATTCTGTAAACAGGCAAGTTTCTCAGCAACTTGGCATGGACTAGCTTTCCATCCCAAAGTGCTGACATATGTGTCCCTTGGTCATCAAGATTTCTCAGTAGAACTTGGCTATCTTGATGAATACCTACAACTGATGACACCTTGTTTTGGCAATAAGCTTGGGCATTCTATGTTGTCATTTCATTCTGTCAGAGATCTTCTGGACTGAAGTCATGGCCAGTTGGTATTCTTCCTTCAGCTTCTTACTCAGCTGTGACATGTACCCATTATGAGTATTTACTTCCTCCCCACCTTCTGGGACACCAAAGCAGAAATCAATAGGAAGATATGGTTTTTGGCCAAATATCAGCAAGAATGGAGTAAGACTGTGATAGCATTCCTGGCAGAGTGCTGTGCATGTACTAGAAATGCTACATCTTGACTCCACTGCAATTTTTATTCTGGTTTTATTATTCCCAACATGCAATTAAAACACTCAGGTTGGGGGTGTCCTTGGAGAGGGCAAAGTGTAGTTCTAGACTTTTTGACACCTGGCAATGCTAGTGTTTATTTGGGTAGCTTGTTCCAAAAGTCTCTGCTTTGATCAAAATAGATCCTGATAGAGTCCTACGCTGGCAAATATTTCCATCACCCATTAGTAACCATAGAAGCTTTCTTGTGCCTGTACGTACCTGATGAAATGATCAGACTTCATAAAGATATGGTTTCTATTCTTAATTTCTCCTTTTAGAGTTAAGTAGTCAAGACAGACTAATTCCAAAAGTTCTCTAATGCTTATATTCTCCAAATAGGAAGCATAAATTGGTAACACTATTCTTGGAATATATCAAGCACAAATCTCCCACTTTTTAGTGATCACTGCTACCATCTTGGGCCAGTACAATCTTTTTCTCATTAGTTCCAGGTTTTTCTTGACTTAGATATCAAAAGCCTTCATTTAGTGCTTTTGAGGGCATAGAGTGGCATCCAATGCTTCTTGGTACAATGTATGGAATACGTGGGTACATTGCTCATTGGCATGACTCTGGCTTTTGCATTTGTTTCAACTTTAAGTTCATTACAGGTTCAACAGCCCTTAGCAATGGATGCTGGGGATGGATGCCTACTGATCAGGATAAAAATCTCGCAGCTTTTACTTCTTCCAGGGGATTAATCCTGCTCCTAGATTAACACAGATAGACTTGATGGACAAATCTGTCCTCCAATCCCAAGGAAAGAGGGCAGAGGCAGAGAAACTGCCTCAGCTGCAAGTTGTACAGGGCAGGAAGGGGCAAAGGGGTGCTGGTCAATATTTAACAAAGTGGCCATTTGAAAAACTGGACATATTTGTACATTTAATTTGCATTATTAATATTTTCCCCATCGCTTTAAATCTCAACAGTCAACAAAACGAAAGCCCTGATTCTTAGTGTTTGTCAATTTCCCAGGCATAGATGCTCCTGGCAAATTTAACTATCACCTTCTCCCCAGCAAGTCTGAGATGGCTCCAGTGCAACCTTTGGGGAGAGAGGACAAGAGGTGGGTATAAAAGAAATGGGAGAGTAGGACGGGCTAAGGGAAGCAGCAATGACAAATAACAGGGTGCGTAATGAGCAGAAGCCTCACCATGGGCATGGAAGCAGAGCTGTAGAGTTGGGTTAAGGTTGATACCTCTGATCTCCCAGGTTATGAAGACTGCATGGTAGATAGAGCACTGGACCTGGAGTCAGGAAGACTTGAGTTCATATCTGACCCCAGATATTTGCTAGCTGTGTGACCCCGGGCTAGTCACTTAACTTCTGTCTGCCTCAGTTTCCTCATCTGTAACATGGGGATAATACCAGCACAATAGGGTTGTGAGGATCAAATGAGATAATTTTTTTTAACTTAACACAGTGCCTGGCACATAGGTGCTAATGAAATGCTTTTCCCTTCCCCCATGAAATGTGTACTTTTTCTACAATCTCTGGAGTTTGCCCCCCCACTTTTTAAAAGAATCTATTTTTCTAAGATAAAGGCAATTAACCATTACTGATCTGTGTGTCCTTACACAAATTCTTCTGAGAAAAGGCAGTGTGGGAATGGGGAGAATGAGGTCTTTTATGTAACTAGAATTTGGTGGGATGGGGCCAGGGTGGTACTTGGAGGCTTGGAGCAACCTTCCCCCCTCCCCTTTAGGAGATCCTAGCTAGGAAAACATCTTTATTCTGAACCTATCAACCCTTAGATCAGCAATATTGGTGGGGAGGGGCAGGGAGAAGAGATAGATTTAAGTGTAGTTCAATACTTTTCTTTCAGAGACTGGAGAACAGAGTGGCCAGCCTTGTGGCTTCATTTCATGCTCCCCCCAAGGTAGCTATCACTTTCTCCCTTAATGAGGGATGGGCAAGATTCCAGAGATATCTACCTATGCTTCTTAGAGTTGTGTTTAGACAACTCATGTGGGCATAACTATAATCTTCTGGGGGAAGCCCGTATATATTATACCCTACATGCCCTCAGGTTAATATGGTAGCAAACTTCAGCCCCTAGGACCCTCAGACAAAAGAGACACTCTCTCTTACTACCCCCTCCCCCAGCTCATGGACTTTTCTTCTGTTTGTTTTACTTAACTGGATTTTTCACACTGCATTAAAAAAAAGAAAAGTCAAGGCATATGAATACGTAACCCAGCCTGGCCTTTTGAGCAGTCCAGTTTGGTTAACATGGAACCCACTTTGTTCTGAGTCACATGGTTAGAGGTAACTCTTTTGATTGGCTGCCTGCATCTTTAAAGTTGGTGAGACTGAATAGGTCATTCTCCCTTCCACCGTCTTTTCAGTTGGTCTCTGCTGAGAACTGCTTACCTCTCTTACCCCAGCAAGGAAAGGGCTGAAGGAAGTTTGTTTCTGTTTGGGTGTTGGCAGTAATCCCCATGGGATCAGGGTTTGAGTCATGGACAAAAGTCCAGCCTGGGTTACACGTGTATGAATTTATATTTACACATATATATTCTCCTAAAAACTTAAAGTAGCTAAAGTTTCTCTCATTGGCTCTGGCTGTCACCTTAGCGTAAACTCAGGACAACATTTCTGGTGTCTATGAGGGGTGAGTTACTCTTTTTCACACTTTCTCACTTTCTCACTCTCATGAGCATGGACACAAATTACAGTAAAAGAAGCCACGAGGGGCAGCTGGGTGGCTCAGTGGATAGAACACCAGCCCTGGAGTCAGGAGGACCTGAGTTTAAATCCTGCCTCATCCACTTACTAGCTGCGTGACCCTGGACAAGTCACTTAACCTTGACTGCCTTAAAAAAAAACAACCCAAAACCTCATGGTTTAATTAGCATCTCCAAATAACATAAGAACTTGAATAAGCATCTAAAAGTTCTAAATTTCCCATGTCAGGTTGTGGTAGTCCTATAGCCGGGAACCTCCTGCCCCTCTCCGTCATTATTTCCTTGTGCTTTGGAAGGATAATGTGAAGAAAGCAGTCCGATAGTTAAATCAGGGAAGAAACAGTTTCCATGGGCCAGGCACGTATTAGGAAAGGAAAGCCAGAGGGTCTCCACCTGGCCCTGAATGTCATGACACCACTGTCAACAGCCTCTGGCCAGTGCCCTGTTCACTCACGGTCACTCGTTTCCTTCACCTCCTCTCTGACCTGATGTCCTCTGCCTGTGCTTGGGAATTCATTCAATAATGGTAATCCATTGTTCTCTGTGCGGTCAGGCAAGATGGAATATAGCAGGGGGTGCTTCTCTGCAGAAAGAAGTCCAACACTCTCCGGAACCATTGAGGACCAGAAAAAATTGTGGTGAGGAACACATGTGCCCTCCATCCTTCCTTCCTCTTCCTCTTGGCCTCTGGAGAGGGTGTTACATATCCCTGATTGCTCATTCCCCTCACCAACCCAACTCAAGTATTTGTATCTTTGATCACCCTTATGATAGGGATATAGATGCAAAAATGAAGTAGCTCCTGCCTTCAGGGAGCTTACATTTATTGGAGGAGGCAGCATGATTCCAAATATATACAAAGGTATTTTTTGGGAGGGGGGTGGGCAAAGCATTAACAGTTGGAGAGATTGATGTAGGTTTCATGTCATCCATCACTGACTCTGCTGCCTATAGTGAAAGTTGTGAGGACCCTTTGGAGAGAGAAAGGGCATTGAAGTTGGGTGGGAGTTCTGAGCTCCCTTGGCCATATGTGTTTCCTGCCTGTGTGCCTCACTGCCACTGCTTTTAAATCTATTTCCATTCTTTCTCCACTCCTGGACTCTGGGTATATTTGTGGGAGATTTTGCTCCCAGTGTTGAGGGAAATGCTTATAACTATTATCTTGCTCTACCATTTGAGTAGATGCCTCTGCCAAATAACTGAGTTTACTGGCTGGTTGGTAAGAAGCACCCTCGTATGGGCTGATGAGCTGGTGGTTAGGAGGACCAATATGAAGAGGATTATTACTATGATGTTGAAAGTGATAGGAGCCACACCTTTGGGAACCCAAAGTCAGTGCCAGTGTAAGTTGGGTGAGTGAGCCCCAAGAGGGTCATTATACACATGCAAATGAACTGTTATAAGTCAATGTGAAAGATGATTAAGGACTGAACTAGGGTGGTGGCTTTGTGAATGGGGAGAGGAGGGGACTTATATGAAAGATGTTGGGGAGGTACAAATAATAGGATTTGTCAATTATTGATTGACTCGAAGGACCTTAGGACATAGAAGAGAGAATGTCAGAACTGGAAGGGTCCTTAAAATGCAGAAGACAGAATGGTAGTCAAGGAGCTAGTTCAAATGTTCCTTGGACAAGATGGTGGGGCCTAGAATAGAAAGCAAATGATGTCAGAATTAGAACAGTCTTTATTTTTTTTAAGTTAGATTAATTTTTTTTTTTTTGGCTTTTTGGTGAGGCAATCGGGGTTAAGTGACTTGCCCAGGGTCACACAGCTAGTAAGTGTCAAGTGTCTGAGGTCACATTTGAACTCAGCTCCTCCTGACTCCAAGGCTGGAACTCTATCTACTGCACCACCTAGCTGCTTCTAAGTTAGATTAATTTTTTCCGGTGAACATAAATCTGTTTTCTCTGTGTCCCATCTCACAACTCGTAAGGCTGAATTTGAACTTGGGAAGATGAGTCTTCTTGACTCCAGTCCTGGTGCTCTATACATTGCGCCACCTACCTGCCATAGTGATAATAACAAGCATTTGTATAACATTTTAAGGTTGGCAAAGTTAACAAATATAACGTAAGTTATCTAATTTGTTCCTTATATCAAGCCTGTGATGTAGGGACCATTATTATCCCATTTTACAGATGAGGAAACTGAGACAAAAAGTGGCTAGCAGAGTCACATAGCTGTTAATGTCCGAGGCAGGATTTGAATTGAGGTCTTCCTGACTCCAAGTCCAACATTCAATCAACTTTGCCACCTTACCGCCCCTTAACAGCATTTCTGTGTCTATAATATTTTCCTAAATTATGATGCCAGAAACTTGTATACATAGCATCAGTATAAAACAATCTTATTAGCTAAAGCATAAATAGAAAAAGCCAACTCATCACTATTGATTCAGTGACACCAATCCACGTGCACTCTCCCCACCCCATCACCCAAATGAAAAACATCCCATTCATCTCTCGACCAATTTTGTCACTATGCATTTTGTGCATTCAGAAAGCACTTTAAATCTCAGTTACAAGAGTGTGGCACTATTAATTACTATCCAGAACACAATTTATGCTACGAATAATTATTGTCCCCAATTAACTTATCTTGCCCACGATGAGCACGAGTTTTAAATTACTCAGTTTCAGCAATTACCCCATGATTTAAAATATTTTCCCCAACCACAAAAATATTAGCATCTATGCAATTAAGCTTGGAAATCATTAGACATTTCAGATCTAATTACACTTGCCTGGGGAGGGGGGTGGCGAGAAGCAAGCATTTCTTTAGCTCTACTGGCAAGGTAATCTCTTTCTAGCTTGCTCTTCTCCTGTCCCAATCCTCTTCTTATGTCTCAATGAGTTCTAAAATGTCTTTAAACTCAGATTAAAATTGCTGCAGTCTGCTTTTAAAAGGGAGCCTCAGAGGTGACATAAAATGAAGACTGGTCTTTGTCCAAATGAGGAGTTTCTAGTTCTATGTTGCTGCTGTTAGGGCATCAAAAATCAGAGACACTGTCTTTAGATGATCTTGCATTAATATTTGCCTAAAGTAGAACTGTACTTAAATTTTTTCTACTTTGAAGAGTACCCTTATACATTTCTCATTGAGGTCTTAGATTAAAGTGTGCTCTCTCTTGCTCTCTCCCTCTCCCTTTCTCCTCTCCCTCTCTCCCCACTTTTCTCTCTTCTCTCCTCTCCTCCCTCTCCCTCTCGCCTCTCCCCTCTCCCCTGTCCCCTCCCATCTCTCCCGCTCCCTCTCCCTTTCTCTCTCTCTCTCTCTCTCTCTCTCTCTCTCTCTCTCTCTCTCTCTGTCTCTCTGTCTCTCTCTCTCTCTCTCTCCACTCCCTTGCAAATGGCAAGACAAAAGTCAAGATGACTGGTGATGGTCTGGGATGGATGAAGCAGACGATCTTGGTGTCTTTGACGTCTGATCAAGCTCTAGGCTTTCCGCAGCGCCTGCTTCTGCTGCCTTTGTAGCTATTGGAACACATTGTTCTCATCTGCCCATTCCACCAGGGAAGTCTTCACATGCTTTGGGTAGACATTCCCCTAACTCACCTATGGGTTACCTTCAACCTAGTTTAGTTGCCTGCCAAGGCGATTTAGCTGGGGTGTGGCTGCTACACATGCTATTGCTTCTTGGAGCCATTTATTAAGTACCTAATGTCCCAGACCTGGCAGCTAAGTAGTACAGTGGAAAGAGCACTGTACCTAGAGTCAGGAAGACACGAATTCAAATCTGGCTTCAGACGCTTCCCAGCTGTGTGACCCTGGGCAAGTCACTTAATTCTCTTTGTCTCAGTTTCTTTATCTATGAATGAGCTGAAGAAGGAAATGGCAAATCACTCCCTTGTGTCTGCCAAGAAAACCCCAAATTGGGTCATGGAGAGTCGGGCATGACTGAAAAATGTCTGAACAACAACAATAGTCCCATGCACTGTGCTAAGTGCTGGGTATAAAAAGAAAGGCACAAGAAACTCACAAAGGAGGCAATATGGAAACAACATGGACAGGACAAGTAGGAAATAATCAACAAAGGTGAAGAACTAGTATTAAGAGGGATGGGGAAAGGCTTCTGTAGAAGGAGGGATTTTAGGTAGGATGTGAAGGAAGCCAGGAGGAGGGGGAAATGAGGAAGAAGAACATTCCAGCATGTGGGACAGCCACTGAAAATAGCCAGAGTCAGGAGATGGTGGTGCCTTGTTTGAGGAACAGCCCGGAAACCCATGCCATCAGACTGAAGAGCAGATAGCAGAGAGTGAGACGTAAGAAGACTGGAAAGGTGAGTGGAGGGTGGGATGGGGCTAGGTTATGAAGGGCTTCGAATGCCAAACAGAGGATTTTGTATTTGATACGGAGCCACTTGAGCTTGGTGACTGAGGAGTGACATGTTTGGACCTGTGCTTTAGGAAAATCACTTTTGTGGTTGAACGGAGGATGGCCTGGAGTGAGAAGAGACAAGAGGCAGGTGGACCCCTTCAGCTGCTAGTGCAAGAGACCAGGGGTGAGGAGATGAGGGCTGCACTGGGGTAATGTAGTGTCATGGGAGAGAAGAGGGTGTATTTGAGAGATGCTCCAAAGGTGAGATCAACAAGTCTTGGCGACAGATTGGATGTGGATGGGGGAGGGGAGAGATAATGAGGAATTGAGGGTGATGCCTGGGTTATGAGCCTGGGAGACTGGGAGGACGGTGGTACCCTCAATATATAGTAATAGAAAGGTTGGTGGAATACTGGACCTTGTACAAAGGAATGTTTACTTCCAAAGGTATAATCACAAATACACAAACACTCTAACCTAACACGTGGGAAGCACGATGCTCAGTCTCTGGGGCGGGGAAGAGGATTAGGTTCATAGTTTACCTCCCACATAGAGCACAGTCCTTATTTCATGTCCAACCCCCCCAACTGAGTCCCAGGGTTTCCATTTCAGGCTGGCTGGCAACACCACTCCACCTACAATCCTGACTCCAAGGTCACCATGGCTTGATCCAATGGGGATCGTCTCAGGCTCAAACTGAGGACAAACCACAGAGAGCAGAAACAACCCCTGCCCCCTCCCAGGCTCATTTCTCAGATCTGGGGTAAAAGAGAGGTATGCAGGGGAAGGTGAGTCCCTTCCCTCTCACCAGTTCATGGCATCTAACTGGGGGCAGCAGACAAGAGACCCCCAAAAGGATGGCAGAAAAGAATACCACTTTTAAAGATCCAGATAGCCATTCAAAAGAGTCTACCCTCATCCATGTGGTAGGAGATACAGCAGGCACCATGTTAGATCTGGGCATGCTTGGACCAGCTGGTAGTACATGAGGAAGAGTGAAGAGCTTGAGGAGAAAGAGAATGAATTGGGGCAGCTAGGCAGTGCAGTGGATGGAGCCCCAGCCCTGGAGTCAGGAGGACCTGAGTTCAAAACTAGCTTCAGACACTTGACACTTTCTAGTTGTGTGACCCTGGGCAAGTCACTTAACCCTGATTGCCTCCAGAAAGGAAGAGAATGCATTCTTTTTTTTGGAAATGATGAGTTTAAGATATTTATAGGAAGACTGAGATGTCTGAAAGGAAGTTGGAAATGTCTGGAAACAGGTCAGCAGAGAGGTCAGGGCTAAATTTGAGAATGATCAGTATAACGGTCATTGATTTGCAGGGAGCTGATGAGGTCACCAAGCACGGAGGAAGAAGAGTAGAGGCCCCAGGACAACCAGAGGCCTGTGGGACACCCAGCAAAGGAGATCGCAGTAGGAAATGGAGAACCAAGGGGAGGGGTGTCTCAAAAATCCAGAGAGAAGAGAATATCCAAAAGAAGAGGGTGATCCACCTTGTCAAAGGCTGCAGAGAGGTCAAGAAGGATGGGGACTGACAAAGGGCCAAAGGATTGGGCAATTAGGAGATCCTTGGTAACTTGGGAGAGACTGAGTCTTGTTGACTAACAAGAAAACGCAGAAGCCAGATTCTCCAGAGTCAGGAAAAGAGACAGCAGAGAAAGGCACACTTTTCCTCCAGGCTGTTTTCCAGGAGTTAAAAAACCAAACTTCCTTCTCCAAATTGAAAAAAGATTTAAAAAAAAGAGAGAGAGACAGAAAGAAAGAAAGAGAAAAAGGTTAATACCTGCAGGGCGAGGTTCTTAAGTTACCGATAAATTGAACACTTTCTGTGCAATTTATCTGCTTTACTGACAGGATAAAATGACTTCACAAGCTTCACTGCTCTACCATTTACTTAGTCATTATCATTATTTCAGATGAAAGGCTCTTTCTTCAGTCCTCATTTCTTCCCTGGTGCCATGTTTCCATCTATCCACAAACTTGTGCATTTCCTGCCTACTGTTGTTGTACATTCAGAGCCTGGGGTCCCTCTCTGGGGCACAGAGGCGTGTCCCACTCCCCATCTGAGAATACTCCTTTCAATACTTGCTTCAAAGACCACAAACTCATAGGAACTTGGAAACCTCACTTACTCGGGGAACTTGGCTCACTGACCAGCAGGGGCCTAGCCTATGCCTCCCTCCATGTGAATAATTCCTGCAATTTTTTTTCAGGTTTTAGAACTTTTTATTTGCATATTAAAAAAATTGTGCATTCCAATAATTAAAATCATTTGAACAAAAAAAAATGTCACTCTGATTAACTGCATTTTATAGTTTGCCAGAACCTTGGTACAGCTTTGCATTTTACTGTTAACTAGATTTACTGTAGTCCCACCTGGGTTCTTATTTTCACCAACATGCAAGTTCTTTAAAAAAAAATAATACCACCAGGACCCAAACTAGCCAGGACAGGCAGATGGAAAGAGGCAGCCAGCTCAGCCTTTATTCAATTCAATGTCAATAGTTCTTTATTCTTTTGATGTTGAAAGGGGCAGCACAGTCATTTAAACTTTATCCAACCTCTTTGCATCTTACAAAGCTAAAAGAAGTAAAATTAAAAAGGCCATGCTTGTGCAATGTACAATGCATGTTGGCAAGGCTGATTTCATTATGATTCACCTGCTTGCTTCTCCTGCTCAACTGTTTCTTTTGAAGGCAGTGGATTTTTCTCTTGTGTTTCTGTCTTCTTCAATTTAGACTTATTGAATTTCTGAATCTTAGCCATATCTGCTTTGTCAGACATCTTTGCAGATTAAGCAGTGATGGGTGGGGCACACCAATAAGTCAGATCTCCAAGGTGGCAGCTCTGAACTGCCCCTGCAAATTTTTTATTCCTTTAACAGCTTCCCAGCTCTTCTGTCTAAACAAGCTGACAATCCCTACTGGTTTTCAGATCTCTAAACAGAGAACAAATACAATAATACCTCCACTAATGCTAACATAATAGCTAGCATTTATATATCATTTTAAGGTTACCATTATTATCTCATTTTATCCTCACGATCTCCCTGAGATATAGGTTCTCTTGTTATCTTCATTTTACAGGTGAGGAAATCAAAGGCAGAGAGAGGTTAAGGTGACTTGCTCAGGGCCCTACAGCTAGTAAATTTTTGTCATTGTTGAGTCATTTCAGTCATTCCAAACAGAGCCAGTAAGTGTCTGAGGCCATATTTGACTCTGGGTCCAGTTTACAACTTGGCTGCCTCCATGAGCAGAAGCATATGTCTGTATGACACTGTCTTAGAAAGAAAACCTCTTCCACCTATGGCCACAGCTATGGTAACAACTGTGGCAAAGAACAGACTTCTTGTTGTTGAGTTGTGTTTGGCTCTACATGGCCCCATTTGGGGTTTTCTTGGCAGAGACACTAGAGAGGTTTTCCATTTCCTTCTCCATCTCATTTACAGATGAGGAAACTGAGGCAAACAGGGTGAAGTAACTTGCCCAGAGTCACACAGCCAGGAAGTATCTGAGGCTGGATTTGAACTCATGAAGATAAGTCTTCCTGACTCCAGGCCAGGTGCTCTATGCACTACGACACTACTTAGCTGCCCCTCAAGACATCACTCTTGATGTCATTGGTCCTCTGAAAGTGAAGGGTGAGCAACTGACTAACAGCAACAACTGAGCTACTTTTAGAGTTAGATTCTGTGAGCCTAAATGAGGATTCAGCAAAACTAGGCAGTGATTCCCAAGGAAAATTTCCTATCAGGACCGTGGAAGTCTTTCAAAGTCAGGCAGTCCAGGTCATGCTTAGCTTCCATCAGGAGATAGAAATCTGGGTTCAAAGGAGCCGTTTTACTGTGGAAGAAAAACTTGAGTTCTCTGCATTTTGTCAGGGGCATTTCATTAAGATAGATAGGTAGAGATAGACAAGGATAGATAGATAGATAGGTAGGGATAGATAAATAGGTAGATAGGGATAAAGATAGATAAGGATAGCTAGATAGCTAGATAGATAAGGATAGATAGATGGATAAGGATATATAGACAGATAAGGATAGACAGATAGATGGATAAGGATAGATAGATAAGGATAGATAGACAGATAGATAAGGATAGACAGATAGATAAGGATAGATAGACAGATAAGGATATATAGACAGATAGATAAGGATAGACAGATGGATAAGGATAGATAGACAGATAAGGATAGATAGATCGGGATATATAGACAGATAGATAAGGATAGACAGATAGATGGCTAAGGGTAGATAGACAGATAGATATGGATAGATAGATAGATAAAGATAGGTAAGGATAGATACACAGACAGATAAGGATAGATAGATAAGGATAGATAGAAAGATAGAGATATATAGATAAGGATAGACAGATAGACAGACAGATAGATAGATAAATAGGGATAGATAGAAGAAACATTCACTAAGTACTAATGAGTCACTGTTCTAGGCATGCACTGGGGATACATTGCAAGCAAGATGGTCCCTACACTCAAGAAGCTTACATTCTAATGGGGAGCTAAAAAGCAGAGAGCAGGATGACGAGAGCAGCGAAGGAGGACCAAACAAGTCCAGAGATTGAATTGTGGCTCCAGTGGACTGTGGCCGGGGCCCTTCCTGAAATCACGGTCAAGGCGGTCACTCTCCAATTGGGAGATCAAGGCTTGTTTTAAAAATCTCTTTCCCCAGCCAGGTTTTCATACTTTATGGTTGCTGTTTGCCCTTCATTTTTGAAGAGGACCAATGACATCGTGGGTGATATCTGGAGTCGAGCATGAATTGGATTGAAGGGAGGCAGAGCTGCACAAAGTCGTCAGCCTCACTCTCTCTTCTAGAGTCATCGAAGTCCAGCGGCAGGACAAAAGTCAGGACTACTGGTGATGGCCGGGATGCAGTGGATGACCTTGGCATCTTTCATGTCTGACCAAGCTCCTAGTGTTCCACAGCGCATGCCTCAGCCGCTTTCATAGCTGTTGGAACAAATTCTTCTCATCCACCCATTCTTCAGGGGAAGCTTTCACATACTTGGTGTAGACACCCCCTAACTCACAGATGGGTTTGAGGCCTGTTAGTTACCCTCAACCTGGTTTAGCCCATCTGTGAAGAGGGTTTATCCGGGTATGGCCACTGTCCATGCTGTAGCTTTTTGGAGCCACAGGTGCAAATGGAGTGAAGGGGGACCCCAATGAGGGATGATTAACCCTAGAAAGGGCTTGGCAAGCCCTCACACCAGATGAGCCCCTGAACACCCCTGCACCCCTCACACTCTTACAGCATTCAGAAACAAAACCAAGATTCCACAAGTCAGGATTAAGGAACAGTCTTGGCTTTATCAAACAGAAGAATAACAATTTAAAATGTAGGTCATCCTGGAGAAACATCTCCCTAATCCAGTCAAGGAAACTAGCAAAAAGGGAGACTGCTCTCAAAAGGATTATAGGATTATGCTGGATCATAGATTCAGAGATGAAAGCAACCTCTGAAGTCTTTAAAAATTAGAAAAAAATTTACAGATGAGGAAACAAAGACCCTAAAATGTCTTTCCCAGTGTCATAAAGCTAGTCAGAGGCAGGATTTGAACCCAGGACCTGTCCACTATGGGGGGGGGCACACATAGCCCTCTAGGTCCTCAAGAGTGGCTTTTTGACTGAATCCAGACTTCACAGAATAAGAACCACATATGGCCTCAGGGTCGCAGGTTCCCCACCCCTGCAGTATACCATACTGCTTAATCAAAGGGTCTTCTGTCTGTTCTCTCACTACCCTACTTCTGTCTTCAGGGAGATCGGAGTTCTCCCTGGCATCTGACAAGGCTTATTTCACTCAGACAAGCCCAAAGATTTCAGACTAAGACACTGAGAAAAAAATGCTTTCTTAATATTTCTAAAAGAGGAAGGAATCCTTGGTGTGATCCCAGCAGGCCTAGCTTCCCAGCACCACTTGTCCACATGAAATATATTCAAAATAAATATTTGGTAACTTAGGAAGAAGGCACTAGCAGCTGGGAGGAGGGTGTGATGTTTGTGCTGAACTTCTGAGTCAATTAGGAATCCTAATTCTGGGGCAGCTAGGTGGTGCAGTAGATAGAGCCATGAGCCTGGAGGCAGGATGACCTGAGTTCAAATCCGGCCTCAGACACACTAGCTGTGACCCTGGGCAAGTCATTTAGCCCTGTTTGCCCCAGTTTCCTCACCTGTAAAATGAGGATAAAAACAGCATCTCCCTTCCAGGGTTGTTGTGAGGATCAAATGAGATCACATTTGTAAAGTGCTTTGCAAACCTTAGGGTGCTATATCAATGCTAGTTATTATTATTATTACTCTGAAGAGACAATTTGATGCACAGCAGAGAGTAGTGTGATTTTATTACCAGGAGATTTTGGCATCTCAGCACTTCAGAGGGGTGGGCTGCTCTGGCCCACCTCTTGCCTCCATATGATATTTTCCTTTTCATATATTTCCTGGCCACCTGTGTTCCATATTTGTATGCATGCATGTATGCATATATGCACATACACATGTAGGTGTGTACATATATGTATTCCCTGATCATGCATTTTCTTTTGCAAGTGTGATAATGTGAGAGAGAGAGAGAGAGAGAGAGAGAGTACTCAATGCGGGCTTTGGGGAATTTTTTCTTGTCTCTTTATCTGCATTCAGTTTGATTAAGTGTCTTTTTTTTTTTTTTTTAACAAATATGCCCTCTGGTTAAATTGAAAACATTGGTGGAGGCCGATGAACTGGTTTTGAAGAAGTACTAATCCAAGGTGTGTCTTGAATTTAGGCAACTTTTCTGGGGTTCACAAGAAGGGAATGCCCCAGGGGTGACACGTACTAGGAGGGTGACAGTCGGGATGCTAAAAGATCCTCAGAGGCTCAAGTGATGGCCCACATCTAATACATCTGCACTTTTGTTGTTCAGTCATTTCAGTTGTGTCTGACCCTTGGTGACTCCATTGGGGTTTTCTTGGCAAAGTGGTTTGCCTGAAGTGGTTTGCCATTTCCTTTTCCAACTCAGAGGGATAGATGCAAAGTCTCCTCCTTGGGAGCTCTGGGGCAGTGGAATGGTCAGATTCAGTTATCAGAGGCTTCCCACTTAGTGAAGGTCTCAGAGCCAAAGCTGGATAGCCACTCATCAGGAATGTTGTCCAGGGAATTCAGGTTTTCAGAGAGCCCTGTGTGCCCAGTTCTGAGAGCCAGTGATCTTGTGCAAAGACCCTGTCAGCTGCTTTGGAGTCTCTGAGAAAGTATAAAACAGTGGATAAGATGGGTCAGAACAATCAGACAGTTAGCAATCATTTATTGAGTCCCAATTATGTGCTAGACCCTGCCAATACAAAGAAAAGCAAAAAAACCATAACAAAACAAAACCGAAAAACCAAAGCCAATAACCCAGTGCCTGCCCTCAGGGAGCTCACAGTCTAACGGAGGAAACAACATACAAAGAACTGTGTACAAACAAGACGTGTAAAAGGCAGATAGAGCATGATCTTGGGGGGATGGAACCAGTTTCAAAGGCTTTTTGCAGAAGGTGGAACTTTGGCTGAGACTTGAAGGAAGCCAGGTAAGGCATTGGTGAGGAGAGAGAGAATTCTAGGCTTGGGGCAACAGGTGAAAATGCCTTGAGTGTGAAAAATGAAGTATTTTGTTTGTGGAGCAGCCAGGAGGCCGGTGTCACTGGATTTAAGACTGTGTGGGACGGGGAGTAAGGCGTAAGAAGACTGGAAAAGTAGGAGGGCCAGGTTGGGAAGGGATTTGAATTTTATATCTGAGGATTTTATATTTGACTCTGTCTAATGAAAATGCTCGGGCAGCTAGATGGCACAGAGGCCTGGGCCTGGAGTCAGGAAGACCTGAGTTCAAATGTGACTTCAGATACTTAAAATCTATGAGACCATAAGCAAGTCACTGAACCTTGTTTGCCTCAATTTCCTCATCTGTAAAATAAGCTGCAGAAGAAAATGTCAAAACAGTCAGATATCTTTGCCAAGAAAATCCCAAAAGGGGTCACAACATGGGCAACAAAATAACAAAAATATTGTCTTATGAGTTTCCTTTTGTAAGTAGAACACTGAAAGTTCTCTAGAAAGATCCCTGAGAAGGGGCTGCATGGAAAATGATTAAAAAAACCTTCTGTATTGACATTTTATTCTTGAAAAACCTGACCTCCTTTCTAAAGAAGGGACAGAGAATAATGTCTATTCAATGCAGAAAAACTCTTTGAATAGGAGAGTACCCTGCTAGCCCAGACTATTGCCATGTCTCCAGACATTTGGGTTCAAGTTCATGACCAGTTAAGCCAGGTCACCTCAACGAGCAGTTAGTAAGCATCGACTGTGTGCTGGACACTGTGCTATGTACTGGAGGTTACCAAGAAAGGCAAAAATCAATCCCTGTTCTCAAGGAATGAGATTATTTCCCTACTCGTGGGGGAGACAACATGCAAACTTTTCTAGTCTTGTTATACGTGACTCCCCTACTTGCACCCTATATTCTAGTGAAATTGATCTTGTATTCCCCCCCACGGGACGTTCCCTTGTCTACCTTTGCACAAGCTGCTTGACATGCAGTCTCTTCTCTCTACCTTGTAGAAACTCTCATTTCTTTCAAGGCTTAATTTAGGCTGTACCTTCTACAAGGAACTTTCCTAGATCCCCTCAGCTGCTAATGCCTGTCTTCCATAAATGATTTCTATAAATGATCTTGCATTGATTTGGGCTTCCAATCAAGCTTGCGACATTTTGCTTGCCACTGCCTACGTGGAAGGAGATAAGACTTCTGACCAGTAGAGAGGATGATGAGTGTGACATGCCAGAGCTTCTTTGTCAGAGACACACACGGTAAGAGAATTTCTAGTCATGTAAGGGAAGCTGATTCCTTAGCTTGTTACTCATTTCTGGCTTGCGTCTCAAAGACTGTTGGAAGGGTTATCCTTGGTGAGACTGGGTTCTGGCTCTCGGTCTGAGCTGAAATTTCATCTTTCTCCCAGCTAAAGAGCACATTCACTCTTGTGTATCTTCTGGTATATACTAACCTGTAGAATTTCTTTGATTCCTAATTGTTATTGATTTGGATAAATGGGTTTATTTCCTAGTTGTGATGGTCTATTGTGTAACCAGTATTGGGCAGAAAGGGGCAAAATTAGAGGGTATATACTAAGGGCTGCCCTCTCCCTTAGGTGGGACCAAGGAATCAGCTTTCCTTCCAAACTCAATCTCATACCCTTAACTTATACCAAGGATATTTGAAGGGGTAGACAAATACAAATGAAATAAAATTTGAGGGGTTAGATAAAAATTCTGGGTTGAAACTCCTCTTGGAGCTAGACAAGGGAAGAAACAAAAATGCCTATCCACAGGTGAAAATCACAGTTTCCCTTGGAAGGGGATGGGTCACAGATGTCAGAGATAGCATTCGTTGCTACTGGGGAGCTGTGTCTGTATATTGAGATAATCCATGTGGACGTATGTACCTCACACACTTATTCTTAGCATACGTCTTCATTTACCTGTTGTCGTGTTCAATAAAATGGGAGTTCTATGCGGATAGAGACTGTTTCATATTTGTCTCTGTGTTCTTTTGTCCACTATGTCCCTTTGTGAGGGCAGAGCCAAGATGGTGGAGGGAAAGCAGTGACTTGTTTGAACTCTCCCCCCAAACCCCTCCAAATACCTATAAAAATGGCTCTAAACAAATTCTAAAGCAGCAGAACCCACAAAGAAACAGAGTGAAACAAATTTCCAGCCCAAGACAACCTGGATGGCTGATTGGAAATGCCGGGCTGGGAGAGGAGCGCAGTTTGGCATGGGCATGCAGGCTGCAGTGAGCCTGGAGCAGGCCTCAGACTACTGAATTGCAGGCAGCTGTGGCAGTTTCCATACTTCTCAACCCATGAACGCCAAAGACAACTTAGAAGGTCAGTAGGAAAAGTCTGTGACTGTGGTGAGAGAAGAAGTTAGGTCTCAGCCCTAAGTCCCGAATGTGGTCCAGGCCATGGCTGCCTCCTGAGCTTCCGGCCCACAGACTGAGGGGGAATCAAGTTGCTGATCAGAGGGGGATTGCAAGGATCTCTTTGCCAGTGCTGAGGCAGGAATCTCTTGCTTTGCCTGTGCTTGGATCTGGGTGACAGTTCTGAGGGGCGGTCCTAGAGCGAGGAGGAGTGCTGGTGTGGTGGAGTTTGTTGTGGCGGTGGAGAGGAAACACCTCACCCCTTATCATAGCACCTTGGAAGAACTGAAAATTTTCAGGTCCCTAGAAGTATCTCTGAAAATAGCTGTACAAACCCCTGAAGCTTGGGACAGTACATTCTCCACATTGGAAACAGACTCTTACCTTAACAAAGAGTTTAAAACTCAAGTAATTGGTTGGGATCATGAGCAAGCAGCACAAAAAGAGTCAGACTATATTATCTTACTTTGGTGACAAAGAAGATCAAAACATCCACCAGAAGAAGACAACAAGGTCAAAGCTCCCACATCCAAAACTTCCAAGAAAAATATGAATCAGTCCCAGACCTTGGAAGAGCTCAAAAAGGATTTTGAGAAGCAAGTAAGAGAAGTAGAGGAAAAACTGGGAAGAGAAATGAGAGTGATGAAAGAAAATCATGAAAAGCAAGTTAACAGCTTGCTAAAGGAGACCCCCCCAAAAAATACTAAAGAAAATAACACCTTAAAAAATAGCCTAACCCAAATGGCTAAAGAGGTCCAAAAAGCCAATGAGGAGAAGAATGCCCTAAAAAGCAAAATTGGCCAAATGGAAAAGGAAGTCCAAAAGCTTACTGAAGAAAATACTTCCTTAAAAATTAGAATAGAGCAATTGGAAGCTAGTGACTTTATGAGAAATCAAGACACTGTAAAACAAATCCAAAAGAATGAAAAATTAGAAAACAATGTGAAATATGTCATTGGAAAAACAACTGACCTGGAAAATAGATCCAGGAGAGAGAATTTAAAAATTATTGGTCTATCTGAAAGCCATGATCAAAAAAAGAGCTTAGATGTCATCTTTCAAGAAATGATCAAGGAAAACTGCCCTGATACTTTAGAACTGGGGGACAAAGTAGAAATTGAAAGAATCCACTGATCTCCTTCTGAAAGAGATCCCCAAAGGAAAACTCCTAGGAATATTGTAGCCAAATTCCAGAGTTCCCAGGTCAAGGAGAAAATATTACAAACAGCCAGAAAGAAACAATTCAAGTATTGTGGAAAGACAATCAGGATAACACAAGATTTAGCTGCTTCTACATTAAGGGACCACAGGACATGGAATATAATATTCCGGAGAGCAAAAGAGATAGGATTACAACCAAGAATCACCTACCCAGCAAAACTGAGTATAATTCTTCAGGGGAAAAAAATGGTCATTCACTATGTCCCTTTGTGTGTGTGTCTATCACTCATGAGGTGCTTAATAAATGTTTGTTGACTGATTGTTTGGCCCTAGACCCGTCACTTAGACTCTCGGTACCCTAGAGATTCTCTAAGACTAAAAGCTACAGATGAATCACTGGCATGAATCAGAGGAGGAGGTTCCATTTCAACAAAGCCACACACCAATGAAATGACAGGCATGGGTCCCTTTCCTCTCCTTCCCCCAAACCCAGATCCACAGGATCAGGTAGAAATCATCAGTCCCATGGCCAGTCCCCTAACCCTGAGGTTACCATTCATTGTTGCCCACCCTTCTTATCATCTCACTGGGGCAAGAAGTGCCCCTGGGGGAAACCTCTGCTCATTCAGATTCCCTGGTAAAGTGGTGACTGGACCAGTCTCTAAGAAGCTCTGCTCTGGAGCCTAGTGACTCCATGGTGATTTTACATTAGGTCTGTGTCCCAAGGCCATTGAGGAGTGGGCTCCTAAACCTTTTTATTCTTTTTTTATGCCTACACTTTATTTTTCAAAAAAAATTTTCCTCAATAGTATTTTATTTTTCCAATTACATCCAATTGCATGCATTCAACATTCACTTTTATAAGATTTTGAGTTCCAAAATTTTTTCTCCCTTCTTTCCCTCCCCCCTCCCCAAGATGGCATACAATTTGATATAGGCTATATATGTACAATCATATTAAACATATTTCCACATTAGTCATGTTGTGAAAGAAGAATCAGAATAAAAGGGAAAAACCATGAGAAAGAAAAAAAAAGAGAGCAAATAGTATACTTTGATCTGCATTCAGACTCCATAATTCTTTCTCTGTATGTGGATAGCATTTTCCATCATGAGTCTTTTGGAATTGTCTTAGATCATTGTATTGCTGAGAAAAGCTAAGTCTATCAGAGTTGGTCATTGCATAGTGTTGCTGTTACTGTGTACAATGTTCTCCTGGTTCTACTCACTTAGCCTCAGTTCATGTAAGTCTTTCTAGGTTTTTCTGAAGTCAGCCTGCTCATCATTTCTTATAACACAATAGTATTCCATTACATTCATATACCACAACTTGTTCCACTATTCCTCAGTTGATGGGCATCCCCTCAATTTCCAATTCTTTGCCACCACAAAAAGAACTGCTATAAATATTTATGTACATGTGGGTCCTTTCCCCCTTTTTTATGATCTCTTTGGGATACAGACCTAGTAGTATGAACCTTTTTATTCTGAGCAGGCAAATGAGTACCCAACTCAGCAACTTTTGCTTGTACCATTGAACAAGATGTGAGTGCTGGCTAAGAAAGAGACATATGATGTATCTTACCACCCATTATCCCACTTCAGGAGCCACTTCAAGGCTAGACAAGGGTCTCTGTCTGATTAATTGGATTGCTTCTCCTAAGAAAGACTCATGAAGTATTTCTAAGGCACAATGACAAGAAAGGCACTGGGAGAGAAGAAGTAAATGTCTCAGAATCCTTTTCCAATCCTCTTTAATTTTATAGCTTTCATTCTGAAACTATCTCCAACTTAGCCTGCATATATCTTGTTTGCATAAAGTTATCTCCCTAATTAGACTGTGAGCTCCTTGAGAAAAGGCACCATCTTTCACTTTTCTTTGTATCACCAGTATGTGCCTGGCATATAGTATGTGCTTAATAAATGTTTATTGACTAACTGGGTGATAGAAACTACAGGAGAGTGATTTCTAGGAAATAGAAACCTTAGTATGAAGGCAAAACCTAAGACATGTAGTATGTGTCTACAACATAAAAGGAGTAAATAAGTCATTGTAGTACATCAATGGCCCTGCTGCTTGAATTGCCCCCTGCATCTGTGTACTCTAGCCATTCTTCCCACTTATGGTGCATATATCTATATCTATATCTATATATATAGATATAGATATAGATATAGATATATGTATTTGTAGGAGAATGTACCCTGGAGTGGGATCAGCATCTTACTATGCTATTTCATTAAATGCCTTTGTTTTGAATGAATTGTGTCTTCTGGCTGATAAATAAGTTAAGTGCATTGGTGGGGGCTTTTGAGCTATGGTTTTCAGTGGCTGCAGACTCACAGAGTACCTTAAAGCTGGAGTAGCCCTACCTGAAGTATGTACATATGAGTTGCAGGATGGGGATCTCATTAGGTTCTACAATTGGTAAAAATGCAAATTCTTACACTTGGCTCATAAAAATTAACTTTACAAGTACAAGATGGTGGAGGCATGGTTACAGCAGTTTGTTTGAAAAAGATCTGTGGTTTTTAGTGGACTGGAAACTCAAATGGTAATATAATACAGTAAGTCAAAAAAGCTAATGCAATCTTTGGTTGCATTAAGAGTAGCATAGGTTGAAGGAATAAGGAGGTCAGTCAGTCAGTCAGTCAATTGTTTCCAAGAGGACCATTAAAATAGGGGGTGATGTCTTTACTTGTGCATGAATTTTTAAGTGAGACAGAATTGTACAAAGGCAGAGTTGCACAAAATCTTCAATTTTATTCTTTCTTTGAGAGTCACTGAAGTCCAGTGGGAAGACAAAAGTCAGGGTGACTGGTGATGGCCAGGGATGCAGGAGATGACCTTGGCATCTTTGTTGTCTGACCAAGCTTTAAGCACTCCACAGTACCTGCTTCAGCTGCCTTCATGGCTCTTGGAATAAATTGTTCTCATCCACCCATTCCACCAGGGGAAGTCTTCACATGCCTTGGGGTAGACATTCCTCTAATTCACCTATGGGGGTTTGGGGCCCACTGGTTACTCTCACCTGGTTTAGCTTGTCTGCCCAGATGGTTTTACTGGGGTGTGGCCGCTGCACATACTATAGCTTCTTGGAGCCACAGATGAGAGTTGGGTGACAGGTGGACCTCAAAAGTAGATGAGCAGTCCTGAAAAGGGATCCTCGAGCTCTCACACTTCTCCATCCTCCCTGAGTACCCCATATACCCCCAGTTAGTCAATAAACACTTATTAAAGCACCTACTATGCACCAGGCACTGTGCTAAGTGCTGGGGAGACCAAGAAAGGCAAAAGACTTCCACACTGAGATCACCATGTTGATCTTTGGGCACCAGAGTTTGGGAAAGACATTGATAAGTTGGAGTCAGTGAATGTCTTGCAGGAGTCCATTTCTCATGCAGATTGGTGGACAGAGCTGGGGATGGCTAGCCTAGATAAGAGAAACCTGGGAGGTAGAGGGGGTTAGGAAGGAGTCCTTAAATATTTGAAAGGCTGTTTGTGGAATGGGTTGTCTTGGGGATTTGAAAAACAGTTGTGGTTCCCAAAGTCCCTTCCAAAGATGATGTTCTGTGATTTAGCTCTGGGTGACCCACAAATGAGAGTGGGCTGCAGGAGTATATGATGTTATTGTTCAGTTGTGTTTGACTCTCCATGACCCCATTTGGGGTTTTTATGGTGAGGATACTGGAGTGAGTTACCATTTCCTTCTCACTCTCATTTTACAGATGAGGTAACTGAGGCAAACAGGGTTAAGTAACTTGCCCAGGGTCACATAGCTAGTAAACGTCAAAGGCAGGATTTGAATTCATGGCTTCCTGATTCCAGGTCCAACACTAGCCACTGCACTATCCTGCTGCCTATTATCTGAATGGTGTAATAGTCAAACCTGTAATCAACTGGGGCGGGAGGGATGGGGGCGAAGGAGAGGGAATCTTCCCCCTTCAAGGGCATAAAACACCTAAAGCTTCAGAGAAGCCCTAGCTCCCTTTGTGAGACAACTTCTCCACAGCATCCCATGGTGGCTCAAAAGCAGACACTTGAGGCCACTTGAACAGCCAGATATATCATTCAGAACCATTATTGTCCCTTCAGTGTGTCTTTCTTCTGCGTGTGACTGTAGTGTAGCTGAAGGAGAGTACCTTTGGAGGTAGAGGACTTGGGTCAGTGATGCTGACTGCCTATGTGAGCCATCTCTCCAGAAAGGCAACATGCTGTAGCGACTAGAAGTGCTGGACCAGGAGTCAGGAAGCCCCTAGTTTGAATTCTGCCTCAGACACTTACTATCTGTTCAACCTCTGTCAAAGTCATTTACCTTTCTTGGGCCTCAGTTTCCCTATCTGTGAAATTCAGGCATTGAACCAGATGGTCTCTGAGTTCCCTTCCATCTCAAAATCTAGGCAGTAGCCTCTTTATCAGAGTCATCTTTCCAGATGAAAGTGGGTTTTGATTGGAACTCCTTAGGGGTGTGGATATCTCTGAATGACCTCATTGCTGTGTTTGGAAAGATCTTGGAACACAAAGAACTGAGGGCTCAGGGTGTGACCTCGGGCTGTCTGCAGCAGCTATCCTCAAGCCTTTGGGTGATGACAGATAATGCCTGGTGAAGCATGACTTCAGGGAGAATGTGTCCTGTCAGACATCTGTGGGTGGGACAGACTTACAGGACTGATGCCAGAGTTTAACTGGGTCTTAGCAAAGTGTCCGGTGCGCTTCGTGTGGACAAGATGGAAACGTGTGCTAGAAAATGTTACGAATGGGGGGATCCCAGATGAGTTGAATGACCCAACCCAAAGAGCAGTCATTGGTTTGATGGCAGCTTTTGAAGACCGTTAGCAGGGTGCTCTCCACTGGATAGTCCTTGCTCTTGTGCTGTGTAGGGTTCTTGTGTTTTTTTGTTTTTCATTGACTTGTAAAAAGATATAGAAAACATGCCTGTCCAATCACAGACTGGCAGTTGACACAAAGGTATAACTACCACACTGAATGACAGAGCAAGGATTAAAGAGATATCAACCACCTAGGACAAAACTTCCTAACTTTTTCTGTGTCTTAGACCCCTTTGGCCATCCGTGCCTATAGACCTCTTCTCAGGATGAAGTTTAGAACATTGGGCTTCCTGAAATCTAACAGGTAAACACATACAGTCAGTTGTGAAGAGTAACCAGTTAAGGTCCTTCTTGAGTCTCCTGAGCAGGTTCATTCTTTGAGGCCTTTTAAATCCAGTCTGAGGGACAGCTAGGTGGTGCAGTGGATAGAACACTGGCCCTGAAGTCAGGAGGACCTGAGTTCAAATTCAGCCTCAGACCAAACACTTGACACTTACTAGCTGTGTGACTCTGGGCAAGTCACTCAACTCCATTGCCTAGCAAAACAAAACAAAAAAAAAATAAATCTGGTCTGGTGCACTTACCACCAAGTTAAGACCTCATTGATGAGGAAGGTAATATCTGAGCTATTCCCCTATGCTTGGCTTTTAGGAAAGGGAAAGAAAGAAAGACAGACAGAGAGAGAAGAGAGAGGGAGAGAAAGAGAGAAGGAAGAGTGAGAGGAGAAAGAGACAGAGACAGAAAGAGAGAAAGATAGAGAGAGGGAGAGACAGAGGAGAGACAGAAAGAGAGGAGACAGAGGAGAGGGAGAGAAAGAGAGAAGAAAGAAGGAGAGGGAGAGAGACAGAAAGAGAGAGAGGCAGAGACAAAGAAAGACAGAACAGAGAGAGACAAAAGAGGGAGAGAAAGAGAGAAGAAAGAGGGAGAGTGAGAGTGAGAGAGAGAGAGAGAGAGAGCAAGAGAGAAGGAGGGAGAGTGAGAGAGAGAAAGAGAGGTAGAGACACAGAGAGAGAGAGAAGAGAAGAGAGAGAAGAGAGAGGGAGGGAAAGGGGGAGAGAGAGAGTGAGAGAGAGAGAGGATGCTGAGGGACTTTTTGAAGACGAAAGACTCAGTTCCCTGGGGGAAACTTGACCCCTGCAGAGAATCACCTGGCCCCAGGTTTGGCAGAGGACAAAAGCGTCAGTGGACTAATACACTGAGGAGTCTCTGGACCAAGGATAAATTAGAGCTGAAGAGGTACTCGGCACAGAGCCAGCCAAAACTTGCCCGCCCTGCAAGTGAGTTATATGGTCTATGCAGGCTGTAGGATCTTTGCCTGATTGGGTGGAAAGAATGCTGAGTCTAGAGTGACCTGGGTTTAAATCCTCTCATTCCCCTGTAGCAGCTGCTGGGGCAGGTCACTGTATTTTTCTGAGCCTTGGTTTTCTCCTCTGTAAAATGGGGCTGCAGTATTTCCTCCACAGGATTGTTTCAAGGGTCAAAGGAGATAAAGTCTTTTAAAACCCTTTGAAATTCTTAGAGAGCTATGGTTTGCTTTTGTTCAGTCATGTCAGTCATGCCTGACCCTCCATGACCCCATGTGGGATTTTCTTGGCAAGGATATCTCGAGTGGTTTGTCATTTCCTTTTCCTGCTCATTTTACAATCGAGGAAACTGAGGCAAACAGGGAGAAGTGACTTGCCCAAGGTCATACAGCTAGCAGGTGTCTGAGGCCAGATTTGAACTCAGGAAGATAAGTCTTGCTGATTCCACTGTTACCACTTTCTGTGTTTCTAAGAGCCGAGATCTCAGAGAAGTGAGGAATTACACCAAAGCCTTAGGTGCTGATAATCATGGGTGTCTCTCTGGCTCAGAAAGCTCTCGATAATCACAGGGCAGGTTCTGTAGGTGTCAGCAAAGCCATTTTCCAGATGAAATATGGTGAATTGTTCAGGGTCATAGGGTCCCAGGCAGGAGCAGAAATGGGATTTAAAGCCAGATCTCCTGACTGAAAGTTCAGCTTTCTTCTGAGGCAGCGTGGCACATTGGGGTATAGGGGAGGGAGAGAAGAGACGGAAAAATAAGCATTTATATAGTGCCTACTATATGCCAGACACTGTGCTTAATGTTTCACAAATATTGCATTTTATCTTCACATAAACCTTGCAAGGTAGGTGCTATTATATTCATTTTACAATGCAGGAAGCAGAGGTAGACAGAACTGAAGCGGTCACACAGTAAGTGTTTGAGGCCAAATTCGAGCTCCGGTCTTCCTGGTTCTAAGCACAGCACTGTATCTCCTGGGCTACCCGGCCTTTCTACATTGGAAAGAGTGCTTGATTTAGAGTGCAGAGGAACTGAATTTGAAACATGGTTCCACCGATCATTAGCTGTGTGACTTTGGACAAATCATTAAATTTCTCTGGGTCTCCTAGAAGTCCTTGTTTGTAAATTGGACCATGGGGGTGGGTTGAACTGGGATAAACTCTGTCCTGTGATCTTTTATTGTTTAGTCATTTTAGTGATAGTTGTGGGCAGCTAAGTGGCACCATAGAGCTTAGAGTGAGGGGCCTGGAGTCAGGAAGACTCATTCCCTTGAGTTCAAATCCGGTCTCAGACAACTACTAGCTAGGTGACCCTAGGCAAGTCACTTTACCCTGTTTGTCTCAGTTTCCTCATCTGCAAAATGAGCTAGAGGAGGAAATGGCAAACTACTCCAGAGGTAGCTAGGTGGCACAGTGGATAGAGCACTGGCCCTGGAGTCAGGAGGACCTGAGTTCAAATCCGGCCTCAGATACTTGGCACTAGCTGTGTGACCCTGGGCAAGTCACTTAACCCCATTGCCTAGCCCAAAAAACAAAACCACTCCAGTATCTTTGCCACAAAAACCCCAAATGGTGTCACTGAGAGTCAGACATGACTAAAAATGACTGAATAACAACAAAAGTGAACACCATAAAAAAGGAGGTCCATAGTGTTTGTTCTACTCAGTTCCTCAGACATTTCATGGAGGTGCAATTTTAGAGATCATTGAGGGAGCCATTGAGTACAACCCACACATAGAAAGGAATCACCTCCACACTCTACCTGACAAGTGGTCATTTGGCCTTCTCTTGAAGATCCCTAGTAAGGGGATGGCCAAGGCACCTCCTTTCACTTTGGGGTAGCCCTAGTTGTTAGAAAGCTTTCCTGGATATCGAGCCTGAGTTCGCCTCTTTGCAGCTTACTCATGGCTTCTGGTTCTGCCCTGTCAGGCAGAACAAGACAGATCTCTCTTCCATGTGCCATCTTTTCCAATTCTTGTAGACAGCCATCACATTCCGTCTGAGCCTTCTCTTCTCCAGAATAAGGACCCCAGTTCCTTCAACTAATTTTTACATGGCATGTATGTGAGGATCTTCATCCTGGTTGGCTCTCTGGATGCTCTCTAGCCTATCAGTGTCTTTTCTAAATTGACTAGAGCTGAATCCAATACTCCTGATCAGAGCAGAGTATGAGAGCCGATCACCTCTCTATTCCTTCCTTAATGCAGCCCAAGATCCCATTTACTTTTTTGGCGGCCGTGTCACACTGTTGAAACCCCATTATATTGTACACTCCTTGGGGTAAAGATTATGTTTCTTTCTTTCTTTCTTTCTTTCTTTCTTTCTTTCTTTCTTTCTTTCTTTCTTTCTTTCTTTCTTTCTTCCTTTCTTTCTTTCTTTTCTTCTTTCCTTCCTTCCTTCCTTCCTTCTTTCCTTCCTTCTTTCTTTCCTTCTTTCTTCCTTCCTTCTTTCCTTTCTTTCTTTCCTTCTTTCTTTCCTTCTTTCTTTCTTTCCTTCTTTCTTTCTTTCTTTCTTTCTTTCTTTCTTT